>NC_086447.1:912046681-912376681 GCF_028390025.1 Pseudophryne corroboree
ATTTGGAGCAAGTTGAGTCGACAGCCAGGTTGACATGTGCTGCTGATTGTTTTTCAAACATGTGTTTTCCCGCCTAATTTTGCTGTGGGGTGCCTCCTGAGTGTGTTGGGATGCTTTCTGGCCATTTTGGGGTGATTTGGAGCAAGTTGAGTCGACAGCCAGGTTGACATGTGCTGCTGATTGTTTTTCAAACATGTGTTTTCCCGCCTAATTTTGCTGTGGGGTGCCTCCTGAGTGTGTTGGGATGCTTTCTGGCCATTTTGGGGTGATTTGGAGCAAGTTGAGTCGACAGCCAGGTTGACATGTGCTGCTGATTGTTTTTCAAACATGTGTTTTCCCGCCTAATTTTGCTGTGGGGTGCCTCCTGAGTGTGTTGGGATGCTTTCTGGCCATTTTGGGGTGATTTGGAGCAAGTTAAGTCGACAGCCAGGTTGACATGTGCTGCTGATTGTTTTTCAAACATGTGTTTTCCCGCCTAATTTAGCTGTGGGGTGCCTCCTGAGTGTGTTGGGATGCTTTCTGGCCATTTTGGGGTGATTTGGAGCAAGTTGAGTCGACAGCCAGGTTGACATGTGCTGCTGATTGTTTTTCAAACATGTGTTTTCCCGTCTAATTTTGCTGTGGGGTGCCTCCTGAGTGTGTTGGGATGCTTTCTGGCCATTTTGGGGTGATTTGGAGCAAGTTGAGTCGACAGCCAGGTTGACATGAGCTGCTGATTGTTTTTCAAACATGTGTTTTCCCGCCTAATTTTTGCTGTGGGGTGCCTACTGAGTGTGCTGGGATGCTTTCTGGCCATTTTGGGGTGATTTGGAGCAAGTTGAGTCGACAGCCAGGTTGACATGTGCTGCTGATTGTTTTTCAAACATGTGTTTTCCCGCCTAATTTTGCTGTGGGGTGCCTCCTGAGTGTGTTGGGATGCTTTCTGGCCATTTTGGGGTGATTTGGAGCAAGTTGAGTCGACAGCCAGGTTGACATGTGCTGCTGATTGTTTTTCAAACATGTGTTTTCCCGCCTAATTTTGCTGTGGGGTGCCTCCTGAGTGTGTTGGGATGCTTTCTGGCCATTTTGGGGTGATTTGGAGCAAGTTGAGTCGACAGCCAGGTTGACATGTGCTGCTGATTGTTTTTCAAACATGTGTTTTCCCGCCTAATTTTGCTGTGGGGTGCCTCCTGAGTGTGTTGGGATGCTTTCTGGCCATTTTGGGGTGATTTGGAGCAAGTTGAGTCGACAGCCAGGTTGACATGTGCTGCTGATTGTTTTTCAAACATGTGTTTTCCCGCCTAATTTTGCTGTGGGGTGCCTCCTGAGTGTGTTGGGATGCTTTCTGGCCATTTTGGGGTGATTTGGAGCAAGTTGAGTCGACAGCCAGGTTGACATGTGCTGCTGATTGTTTTTCAAACATGTGTTTTCCCGCCTAATTTTGCTGTGGGGTGCCTCCTGAGTGTGTTGGGATGCTTTCTGGCCATTTTGGGGTGATTTGGAGCAAGTTAAGTCGACAGCCAGGTTGACATGTGCTGCTGAATGTTTTTCAAACATGTGTTTTCCCGCCTAATTTAGCTGTGGGGTGCCTCCTGAGTGTGTTGGGATGCTTTCTGGCCATTTTGGGGTGATTTGGAGCAAGTTGAGTCGACAGCCAGGTTGACATGTGCTGCTGATTGTTTTTCAAACATGTGTTTTCCCGCCTAATTTTGCTGTGGGGTGCCTCCTGAGTGTGTTGGGATGCTTTCTGGCCATTTTGGGGTGATTTGGAGCAAGTTGAGTCGACAGCCAGGTTGACATGTGCTGCTGATTGTTTTTCAAACATGTGTTTTCCCGCCTAATTTTGCTGTGGGGTGCCTCCTGAGTGTGCTGGGATGCTTTCTGGCCATTTTGGGGTGATTTGGAGCAAGTTGAGTCGACAGCCAGGTTGACATGTGCTGCTGATTGTTTTTCAAACATGTGTTTTCCCGCCTAATTTTGCTGTGGGGTGCCTCCTGAGTGTGCTGGGATGCTTTCTGGCCATTTTGGGGTGATTTGGAGCAAGTTGAGTCGACAGCCAGGTTGACATGTGCTGCTGATTGTTTTTCAAACATGTGTTTTCCTGCCTAATTTTGCTGTGGGGTGCCTCCTGAGTGTGTTGGGATGCTTTCTGGCCATTTTGGGGTGATTTGGAGCAAGTTGAGTCGACAGCCAGGTTGACATGTGCTGCTGATTGTTTTTCAAACATGTGTTTTCCCGCCTAATTTTGCTGTGGGGTGCCTCCTGAGTGTGTTGGGATGCTTTCTGGCCATTTTGGGGTGATTTGGAGCAAGTTGAGTCGACAGCCAGGTTGACATGTGCTGCTGATTGTTTTTCAAACATGTGTTTTCCCGCCTAATTTTGCTGTGGGGTGCCTCCTGAGTGTGTTGGGATGCTTTCTGGCCATTTTGGGGTGATTTGGAGCAAGTTGAGTCGACAGCCTGGTCAACACTTTGTGAGGGGCAGCCATTTTGTGAGGGGCAGCCATTTATACATGTATGTATTTTTTTTTATAACAGAGATGTCAAGGGACAATCAGACCCGATCCGCCCCTTCCCCCACCCCCTCGGATCTATCCCTGCATAGCAATGAGGAGTGGGAGCCAACCCAGGAGGCGGATGCGACCGACCAGGCATCTAGTGACCAGCCGCGGTCGTCAAGGGCCCATGAGAAGTCCAAGAAAAGCCTAGTAAAAAGGTACTTAACCACACCTGCAGACACAAATAGCATCAAACTTTACCCACTGTAGTTTGTGCAATGCCATGCACACCTACTGTAATAGGTGCGCAATGCCAGGGATACTGACACTCACAGGTACATACCGATCTTATTAAAAATTTTTTTTTTTTTTTTTTAATCCCTAAAGGCAAGAAGCCAGCCAGAGGAGCAGTCGGAGGAGGAAGCCTCTGGTGAAGATGCAGGACAGAAAAAGCCGCGTGGACCCAGATACACTGAGGCGGAAAACTGTGTCCTAGTGGATTGCGTCGACAGGTCCTACGACGTTTTGTATGGACCAAGGGCACAGAAAACAGCAGCTAAGGTAAAGCGGAACATCTGGGAATCCATCGCCAGTCAAGTAACTGCAATTTCTGGAAACCGTCGGAGCACCAGAAATTGCTTGAAGCGGTACAGTGATTGCCGCAGACAGACCAAGAAGAAGATGGGGATTCAGCGCCGACATGAGACAGCTACGGGAGGTGGCCCGGCTCTCAATCTGAAGTGGCTACCCTGGGAGGACGTTATTAGAAGGCGCATCAACCCTGCCATGGTCGAAGGAGTTCGCGGAGGTGTGGACTCCAGCCGTCCTGCTGGCTTTCCCGAGGAGGAAGAACCGCCCAGAAGACGGAGGAAGGCGGGAGACCAGCCGTCCAAAAGGAGGTCTGATGGTAAGAATACATTCACATGAGCTGTAGTTCCCTTTAAAATTTTTGTATGTGCTAATGTGTTTTTTTTTTTTTTCAGACAGACCTGCCCAGAGGACATCACCTGCGCACAGGACATCGCCAGCGCACGGACCGTCACCTGTGCAGCAGGCATCAGCAGCAGCGCGCGGACCATCAACTGCGCCGCAAGCATCGCGAGCACACAGATCGTCACCTGTGCGCCACAGTTCGTCATCGCGCAGTTGGTCACCTGTGCACCAGACGACGTCAGCGCACAGACTATCACCTGTGCGCCAGACACCGTCGGCGACCACACCACAAGATGGCGCCAAACTACAGCTCCTGCGCGCAGGCCATCACCAGATCGTCGTCTCTCCAGGAGCTCTGGGACTGTGACTGAAGAGCCTCAAGACACAACCCTTGTGGACCCATCACCCGATCTGTTTGAGTCTACAGGGTTAACTGACGAAACTTTTCTTGGGTTTGAGGACAGCCGTGCAGATGTATCCAGCCAGACCCTTGAAAAGTCTTCCGAAACGAGGACAAGTGGAGCTCCTGGAGCAGCGGCATCACAGGATGGAGAAGGTTTGTTTGTTTTTTTTTGTGGGGGTGGGGGGGGGCAGCAGTTGTGTAAAGTTTATTAACTTTTCCCAAAAAATTATTTTGCAAACAGTGGTGCCACGAACCAGCAGCGGACTAGCTTCGGGGATTGGTTCGTACTTCAGGCCGGATCTCCTACAGGGGTCGTCAGAGGATGACGAGGTGGAAGTGCAGGAGGCTCCAGTTGCTACATCCCTGCGTGAGTAAATTGAATTGTGAGCCTTCCAAAAAATGTATGATGAATGTGTATAATATTGTCTAATTTTCTTTTCAGCTGCCCAAATGCATGTGGTGGCAGACATCCAGGAAGGGCAGAATCCCTCAAATGTTCAGAGGGTTCACACCCTGGCATCAGAGATTGGGACACGCCAGGATACATACACAAATGTTGTGGGAAGCAGACTGGACAACATTGAGAGGACAATGGAGAAAATGTCCAACAGTCTGCATGAACTGCAGAAGACTCTTTCCGACAGCACGGCCACAATACTACAGATCATAATTGAAGATCATAGGGAGAATAGGAGCGTACTTAAAATTATGTCCGATTCCTTGGTCAAGCTTGTGGAAAACACCTCATGTTTGGCAGAAAGCAATAAGAACATGTCGGAGAGTCATCGACACTCCTCTTCCAGCCAACAGGTCATGGCAACCACACTGCAGATGATCTATGAAAAGCTCCCAGTACCAGCTCATCAACACGCTGGTGATCCACCATATCCGCCGTCGCAAGCCACAAGGACGCATCGTACCCTTCCTCAAGTCCCATCCCAGTACAGTCAGTCACAGATGTACCAGGGATATACAGGGATGTACCCCACCCCCCAGATGCCTCCACCACCAGCCGCACAATCTTCAGCAGCATGGGCACCGAGGGCCAGTCGACATACTCCCCAGCCTCCCAGGACATCCACGCCCTATCAGGGGGAAGAAGAGGATCCGGACAGACTTCCACCATAAACCCGGTCGTATTATTTTATTTTCTTTTAAATGTTTTTCATGTATCCCTGTCTTCCCCTCCCATTAGTTTGTTGTTTTTCTTACTATTGTTTTTTCTTTGTTGGCCTTCCCCACCCGTGACCGGGTACTACCAAGGAGCTTTGTGTAGGCATACATGCGCGGGCATGTATGCGGGCGCGTGTGGTAACGGATGAAAGCTCCTTGCGGCTACATGTATGATGTGCCAAAGAGCTATTCTGATACCCCCTTTTTCTTCCAAAAATCCTTTTTGTAATGATGTACAGTAGACTTTCATTGTGTGAATTTACTATTCACTAGTCTGTGTTTTTGACTTATTCATAGGATTGGTGAGGAAAAATGAAGTGGACGGCATAAGTTTGTGTTGAGCGTACCAAGGTGAGTAGAACCATGTTTAATTCAAGAAACTTTGAACCGCATGCCTTTGTAGAACAACACCGCCCAGCAATGGCTCATGCTGGGCTGTGTTGTTCCACAAATGTTAGCGTGTCAAAGTGCTGACCACTGACTCCACTCTTTCACTTTGAACCGCATGCCTTTGTAGAACAACACCGCCCAGCAATGGCTCATGCTGGGCTGTGTTGTTCCACAAATGTTAGCGTGTCAAAGTGCTGACCACTGACTCCACTCTTTCACTTTGAACCGCATGCCTTTGTAGAACAACACCGCCCAGCAATGGCTCATGCTGGGCTGTGTTGTTCCACAAATGTTAGCGTGTCAAAGTGCTGACCACTGACTCCACTCTTTCACTTTGAACCGCATGCCTTTGTAGAACAACACCGCCCAGCAATGGCTCATGCTGGGCTGTGTTGTTCCACAAATGTTAGCGTGTCAAAGTGCTGACCACTGACTCCACTCTTTCACTTTGAACCGCATGCCTTTGTAGAACAACACCGCCCAGCAATGGCTCATGCTGGGCTGTGTTGTTCCACAAATGTTAGCGTGTCAAAGTGCTGACCACTGACTCCACTCTTTCACTTTGAACCGCATGCCTTTGTAGAACAACACCGCCCAGCAATGGCTCATGCTGGGCTGTGTTGTTCCACAAATGTTAGCGTGTCAAAGTGCTGACCACTGACTCCACTCTTTCACTTTGAACCGCATGCCTTTGTAGAACAACACCGCCCAGCAATGGCTCATGCTGGGCTGTGTTGTTCCACAAATGTTAGCGTGTCAAAGTGCTGACCACTGACTCCACTCTTTCACTTTGAACCGCATGCCTTTGTAGAACAACACCGCCCAGCAATGGCTCATGCTGGGCTGTGTTGTTCCACAAATGTTAGCGTGTCAAAGTGCTGACCACTGACTCCACTCTTTCACTTTGAACCGCATGCCTTTGTAGAACAACACCGCCCAGCAATGGCTCATGCTGGGCTGTGTTGTTCCACAAATGTTAGCGTGTCAAAGTGCTGACCACTGACTCCACTCTTTCACTTTGAACCGCATGCCTTTGTAGAACAACACCGCCCAGCAATGGCTCATGCTGGGCTGTGTTGTTCCACAAATGTTAGCGTGTCAAAGTGCTTACCACTGACTCCACTCTTTCACTTTGAACCGCATGCCTTTGTAGAACAACACCGCCCAGCAATGGCTCATGCTGGGCTGTGTTGTTCCACAAATTTTCATTGAAAAAAATGGACATGAATTTAGTGTGTCTTTACTTTAATATACTTTTTTTTCTTTTCCCCACAGATATCTATATACACAAGAAAAGAATGTAAAGAAGAACAAACTACTTTTTTGTTTTAATTAACTTTCAAACTTTATTAAAACATTTTTTTCTTCAATAAACTTTTAAAAATAGAAGTTTCCTGTGGTTTTTATTAAAATTTGTAATGCAGTTGAATTGTACGTAAGTAGATTGCCCAGGGAACATCAGGGGAACTGTCTCTTCACATCCACGCCACTTAGGAAGGATACACCGGAAGACCTGTGGAAGAGAACAGTATGAGCTACCAGATGTGGGTAATAGTGTCACCCTGGGACTGGAAAGAAGAGGTACATACAGTCCACACAACACAAGCGGGGAACAGTGGGTCCAAATGCAACCCTCCGGCACTTGCGTCACTACACATCCAAACATTCCCTGATCCAGCATTGCTGTTTCATGGAATGTTTGGATGTGTAGTGACGCAAGTGCCGGAGGGCTGCACTTTGGACATGCCAGGGTGATTTTGGACAAGGGAGTTTTGGGCAATACATCTCACCTGAGGGGGTTGTCTGCTACATGGCGGAGGGTCAGGTCCACATCACCAGTAGGGTCTCCCATGGAACATCGGGTGAAATGTCGTGTCTCCTCACATCCACGCCACTTGGGAAGATACCCCTGCAGGACCTGTGGAAGAGAACAGTATGAGCTTCCAGATGTGGGTAATAGTGTCACCCTGGGACTGGAAAGAAGAGGTACATACAGTCCACACAACACAAGCGGGGAACAGTGGGTCCAAATGCAACCCTCCGGCACTTGCGTCACTACACATCCAAACATTCCCTGACAAGCATTGGTGTATCAGGGAATGTTTGGATGTGTAGTGACGCAAGTACCGGAGGGCTGCACTTTGGACATGCCGGGGTGATTTTGGACAAAGGGAGTTCTGGGCAATCCATCTCACCTGAGGGGGTTGTCTGCTACATGGCGGAGGGTCAGGTCCACATCACCATTAGGTCGCCCATGGTAGAGTTGGATAAAAGGGTCAAATATTTGCGGTAACCATACAGGATAAAACAGGGGGGAACAAACTGTATAAACACGGCCCGGGGATACACATCAACAGGATGTAAAACTCTGTAATAGATAAATGAAGAGTTTTTTTTAAAAAAAATCCAATGTCAGTTTACACGATAATACAAATGTTGTCAGTATACTCACAGGCAACTGAAAAAAATTTTTGGATCAATGTCCGCCGGGAATCCTCTCCTTCGTCCATACCCACCGGTAGAGCAGAATAACGGTTCCCGCGTAGGAAAGCACTACGACGAAGAGTCACCGGCAAACGGTTTGCGACACATATGTTGTGTAAAATACAACATGCATTTACCATGCCGCAAACCTTCGACGGTGAGTACAAAAGAGCACCGCCGGAAGTGTCTAAACATCGAAACCGGCTTTTAAGTACACCGAAGGCACGCTCAATTATTCCCCTCGATGCAATGTGTTTCTCTTGGTAACGTTTTTCTGCTCTACCAACAGGATTAGACAATGGGGTCAACAGCCACGGTTTGTTTGGATAACCCGCATCGCCTATAGAAAATATAAAAAAAATGTTAGGTACTTGTAAAAAATAATAAAAAAAAATAAAATAAAATAATAAAAAAATGAAAATACATACCTAACAGCCAGCCACCAGGCATGTTTCCTGTTTCGAACTTGTCAAACAGCGATGACTGGCTTAGGATGAAGGAGTCGTGAGATGATCCAGGAAATCCCACAAAAATGTTCAAAAATCTCATGTTTACATCACAGACCGCCTGCACGTTCAGGGAATGGAACTGTTTTCGGTTCCGAAAACATTCCTCTGAATTCCGTGGCGGTCTGATCTGCACGTGGGTACAGTCAATCGCGCCCAGCACATTGGGAAATTTGTATTTGTTGAAAAAGCCTAATTTGATCTCACGACATTCGCTGTCCGTCTCTGGAAATGTGATGTACTGGATCGTCAATTTGCGGAAAGCCCTAATGACTTGGGTTATACAGCGCGACAGAGTCGACTGAGAAAAACCGCATGTTTGAGACAGTGTAGGCTGGAATGTGCCTGACGCCAAAAAATGTAACGTCCCCAGCAGTTTCTGAAAACCGCTGATTGCACGATTTGACCGTGCCCGAGGTTCCAAGTCGGCCTCCAACAGAGCGTACAGCGAATATATGTCGCGAGTCGATAAGCGATAATTTTGTATCACCTCGAACTCGCTGAGATCCTCCAGTTCACGCCTAGTGCGATACTGGCGTGGACGTGGAAATGAAACCCGCAATACTGGCTCACCCAATGCAGACATTTGCTGACCTGGATCCTGATGTTCATCTGCACTTTCTTCCTCCATCAAGCTTGCAGCCAGCATGAACAACACAATCTGGTCAGAAAAAGGCTCCATCATTGTAGTCAGTACAAAAATAGGAATGTGTTTTAAAACGCAGGGATTTTCCTAAAAAAACGATTCCACAAAAGAGCTGACTGTAATGGCTCCTCTCCCTGTAGTCTCAAACCCAGGAGTGAGGAGATAGGAGGGGCTTTGCAGAAGTGTATCCTGGGTAAAACTGTGGAATCATGGGTAAATTTCCCTCAGGAGATTGAAGAAAAAAATATTCCTTTAAAAAATCAATTAAATAATACTTGTGAGTCAAAAAAAGACAAACCAAGTAGATAATCCTTTCAAATATAAATAGATATGCTACTAGCAATCCTCAAATATCCCAAAAAATGATGTTCTAAAAATTTTTTTGGAGAACCCGCCAGTCAACTGAGGCGGACTAAAATAGGCGAATTTGCGGTCGAAAAGTACTGCAGGCGAATTTCCAAACTTGAATTGAATATGCTTGAGGCGAATTGCAGCATCTGTACCATTGCAGAAAAGTCGAATGCGGAAAAAGTCGAATTGATAAAAGTCGAATTTTGAAGGTCCGTTTTTTTGCGATAAAGTACTGCACTGCATAGGCGAATTGATTTTTTGAGGCGAAAACGTTCCGGAATTCGACTTTTTCTGAAATTCGCCCGCTATTGCATATACCCCTTTGTCTTTCTCGCTAACCACCCATCCCTAGCACTAACTCTCTGTCCCCCTCTCTCCCTAGCACCCACTCGCTCTCTCTCTCTGGGCGGGATGTACTAATGTACATCGCCGCCCTGCGCCGCGATGCTGATCGCCTATGTACTAACATATGCGATCAGCATTGCGGAGGACAGCTCTTCCGATAAGGGCTGTCCTCCGCGATGCACAGCGGCAGCCTGACTTCCGGGATTCGGCCCCAGAAGTCACTCTGCGCAGGGTGACGGGAGCGGCCGCAGGGCATGCTGGGAGGGGTCCGATCGGATCCCTCACACAGCGCTGCAGAGAGAAGCCCATAGGCTTCTATGGACTATCGCCAGCTAAAGCTGGCGAATCCCGCCGCGGCGCTGACCTGGCGGCCGGGGGATAGTACATCAGGAAAATGCGGTAAACAGGGAGTTTACCACATTTTCCGCTTAGTACATCCCGCCCTCTCTCTCTGACTTTCTCTCTTTCTCTCTCTCTCTCTCCCCACTCTCCCCAGTATGACACAAGTAAAACAGAATAGCTTGTTTGTACTGAATATCTGCTACTATATCTTATCTGTCCTGCTTGCAATTCACATGCAAGTAAAAACTGAAGTCGACCACTATTGGTCGACAGTAACTAGGTCGACAGGGTCAAAAGGTCGACAGGATCAAAAGGTCGACATGTTCTAGGTTGACAGGTCAAAAGGTCGACATGAGTTTTTCACAATTTTTTTCGTTTTTTGAACCTTTTCATACTTAACGATCCACGTGGACTACGATTGGAACGGTAATCTGTGCCGAGCGAAGCGGTAGCGGAGCGAAGGCACCATGCCCGAAGCATGGCGAGCGAAGCGAGCCATGCGAGGGGACGCGGTGCACTAATTGGGGTTCCCGGTCACTCTACGAAGAAAATGACACCAAAATAACATTAAAAATTCATGTCGACCTTTTGACCTGTCGACCTAGAACATGTCGACCTTTTGACCCTGTCGACCTTTTGACCCTGTCGACCTAGTTACTGTCGACCAATAGTGGTCGACCTAGACATTGTCGACCTAGTTACTGTCGACTTTCAATACCACACCCGTTTATGCTTATGGAGGCATCCGGCGCGGTAGTGCTTTATTATTGGGAGAATATATATATATTTATGATATCTTCTACATTCAAAACTTTATTACTGCGTTTTCAATCACAACAAAGCAGCATGTGATGCTTGAATAGATGCCTTGCGCACGTTATCCAAACATCGCCGAGAGATGAGTCTGGGGGTTGCCCAGCTGCTCGGGGGGCACTGGGCATGCCCCAAAATGTCAAAAACAGGGGAACATGTCCTCAGGCCATGCCCTCCCACCTGAAGCCATACTCCCTTTTCGGAGGTGCTCTGGAGTCCTGGTATGGATTACTGAATAGTTTGGAGGTATGATATCAGTTTGTTAGGTGCAACCTTTTCCTGTTATCTTTGCTCAGGTGAATAGTACTGTACATATCTATTGATCTCTGGCAAATGTTTTCTTATTGCTTAACTCATTTTATTTTGGACTTCAGTGAATATTCTAATCTTTCAGGTTTTTTTTTCTACAAAATAATCATTTAAATAATTTAGGCCAAATGGTTCTTATGTGCCGTCAAATTCTATGTTTCTGGTTTTTGCAGATGTGTACACCACACTACCATATAGTGCTATGGATTGTTTGAGGAAGGGGGGGGCCCAAATCGGTGTCATGCTTGGGGCCCCATTAGGTCTAAATCCGCCTCTGCCGGGGACAGAGATATTTCACCAACCATTGGCGGATCCATTGCTTGAGCTGTTTCCCACACCCCCTTCCATGTGTGTCCCCGCCTCGGATCTCAGCTCGGCACAGAGAACGGTGAGTAGCAGCGCAGGGACCTGCAGGCAGCGGGTTACACGCTGGTAGCACTGCACCATCGCTTCCTGGCAGAGTCCGGCGTCTGCTCTCCCTGCCCCTGTGCAGCCAGAAGTGAGCAAAATACTCCCACGCAGTGACCGCCGTGTGGGACTGCCCCAATGTCAACACAGGATCACCCTACTCTGTGTTTTTATTTTTATAACAAACACAAAAGAGGTGTTTTTCACACCCCAACTCCCGGCGCAATTGGACCAATTATATTCAATTTAACTTCAGCTGCACACATTAAAAAGGATTAGCTGAATCCTCAAAAAGTTTTAGAAAAAGGGGAAAGAAACAATGGTGCGCTTGAATTAAAATATGTACTGTTTATAATAATAATAATAGGTGTCCGCTTCTACTCAATGCTGAAATAAGTAAACAAAGAGTCTGCTTTAATTAATTACAAACTTTTACTCCAATTAATTGACACACATACATATATAAAAACGCGTTTCGTCCCGTCACAGCTCGGGACTTCCTCAAGACTATAGGGCTCATTCTGTCTTAGCCCTTATTTAACTCCCATACGGACCGCCTTTAATTACAATTACTTGCACCTATGTGCTGAGAAATAGTCCTTAAAAGTGCATGTATAATAGCAGCAATATAACCATAAATAAAACTCTAAGCAGACTCGGTTATTACTAAAAAGCAAGGTATTTGACGAAACGCGTTTTTATATATGTATGTGTGTCAATTAATTGGAGTAAAAGTTTGTAATTAATTAAAGCAGACTCTTTGTTTACTTATTTCAGCATTGAGTAGAAGCGGACACCTATTATTATTATTATTATTATAAACAGTACATATTTTAATTCAAGCGCACCATTGTTTCTTTCCCCTTTATTTTTACAATATATATATATATATATATATATATATATATACATAATATGTGTGTGTATGTACACACACACACACACACACATATACACATAAATGCCGTATAGTCTGTGCATCTCCATTATCAACAGGGTGCTTGGGGAACCAGTGTAGAATTTTAGGATGGGTCCAAATTACTATTTTGGGTGGAGAGGTTAGGCTGCAGGGGTGGGTGGGTTAGAGCGTGTCTGCAGGGGTGGGAGGGTTAGGCTGTGGATAGGGGGGGTGGGGGTTAGGCACCCCTGGGGAGGGTTAGGATTAGGCTGCGGCGGAGGAAGGGTTAGGGTTAGGTTGCAGTAAAGGGGGGTTAGGGTTAGGCACCACAGCGGAGGGTTAGGATTAGGGGAGGGAGGGGGGTAGAAGATTAGGGATCAGGGTTAGTTTACATAATTAGCAAGTGTTGGGATTTTAATCTCCGGGATGCCGCTGTCAGTATTTTGGCAGCCGGCATCCCGAGCGCCAGGATATCGTATGTAATAAATATATACAATGTCCATGTGATCCAGCTCTCCTTTAGGGTAGAATACCGCACCGGGTGCCCCCGTGATGAATCAATCATATACGCAGTGGACGCGGCACTCCTGGTGAATAAATCAATAACAGCTCTTGTGTAGGCAGATGATGAAAGACAACGTTTCAATGACGTTTATTAAGTCATTTTCCTCAGGTCTAAAAATAACAATGAAACAGGTCTTACCTTATAAAGAGTGCATCACCCTGTGTTTGAGTGGCTCGCGGTCAGCCGCCCGCCCCGTCCAGCGTGCCGGAAGTGGCGTTGCACTACGTCACAGCTGCCTATGTCTGTTGTCTATTGTCTGTTACTATGGTGATGGGGAGCACGGCCGGGGGAAGTGACGTAGCGTCCACTGCGTATATATATATATATATATACACACACACACATTTCCCTAATAATAACCCCTAACCTTAACCCACACTTAACCCCTATTTCCTATCCCTAATACCGTAACCCCAAAACCCTAACCCAAACGATAAATGTTAAATTGTGAGGTTACCTCAGGGTTAGGTATTTTGCCGGGGGAGGGGGGGGGGGTTGGGGTGCTGCCGACTATTTGCCTAGGGTGCAGAGAAACCTTGCACCGGCCCTGGTTGCTAGGACTGAGCATGCCACTCAGATCCTACAATCCTCTATGGTTGTGTGGTCTGATACTGCTTCCTCAGGGTCCCCTGCGGTACATTCTCAAAAATGTGCACTTGCACTGCTTACGCAGAATGACAAGGACACCGACTCTGACACTGCAGATGGTGATGGGGATGTGTCGAGGGGGACAGCATCACTTGCTAAGGGGGTGCAGTTGATGATTGAAGCTGTGAGGGATATTTTACATTTCTCATGTCCTAGAGGATGGTGGGGTCCATTTCATGGCCATGGGGTATAGATGGTTCCGCAGGAGCCATGGGCACTTTAAGACTTTTTAAGGGTGTGAACTGGCTCCTCCCTGTATGCCCCTCCTCCAGACCTCAGTTTTAGAAATGTGCCCAGGCAGACTGGATGCACTCCAGGGGAGCTCTACTGAGTTTCTCTGAAAAGACTTATGTTAGGTTTTTTATTTTCAGGGAGAACTGCTGGCAACAGTCTCCCTGCTTTATGGGACTGAGGGGGCAGAAGTAGGAACCAACTTCCTAAAGAGTTTCATGGCTCTGCTTCTGGCTGACAGGACACCATTAGCTCCTGAAGGGAACTGAACGCTAGCTGTGCCTAGATGCTCACTCCCACAGCACGCCGTCACCCCCCTCACAGAGCCAGAAGTCAGAAGATAGATGAGTGTTAGCCGTCACCTTGATTGAATATCTCTCTACTAACGGTACCGCGCGGCTGGCGGGAGCGCAGCGCGCCATGTTGCCCACTCATACACAGGCACTGCAGGGCACGGGGGGGGGGGGGGTGCCCTGGGCAGCATGAAACCTGTTGAAACTGGCATAAATATGGGGCATAAGTTGCTGAGGCACAGTCCTACCCCCGCCAGTAAAAAAAATTACCTCATAAAAGCTGAGGAGAAACACGTCATTGAAGAGTGGAGCTTCCTCCTCAGTCAGCCAGCACACTGCTCAGCCCCATTTTCTCTCCTTCCAGGCTGCAGAGAAGAATGCTGGTCCTCCACTGCTGAACAAGTATCAGGGTGCAAAACGGGGGGCTACAGTGAATTTGCTGCTATATAATTGTGTGATTATAAAAGCGCTGCATGTCAGTGGGCATTTTGTGTTCACAGACATTGTGTTACTGGCGCTGGGTTGTGAACTGGCAAATCCTATCTGTGTCCCTCTGACAGATTTTACTGTGGGTTTGTCCCCTATAAGCCCGGTGTTAGAAGTTACGAAGCCCCCTCTTTTACCACAAGGAGAGGGTTTACTTTAGTAAAGAAGTAATGTAGAATGGCTTCACTTAAGGAGCCGACAGACCGCATGTGAGTGAGGTGATCTATTGATGTGGGCAATGGGACATTACTCAGGCCTACCATTGTCTGTGCGTGGGTGAGTAGTGCTATTGAAAAGTGGTCAGAAAACTTGTCATTAGATATTGACACTATAGATGGAGACGAGATACTCCTAACATTAGGTCGGTATCCGGACTCCAGGTCGACAACAAAAAGGTCGACACACCTTAGGTTGACACATCTTAGGTCGACATGGAGAAAAGATCGTCAGGAACAAGGTCGATATGGAAAAAGGTCAACATGAGCTTTTCACAATTTGTTTCTTTTTTGGAACCTTTCCATACTTAACGATCCACGTGGACTACGATTGGAACGGTAATCTGTGCCTGAAGCATGGCGAGCGAAGCGAGCCATGCGAGGGGACGCGGTGCACTAATTGGGGTTCCCAGTCACTCTACGAAGAAAACGACACCAAAAAAACATAAAAAACTCATGTCAACCTTTTCCATGTCGATCTTGTTCCTGTCGACCTTTTCTCCATGTCGACCTAAGGTGTATCGACCAATTGGCGTCAACCTAAGGTGTGTCGACCTTTTTGTTGTCGACCCTGAGTCCCAGACCCGTTAGGTCATATCAAAGACGCTGCTGCGTACGTACTAGAAACCATGAAATATATTGGTCTCTTGGGATCAAGAACCGCTACCATGGCAGAGTTTCAATTGGGACGTTTTCTCCGTTTTCTCCATTTTCTGCAGGCTGGTGTGGATGCGGGCCTTAGATTGGGGTCAATCAAGGGCCAGATTTCGGCCTTATCAGTTTTCTTCCAAAAACAATTGGCCTCCTTTCCAGGAGTTCAGACATTCGTGAAAGGGGTTCTGCACATCCAGTCTCCATTTGTGCCTCCAGTGGCACCATGGGAGCTTAATGTGGTGTTGCAGTTCCTTCAATCAGATTGGTTTGAACCTCTTCAGGAGATAGAATTGAAGTTTCTCACTTGGAAAGTGGTGATGCTTTTGGCCTTGGCATCCGCAAGGCGGGTGTCGGAGTTGGGGGCCTTGTCTCACAAGAGCCCTTACCTGATCTTCCATGAAGATAGGGCAGAGTTAAGAACTCGTCAACAATTTCTTCCAAAGGTGGTTTCGTCCTTCCACATAAACCAACCTATTGTGGTGCCAGTAGCTACTGACACTTTCACTGAGTCACAGTCTCTAGATGTGGTTAGAGCTTTGAAGATTTATGTCGCAAGAACAACTCGGTTACGGAAAACAGAGGCTCTGTTTGTCCTGTATGCTCCCAGCAAGATTGGGTGTCCTGCTTCTAAGCAGACTATTGCGCGCTGGATCAGAGGGACAATTCACGCTCATTCTATGGCAGGCTTGCAGGTACTGAAGTCGGTGAAGGCCCATTCTACTAGGAAAGTGGGCTCATCCTGGGCGGCTGCCCGAGTTGTCTCGGCTTTACAACTTTGCTGAGCAGCTACTTGGTCAGGGTCAAACACATTTGCTCAATTTTATAAGTTTGACACTTTGGCCGATGAGGACCTCAAGTTTGGTCAATCGGTGCTGCAGGGTCATCCGCACTCTCCCGCCCGTACTGGAGCTTTGGTATAACCCCATGGTACTGAAGTGGACCCCAGCATCCTCTAGGACGTATGAGAAAATAGGATTTTAATACCTACCGGTAAATCCTTTTCTCCTAGTCCGTAGAGGATGCTGGGCACCAGACCCAGTGCGTACTGTACCTGCAGTTTGTTCTTTATAGTTACACAAGTTGTGTTTCATTTGTTTTCAGCATGTTGCTGTAAATGGTTCATGCCTGTTGGCGTGTGTCATGTTGAATGCCATGTTGTGCGGCATGGTTGAGGTGTGAGCTGGTATGAATCTCACCATTAGTATAAAAGTAAATCCTTTCCTCAAAATATCCATCTCCCTGGGCACAGTTCCTATAACTGAGGTCTGGAGGAGGGGCATAGAGGGAGGAGCCAGTTCACACCCTTGAAAAGTCTTAAAGTGCCCATGGCTCCTGTAGAACCATCTATACCCCATGGTACTAAAGTGGACCCCAGCATCCTCTACGGACTAGGAGAAAAGTATTTACCGGTAGGTATTAAAATCCTATTATTTCTGACACAGCTCCTGAACAGGTGGAGGAGGTCTTTTTTTACAGATAATAAGAAGCCCCACCCTCATCTTCCCGGCATCCAAAGAATTAAATGCTATCTTTGAAAAGGCCTGGGAAACTCCGAAAAAGAAATTTCAGATCCCTAAGAGGGTCTTGGTTGCTTTTCCTTGCCCAGAGGAAGATAGAAAGAAATGGGAGTCCCCAACGATTGTCGACGCCTCTGTCTCCAGGCTGTCTAAACAGGTGGTGTTGCCAGTCTAAACAGGTGGTTTTGCCAGTCCCGTTGAAGGACCCGGCAGATCGCAAGGTGGATGCTACGCTGAAATCCATGTACACGGCTTCCGGGGCTATATTACGGCCTACTATAGCCTGTGCTTGGATTGCCAGGTGGTCAATCGCTCTGCAGGAGGAATCGACTGTGATGGATAAAGGTGACGTTGATTTATTTTTACGCCATATTCAGGATTCTGTAGGATTCCTGGTAGATTCCATGAAGGACCTGAGTTCCATGGCTGCGAGGATCTCCTCCATGTCCGTCTCTGCTTGCAGGGGTCTCTGGCTGCGCCAATGGTCTGCGGACGCGGAATCCAGGAAGAGTGTAGAGATCCTACCCTATACAGGTCAGGCTCTCTTTTGGGAGGCACTGGATGCTTGGATTGCCACGGTTACTGTGTGTAAGTCTTCTTTTCTCCCCTCAGCTGCACCGGCTACGAAAAAGCCTTTTACACGAGCCACGTCACAGTCCTTTTGGCCCGTGAGGTCTAGAAAGGACAAGCCTTCGAACACCTTCAGAGGTGGTCGTGGCAAGGGAAAGAAACCTGTTTCGCAGGTTCCCAAGCCCAGAAGCCCGCTTCTCATACCCCTAAGTCCTCCACATGATGGTGGACAGCTAGGCCTGGAGGAAGGTTAGGTGTGGGCAAGACTCCGCCAGTACAGCCATGTCTGGGTGTCGTCTGGCCTGGACCCCATGGTCCTGGATATAGTGTCCAGGGGGTACAGGTTGGGGTCTCAAGATCCCCCATCTCACCGTTTCTTCAAGTCAGGCTTGCCAGCTCTGCTGGCGGACAGAACAATTCGTCTGGAGGCCATCAGAAGATTGATGGTGTCAGAGGTCATTGTTCCAGTTCCACCTCAACAGTGGAACAAGGGTTATTATTCTAACCTTTTTGTGGTACCAAAACCGGATTGTTCGGTGCGGCCTATTCTAAACTTAAAGTCTTTGAACCCTTATCTCAGGGAGTTCAAATTCAAGATGGAATCTCTGAACGCTGTCATCTCAGGACTGATGGAGGGGGAGTTCCTGGTGTCACTGGACATCAAAGATGCTTATCTCCACATTCCCATTTGGTCGCCAAATCAGGCATATCTCCGGTTTGCGCTGTTGGATGATCACTATCCTTTCCAGGCGCTGCCGTTTGGACTCTCCACAGCACCAAAGATCTTCACCAAGCTGATGGCGGAGATGATGGTTCTCCTCCACAAGCAGGGGGTGAACATAATTCCATATCTGGATGATCTCCTGATCAAGGTGTCGTCCAGGGAGAAGTTGTTGCGATCCATCGCGCTCACGACTCAGCTGCTCAGGAGTACGGTTGGATCCTGAACCTTCCAAAGTCTCATCTGGAGCTGACAAGGATGCTGTCTTTCCTGGGAATGGTCCTGACATGGAGGTGCAGATGGTTTTTCTTCCGGTGGAGAAAGCATTGGTGATTCAGACAATGGTCTGGGATGTCTTAAAGCCTATCCGGGTATCGGTTCATCAATGCATCTGCCTTCTAGAGAAGATGATTGCCGCCTACGAGGCTCAGCAGTATGGCAGGTTTCATGCTTGACCTTTTCAGCTGGACCTATTGGACCAGTGGTCGGACTCTCACCTACACATGCAAGAGGATACGCCTGTCTCCGAAAGCCAGGATTTCGCTCCTCTGGTGGCTACAACTTCCGCACCTTCTGGAAGGCCGAAGGTTCGGAATTCAGGATTGGATCCTTCTAACCACAGATGCAAGTCTAAGAGGTTGGGGAGCAGTTGCTCTGGGGGAAACCTTTCAGGGAAGGTGGTCGAATCAAGAATCCCTTCTCCCAATAAACATTCTGGAGCTAAGGGCAGTGTACAATGCCCTTCTGCAAGCGGCACACCTTCTACAGGATCGGGCTGTTCAGGTGCAGTTGGACAACGTGACCACGGTGGCCTACATAAACCGTCAAGGCGGAACGAAGAGCAGGGCTGCCATGTCAGAGGTGTCAAGAATCCTCCTCTGGGCATAAAGACACGCGGTGGCGGTGTCAGCAATCTTCATTCCGGGAGTTAACAACTGGGTAGCAGACTTTCTCAGCCTCCACGATCTCCATCTGGGGGAGTGGGGCCTCCACCCAGAGGTGTTCGAAGAGGTAACCGGTTGGTGGGGGGTTCCTCACATAGACTTGATGGCCTCCCGCCTCAACAAGAAGCTGGCGAGGTACTGTTCCAGGTCAAGAGACCCACAGGCAGTGGCGGTGGATGCACTGGTAACACTGTGGGTGTTCAAGTCAGTGTATGTGTTCCCTCCACTTCCTCTGATACCAAAGGTGGTTCAGCTGGTGAGAAGAACAAAAGTTCTGTCAATCCTCATTGCTCCGGACTGGCCAAGGAGAGCTTGGTACACGGATCTGCTGGATCTTCTTTTAGAGGATCCAAGGCACTTACCTCTTTGGGAGGATCTGCTACTGCAGGGGCCGTTCACTTATCAAGACTTACCACGGCTACGTTTGACGGCATGGCGGTTGAACGCCAGATCTTAGCTAGGAAAGGTATCCCGAGTGAGGTTATTCCTACCCTGATACAGGCTAGGAAGGTGGTAAAGTCTAAACATTACCATCGTATTTGGAAAAAATATGTTTCTTGGTGTGAATCCAAAAAATATCCTGCGGTGGAGTTTCCAGTTGGACATTTGCTCCTTTTCCTGCAAGCAGGTGTGGATATGGGCCTGAGATTGGGCTCCATCAAGGTCCAAATCTCTGCTTTGTCTATCTTCTTCCAAAAACAATTGGCTGTCCTCCCTGAGGTTCAGACTTTTTTTGAAAGTGGTTCTGCACATCCAGCTTCCCTTTGTGGCGCCAACGGCACCCTGGGACCTGGCCATGGTGTTGCAGTTCCTGCAATATGCTTGGTTTGAGCCTCTGCTGGAGGCTGACAACAAGTTTCTCATGTGGAAGGCGGTCACTTTGTTGGCCTTAGTTTCTGCTCGATGAGTGTCGAAATTGGGGGCTTTATCTAGTAAGAGTACCTATCTGATCTTCCATGAAGATAGGGCGGAACTTAGGACTCGTCCACAGTTCCTGTCTAAGGTTATATGGGCTTTCCATATCAACCAGCCTATTGTGGTGCCAGTGGCTACTGACCCCTCAATTGTTTCAAAGGCCTTGGACGTCGTGAGGACTTTGAAGATTTATGTGAAGAGGACGGCTCGTCATCGAAAGACTGACTCCTTGTTTGTCCTCTGTGATCCCAAGAAAATTGTGTGTCCTGCTTCTAAGCAGTCGATTTCACGCTGGATCCGGTTCACCATTCAGCATGCATATTCTACGGCAGGATTGCCGTGTCCAAAATGTGTATAGGCCCATTATACTCGTAATGTGGGCTCTTCCTGGGCGGCTGCCCGGGGTGTCTTGGCTGTACAACTGTGCAGAGCTGCTACTTGGTCTGGATCTAACACGTTTGCCAAGTTTTACAAGTTCGATACTTTGGCCTCTGATGACCTCAAGTTTGGTCAAGCAGTTTTGCAGGAGCCTCTGCGCTCTCCCTCCCGTACTGGGAGCTTTGGTACATCCCCATGGTACTAATATGGACCCCAGCATCCTCGAGGACGTAAGAGAAAACAGGATTTTGATACCTACTGGTAAATCCTTTTCTGCTAGTCCGTAGAGGATGCTGGGGTCCACTTCATGACCATGTGGTATAGACGGTTCCGCAGGAGCCATGGGCACTCTTAAGACTTTTCAGTGGGTGTGAACTGGCTCCTCCCTCTATGCTCCTCATCCAGACCTCAGTTATAGGAACTGTGCCCAGGGAGACGGACATTTCAAGGAAAGGATTTAATTTAATAATAGTGGTGAGATACATACCAGCTCACACCTCAACCATGCTGCACAACATGGCATTCAACATAACACACGCCAACAGGCATGAACCAATTACAGCAACTTGCTGAAACTAATATAACACAACATGTGTAATTCTAATGAACAAAAAACTGAAGGTAAAGTACGCACTGGGACGGGCGCCCAGCATCCTCTACGGACGAGGAGAAAAGGATTTACCGGCAGGTATCAAAATCCTATTTTCTCATTCGTCCTAGAGGATGCTGGGGTCCACTTAATGACCTTGGAGTTTATACCAAAGCTCCAGTACGGGCGGGAGAGTGCGGATGACCCTGCAGCACCGATTGACCGAACTTGAGGTCCTCATCGGCCAAGGTGTCAAACTTGTAGAACTTAGCAAATGTGTTTGACCCTGACCAAGTATCTACTCTGCAAATTTGTAATGCCAAGACCCCCCCGAGCAGCCACCCAGGATGAGCCCACATTCCTTGTAGAATGGGCCTTCATTGACGTAGGTAACGGCAATCCAGCCGTAAAATGTGCATGCTGAATCGTACCACTGATCCAGCGCACAATACTCTTCTTGGAAGCAGGACACCCAATCTTGTTGGGAGCATACAGGACAAACAGGGCCTCTGTTTTCCGAATCCTAGCTGTTCTAGTGACATAAATCTTTAAAGCTCTAACATGTCAGCAATTACTGGCACCACAATAGGTTGTTTTATGTGGAAAGATGAAACCACCTTTGGAAGAAAATGTTGGCGAGTTCTCAACTCTGCCTGTCTTCATTGAAGACCTGGTAAGGGCTCTTGTGAGATAAGGCCCCCAATTCAGACCCCCGTCTTGCGGATGCCAATGCCAAAAGCATCACCACTTTCCAAGTGATAAACTTCAACTCTATCTCTTGTATAGGCTCAAACCAATCCGATTGAAGGAACTGCAACACCATATTAAGGTCCCATGGTGCCACTGGAGGCACAAATGGAGGCTGGCTGTGCAGAACCCCTTTCACGAAGGTCCGAACCTCTGGAAGAGCGGCCAATTGTTTTTGGAAGAAAATTGACAGGGCCAAAATCTGGACCTTGATTGACCCCAATCGAAGGCCTGCCTCCACACCAGCCTGCAGAAAATGGAGAAAACGTCCCAACTCAAACTCTTCCGTAGGAGCCTTCTTGGATTCACACCAAGACACATATTTTCTCCAAATACGGTGGTAATGTTTTTATGTTACTCCTTTCCTAGCCTGAATAAGTGTGGGAATGACTTCCTTTGGAATACCGTGTCTGCTGAGGAAGTCTGCTTCCCAGTTGTCTACTCCCGGAATGAAAATTGCCGACAGAGCCTTTTTACATGTCTTTCTGCCCAGAGGAAGATCTTCGTCACCTATGCCATTGCCGCTCTGTTTTTCGTTCCGCCCTGCCTGTTTATGTATGTGACTGCTGTTACATTGCCCGACTGGATCTGCACGGGATGATCTTGAAGATGTACCACTTGTTGAAGGCCGTTGTAAATGTCTCTCAATTCCAGCACGTTTATATGAAGGCAGGCTTCCTGACTTGACCATTTTCCTTGGAAGCATTCCCCCTGAGTGACAGCTCCCCAGCCTCTGAGACTTGCGTTCATGGTTACCAGGACCCAGCCCTGAATCCCGAACCTGTGTCCTCTAGTAGGTGCGAACTGTGTAGCCACCACAGGAGCGAAATCCTGGCTTTTGATGACAGGACTATCTTTCGGAGCATGTGTAGGCAGGATCCCAACCACTTGTCCAACAGGTCCCACTGGAATACTCTGGCATGGAACATGCCAAACTGTATGGCCTCGTAGGCCGCAACCATTTTCCCCAACAACCGAATGCACTGATGGATTGACACACTTGATGGTTTCAATATCTGGTTTACCATTTTCTGGATTTCCAGAGCCTTTTCCACCGGAAGAAATACTCTCTGAACTTCTGTGTCCAGAATCATCCCGAGAAAAGACAATCTTGTTGTCGGTTCCAACTGTGACTTTGGAAAAGTTATGATCCAACCGTGTTGTTGGAGTATGGACAGGGAGAGTGTGATGTTCTGTAGCAACTGCTCCCTGGATCTCGCCTTTATCAGGAGATCGTCCAGATAAGGAATTACACTCACTCCTTTTTGACGAAGGAAGACCATCACCTCCGCCATCACCTTGGTGAATACCCTCGGCGCCGTGGATAGACCGAAAGGCAACGTCTGGAACTGGTAATGGCAATCCTGAACCGCGAATCTCAGATAAGCCTGGTGAAGAGGATAAATGGGAACATGCAGGTAAGCATACTTTATGTCTACTGACACAATGTAATCCCCCTTCTCCAGACTGGAAATCACTGCACTGAGTGATTCCATCTTGAACTTGAACCGTTTCAAGTAGAGATTCAGATTTTTTAGATTTAGAATCGGTCTGACCGAGCCGTCCGGGTTCGGAACTACAAAGAGGCTTGAATAAAACCCCTCCCCTTGTTGTGACAACGGTACCAGGATTATTACCTGATCCCGACATAATTTTTGAATTTGCAGCCGTTACTGCCTGTCGTTCTGGAAGAGAAGCCGGCAAGGTCGATTTGAAAAATCGGCATGGGGGGACGTCTTGAAACTCCAGCTTGTACCCCTGGGATACTATCTGCAAAACTCAGGGGTCCAGGCCAGACTGAATCCAACCTTGGCTGAACAGTTTGAGACGTGCCTGCCCCCACCAGAGCGGTCTCCCGCAAGGGAACCCTTGGCGTCATGCTGTAGATTTGGCAGAAGTAGGGGTTGACTTCTGCTCCTGGGATCCTGAAGCCGTGGTGGACTTCTTTCCCTTTCCCCTTCCTGCAAAGAAAGAGGAACCTTTTGCCTTTTTGTATTTATCGGGCCGAAAACGACTGCATGTGGGAGTGATATGTCTTTTTTGTCGGTACAGGATCAGAAGGCAAAAAAGTCGACTTACCTGCGGTAGCCGCCGAGACTAATGCATCTAGTCCTTCACTGAATAAGGCCTCACCCTTGTATGGGAGAGCCTCCATATTCCGTTTGGAATCTGCATCCGCGTTCCACTGGCGAATCCACAACGCCCGCCGAGCCGATACTGCCATGGTAGCGGCTGTTGTACCCACAAGTCCAATATCTTTCATCGCCTCTAGCATGTATGCGGCAACATCTTTGATATTCCCTAACTTAAGGAGTATCTAATCTTTATCAATCGTGTCAATTTCCTATGACAGACTTTCTGACCATTTCTCAATAGCGCGACTCACCCACACGCAAGTAATTGTGGGTCTTAGTAGCGTACCATTGGCAACATAAATGGATTTCAATGTAGTCTCCATTTTTCAGGTCTACTGGCTCTTTTAGTGAAGCCGTGCCAGGTGCAGGGAGAATTACCTTCTTTGTCAACCTTGAAAGTGCACTGTCTAACACAGGGGATGACTCCCATTTTTTTCTGTCCTCCACAGGGAAAGAATAAGCTATCTGAATACTTTTGGGAATATGAAATTTCTTTTCGGGATTCCCTTCAGCTCGTGGGAAGGGGGGACCTTAGATTTCTTTTCTTTATAGAAATAGGCCTTGTCCTGAGGTACAGGAGTGGCTCCCTTATAGCCACAATCATATATTGTATATTTTATGATCTATTTCCCTGGAGTCACTATCGTCGACACAGGAATCAGTGTTCATGTCGGTATCAGTATTCACAATATTTGCAAACGGTCTCTTGTGTCACCCAGAGGGGTCGCCTACGGATGGAGGAACAGAACCCTGAAATATCACATCTTCCACAGATTTTATCCAGCATTCTGTATGAGATTCAAACTTATCAAATCTCCTATTGAAAAGATGCATACTATCACGCATTACTTTCACCCATGCAGGCTCTTGGAGTGTCGGCAGTGCCAGCACATTACCAGACTATGTCCCTAAAATGGCTTTCTTTTCTCCGGGGAAGAACTCCCTGCCTCAGACATGTCTTACACACGTGCACAACACACACACAGACACACTGGGACTTATAGGGGACAGACCCACAGTAAAATCTGTCAGAGGGACACAGTTTAGGATCAGCCAGTTCACAACCCCAGCGCCAGTGCCTGTGAACACAAAATGCCAGTTTTCCTGCATTGGTTTTTATAGTTCAATACTGCCTGGTTCCTAGGTAAGTTCTGCGTTATTTACTGTTTCAGTACTGTTTCAGCTGTTGCTGAGCTGTTCCGGCATGTTGGCCAGATTTGCCTGTTGTGTGAGCTGGTATGAATCTCGCCACTATCTGTGTATTTCCTTCTCTCTAAGTATGTCGTCTCCTCGGGCACAGTTTCTAGACTGAGTCTGGTAGGAGGGGCATAGAGGGAGGAGCCAGCCCACACTATTAAACTCTTAAAGTGCCAATGGCTCCTGGTGGATCCGTCTATGCCCCATGGTACTTATATGGATCCTAGCATCCTCTACGGACTACGAGAAAAGGATTTACCGGTAGGTAATTAAAATCCTATTTTTCCCATGTGATTTTTTTTCCAGCATGGAGTATTCATGCAGAATGAATCTACAGCATGAGTTGTGAGAGTTTTCATGAGACGATGTCTGTATAATGATCCTATTCTTGTGCTGGTATTAATCCACTCTATGGTTCCCGGTGATATTCTGTGGGTAACCACCTCTCACATATCAGTCTCTCTTTAATGGATATATTAAGTCCCTGCACTCATCTATTCACCTTGAGATATTATTACCACCTCTGATATACATATACACTGCTCAAAAAAATAAATGGAACACTAAAATAACACATCCGAGATCTGAATTTGTGGCTTGCTGGAGGTCATTTTGCAGGGCTCTGGCAGTGCTCCTCCTGTTCCTCCTTGCACAAAGGCGGAGGTAGCGGTCCTGCTGCTGGGTTGTTGCCCTCCTACAGCCTCCTCCACGTCTCCTGATGTACTGGCCTGTCTCCTGGTAGCGCATCCATGCTCTGGACACTACACTGACAGACACAGCAAACCTTCTTGCCACAGCTCGCATTGATGTGCCATCCTGGATGAGCTGCACTACCTGAGCCACTTGTGTGGGTTGTAGACTCCGTCTCATGCTACCACTAGAGTGAAAGCACCGCCAGCTTTCAAAAGTGACCAAACATCAGCCAGAAACATAGGAGCTGAGAAGTGGTCTGTGGTCACCACCTGCAGAACAACTCCTTTATTGGGGGTGTCTTGCTAATTGCCTATAGGGTGTGATAAGTTTTACCTAATGATCAGTACTCAAAGCACCATATATTTCATTGTTAATAGACACTGTATGCCGTGAAAATCTCTCCTTGCAATCTTATCGGGAGTAGATTAATCAGCGTGTCGCGTGCAGCCGTTCTGTTTAATGGCTGTTACACGCTGGTACTATTATGTCTCGCTGGGCACCCCGTGTTGTGGCCACCTCACACTGTTCCCATCAGCTTTTCATATTTCTGCTGCGGGGTACACTGGGCTCCACAAGGATAGACATAGGGGTGTAGAGTAAGATCTTGATCCGAGGTACGAACAGGCTCAAAGCTTTGACTGTTCCCAGAATGCACAGTGCCACCTCCTCTACAACCCCGCCTCCCTGCACAGGAGCTCAGTTTTGTAGTTGGTGCTGCAGTAAGCAGGCACATAACAGAGGGGCTGCTCCAGGCAGCCCTAAGAAGAGCTTTTTTATGAAGAAAAAAGTGAAGACTACAAGGGCAGCAGCGGTGATAAATGTCAGGAGACATTCACTGCTGCAGCTACAGCTCTCCCCGGCGGCGCTGTACACTCCCGAGCCCTGGTTGCCGGGTAACTACAGCAGGAGGCTCCGGTTTTCTTCTCAGTCATGCACACACGACGGGGGCTCTCCGGGATCGCGTGGCTGCACTTCGGGAGGTGGTGAGTGGGTCCCGTTGCGGGACCCGGTCTTTATCGCGATGCGGCGTGGTCAGTGGGAGGCAGGCCACGCACGCTGGCGATGGACACTGTGGCAGTACAGGCGATCCCACTAGATCACCAGGGCATGGGTGCTGGTCAGGTTTTCTCTCTAAACCATTTTCAGTAGGCCACAGTACCCGGTGGTTTTGCCAGCAGGGGGATAAGGCTTAGACCTGAAGCCCCTCCTCCACCCCAGGGCGCCATTTCCCGCAAATGTTCCCGCCCTGGAGCTGCATATCTGTCTCTCCCTCACTCCCTGTCAGTGTCTGCGCGCCATTATCTCTCAGCTTCACTGTTCCTGGGAATGCTTGGGCAAATCCTCCTGTGTAAAGCCGCCTGGTTGTCAGCGCTGTGACTTTACATGACACTTAAGTATTCTACCTGCCTTTTTAGACAGTGCTAGTTAAGAAAGAGTGCATTTAGTCAGGGTTTTCTAGTACAATTACCCTGTGATATACATCCAGTTCTTACTGTGCAGTGTTATGTCTATTGACTACATAGCTATATATATATAAACTAGTCCAGAGCAGTATTATTGTTAGTAATAACCTCTGCATTGTACAAACTGTGACTATCTGTGTGTGCATTAGTAGCTGAGTGGTGTCCATTTCGTGTCTTTCACTCAACTTGCTATCCCTATATTCTATAACCTGAGGTGGCTTGGTGCATCAGGTTTTATATTGATATAGGATTTTCACAAAGATATACTTTAATACGTATTTTTCTCTGTGATTTAGTCACCATATCTCTCCTATATCTCTGCTGGTGCTGACAACACTGCGCAGGGGTTTGGGTAAGAGGTATTGTGCTGCTGCCAATTGTACTATGTTACCTGATACTGCAAGTTATATCATGTCTGCTTCTGAGGGTAACGGTTCTGGGGCTGAACACACTGCCGGTGTTGCTGAAGCCACAGAGCCCTATGAGGAAAATATAGCAGCTGTGGGCTCTGGTTCTGGGGGCTCCTTGCCCCCCAGTGGGACTGTGGCTATGGAGGTACATAATGACCCACCGTGGGCCGATTTTTCCACGCTTCTACATACGCTAGTTAATAAACTAACACTACCTATGGGACCACCCATGTCGGTACAACCGTATGTGGTCCCTGCAGCTAACCCGCCGTGGGCAGATGATTTACATGCTCAATTGAAGAAGTTGAACCAGTCCCTGACTACTAAAAAGTCTGACGCTCGCTCGCCTAAGTCCAAGGGGTCCTCTAAGCGAGCTCTGATCTCCTCACAATCCACTGCTGTCACTGACACCTCGTCTGATGAAGACGGCACTTACACTGTCCCCACTGGTTCTGACTCAGATATGGCTGATCGGGAGGGTAGTTCACATGTGGATGTTCCTGATCTTTTGGAGGCTATTAAGTTAATTCTACAGATTACAGATGATCGCGAGCCATCCGTCCTTCTTAAGATAGGTTCAAGCGTCAGAAGGTGATTAAACAAGTTTTACCTCATTCTGACCACCTAGTGGATATACGTCAGGAACCCTGGGAAAACCCGGGTACGAAGTTTGTGCCTCAAAAGAAGATGCTGGCTCGCTATACCTTCGCACCAGAGCTGTCTAAGAATTGGGAAACGCCTCCTCCAGTAGACTCACCATGTGGCTAGGATGGTGGTTTCCTCAGCTCTACCTGTCACTACCGTCACGTCTCTAAAAGAGCCTACAGACAAACGTGTTGAGGGTTGTCTGAAAGCAATTTACACCCTCACGGATGCTGCACAAAGGCCCACTATTGCAGCAACATGGGCTGCAGAGGCTATTGAAGCATGGGCCTTAGAGTTAGAAGCTGAAATCTCTTCTGACCATGCTAGACAATGCTTGTCATATATTGTCACAGCTTCTCGCTATATTAAAGGTATCCTAGCAGCCAAGGCCTCTACTACGTCAGTCCTGGTCTGTGGATCTGGACTCTAGAAAAACCCTGGAGGTACTCCCTTTCAAGGGAGATATTGTTTGGGGAGGACCTAAATAAGATAGTGGCTGATTTAGCTACTGCCAAAACTGCCTGTATGCCAAGTACCGCTCCTTTTGTGTTGAAGGCTAAAAGTACTTCCTTTCGCCCCTTTCATCCTTCAAGTAAAGCAAAAGGTCAGGCGTACAACAAGCAGGCCCGCACTTCCAAACCTGGTAAGCCAAAGCCCAAAAGAGCCTGGGTGGCCCGTCAGCCAGCTTCCAAGGCCGATAAGCCTGTCGCATGAAGGGGTGGGCCTCCCCCTAGGGGATCCCAGGGTGGTGGGGTGGCTTCTAGGGTATACCCAGGAATGGTTGAAGACCACTTCAGATACCTGGGTACGGGAAATCGTGACTCGAGGTTACGCCATAGCCTTCAAAAACCGACCCCCTCATCAATTTTGCCGGACAGACGTCCCATTGGGCAAACACTCTAAATTCGGTGGTACAGACCCTCCTGGATACAGGAGTCGTAGTACAGGTGCCTCTTGCGCAGAGGGGCTGGGGGTACTATTCTCCGCTATTTATAGTCCCGAAACCGAATGGGTCCTCCTGGCCCATTCTCAACCTCAAGGCATTGAACAGGTTTGTGAAGGTTTCCAAGTTCCGTATGGAAACCCTTCGCTCTATAGTTCTGGCCTTGGAACCTAGGGACTACATGGTCTCCCTGGATATACAGGATGCTTACCTGCATATTCCTATAGCAGCGTCACATCAGCAATACCTGAGGTTTGCTATTGGCAACCTATATTACCAGTTTCGGGCGTTACCTTTTGGTTTAACAACGGCTCCGCGAGTCTTCACCAAAGTCATGGCGGTAATGACAGTGGTACTCCGCCGTCAAGGGGTCAGGATACTTTACGACTTGTTAAGCCTGGCAAATTCCCCAGAACTTCTCCTACATCATCTAGATATGACGGTCCGGTTTCTATAAGCCCACGGGTGGCTCATCAACTGGAAGAAATCCTCCCTAGTCCCTGCTCAGAGCATGGTGCATCTGGGAGCGCTAATGGACACTCACAACCAGAGGTTGTCCTTGTGTCAGGAGAAAGTCCTGAAGCTTCAGGACAGGATTCGCTGCTTCCTTTCTCGTCCGCAAGTGTCGATACATTCGGCGATGCAGGTGCTGGGCCTCATGGTGTCAGCATTCGACATGGTGGAGTATGCTAATTCCATTCTCGCCCCCTCCAGAGGCTGATTCTGGCCAAGTGGGACGGCCTGCCTCACCGGATCAGGTCTCACATGATCTCATTGACTCCGGAGGTCCGTCTGTCGCTGCTCTGGTGGCTCCAGGACCAACAATTGTGCAGGGGAGATCCCTTCTGGATATCCTACTGGGTCCTGTTGATGACAGATGCCAGTCTAAGAGGTTGGGTCGTGGTGCTGGAGCAACACTCCCTTCAGGGTCGGTGGACCAAGGAGGAGTCCCTCCTTTCAATCAACATTCTGGAATTGCGGGCGGTCTTCAATGCATTGAACCTAGGCCAGCAATTAATTCAGAACCGTCCTGTACAGGTGCAGTTGGACAACGCTACCACAGTGGCTTACATATATCATCAAGGCGGCACTCGAAGCCGTTTGGCAATGAAGGAAGTCTCACGGATTCTACATTGGGCGGAACGCCATCTACCAGCCATATCGGCAATGTTCATTCCGGAAGTCCTGAATAGGAAAGCGGACTTTCTCAGTCATCAGGACATACATGCCGGCGAGTGGGGCCTCCAACCAGAAGTGTTTCAACTCCAAGTGGGAAGGTGGGGCCTTCCAAATGTAGATCTGATGGCATCTCAACACAATCACAAGGTTCCGGTCTTCGGAGCAAGGACAAGGGATCCTCAAGCAGCATTCGTGGATGCGCTTGCGGTGCCGTGGAGGTTTCGGCTGCGGTACGTGTTCCCTCCGGTGTCACTCCTGCCCAGGGTAAATCAGAAGTTCAAGTAAGAAAAAGGAATTCTGCTTCTCATAGCTCCAGCGTGGCCCAGACGGCACTGGTTCTCAGACCTGCAAGGCCTATCATCAGAGCTTCCAATTCTAATTCCACAATACCCAGACCTCCTCGTTCAGGGCCCCTGTGTCTACCAGGACCTAGCCCGGCTGTCTTTGACGGCGTGGCTCTTGAAGCTTCCGTCTTGAGGGCTAAAGGGTTTTCTGAGGCGGTCATTCAAACTATGTTGCGGCCCCGGAAACCGGCTTCTGCTCGGATTTACTATAGGTTCTGGCATTCTTACTTTGTTTGGTGCACATCTAACAATTATGACGCTTCCAAGTTTAGTACGGCCAAGTTGTTGGCTTTTCTTCAGCAGGGCCTGGACTTGGGCCTGCGTCTGGCCTCCCTCAAGGTTCATATTTCTGCCTTGTCGTGTGGTTTCAGAAAAAAATTGTGACCTTACTTGATGTGCATACCTTTATCCAACCTCCCTATGTCCAGCCTGTGGCTCCTTGGGACATGTCGGTGGTTTTGGAGGCGTTACAAGAGTCTCCGTTTGAACCTCTTGGTTCAGTTGATCTTAAGTGGCTTTCCCTTAAGGTGGTGTTTCTGCAGGCTATTGCCTCAGCTAGAAGAGTGTCGGATTTGGGTGCCTTGTCCTGTAGTTCCCCATATCTAATATTTCACCGTGACCGGGCGGTTTTTAGGACTTGTTCCGGATATTAACCTAAGGTGGTTTCCTCGTTCCACCTTAACCAGGAGATTGTGGTTCTGCCACTTGTTTCTCCTGAACTGTCTCCCAAAGAGAGGTCTTTGGATGTGGTACGGGCTCTCAGTATCTATGTAAAGAGAACTGCTTCTATTAGGAAATTTGATTCTCTCTTTGTACTGTTTAGATTTCACAAAAGTGGCTGGCCTGCTCACAAGCAAACTTTGGCCAGATGGATTAGAATGGTGATTGCACATGCTTATGTGAAGGTTGGTCTGTCAGCTCCTGCTCACATTACAGCCCATTCTACTCAGTCTGTTGGACCTTCTTGGGCGGCCCGCCGTGGTGCGACCCTTGAACAATTGTGCAAGGCGGCTACATGGTCCTCAGTGAACACGTTCATAAGGTTCTATGCCTTCGATACTGCCGCTTCCCAGGATGCTTCCTTTGGACGCAGGGTTCTTGTGCCCGCTACAGTGTGTCCCCTCCCATAAGTAACTGCTTTAGGACATCCCCAATGTCTGTCCTTGTGAAGCCCAGTGTACCCCGCAGCAGAACACGAGATTTATGGTAAGAACTTACCTTTGTTAAATCTCTTTCTGCGAGGTACACTGGGCTCCACAAGGCGCCCACCCTGACGCACTTAGCTTCTTGGGTTGGTATGGCATTAGCCGCTGACACTTCTCTTGTTGTGAGAGTGTGATGTTTGTGGTTACTAACTATTGTCGTCTCTTTTCCTGCTAGTGCATTGGGCTGGTTAACTAAAAACTGAGCTCCAGTGCAGGGGTTATAGAGGAGGTGGCGCTGTGCATTCTGGGAACAGTCAAAGTTTTGAGTCTGTTGGTGCCTCGGATCAATATCCTACTCTACACCCCCAATGTCTATCCTTGTGGAGCCCAGTGTACCTCGCAGAAAGAGATTTAACAAAGGTAAGTTCTTACCGTAAATCTCGTTATCTAGTGGTGCCAGTGTCTAAACTCTCATACACATTCCCTTTGCAACATGCAATATAGCGTATCAGTATCCCGGCAGCATAGATCAGGTGCAAAGCTCACTAATAGCCCTCACACTCACATAATGGTGTCCCTGCTTATACACATGTATTAGCTAACATACATTTTGGACAATTACATTTGTATATGTATAGGGTCCTCTGCCCATGTAACAGATGGTTAGTTTTAAAACAGACAGACACGTAGGACACGTGTCTGACTCCTAACGATCGTTTCGCATATTTGCTTAATCAGCAGCAGCAGCCAGGCTTTTATCCAACCAGCCCCGTTCCAGCCACATAACTCCTATTCTCTACTCCACTGGCTGCCGGTAAAATGGCGAATCGTCTTCAAGATTGGCTTGCTGACTTTCAAAGGACTACATAACCAGGGCCCAAGGTACCTGAAGCAGCTTCTGACCCCATACTGCCCCACTCGATTACTGCGATCTGTAGATGATGGACTATTAGTAGTACCTAGAATCTCCCGTAATTCATCTGGGAATTTAGCTTTTAGCCATGTGGCTCCAACTTTATGGAACTCACTTCCCCCCACAGTTCGAGAAGCCCCTATTCTAGAATCCTTCAAAAATAAACTCAAGACTTTCCTGTTTACGCACGCATCTCTATAATTGTACGTTTTATATTTCCATGCGCTGTGTATTTTCTGGAAAGCTTTTCTGTCTTTCATTGTTTATGTACTGTATTATGTTAATTCTGTAAAGTATCTTGAGTCCTATTGGAGAAAGTGCTGTATAAATAAAATTATTATTAATACAAATTGAGTTAGCGTGGCTTTCCACCCCCTTTTTGCTGCTGTAGTCTGTTGGTGATGCTGGGACTTCTAGTTCCATAACAGCTGGAGCGCTGACCATGCTGTATGACTCTCAGATTATTAGTGAAATGGAAATCTGTCATTATGCATTTTCCATGGTTAGGCTTCAGTTACGAAAATTTATTATTATTATCCTTTATTTATATGGCGCCACAAGGGATCCGCAGCGCCCATTACACAGTACATAATAAAATGAGCAAACAAGAAAACCGCACTTACAGTACAGGACAAAATAGGACAGGAATAGAAAACCCGGGTCTGGGACTGAGGGTCGACAGCACAAAGGTCGACACACCTTAGGTCGATGCCAATTGGTCGACACACCTTAGGTCGACATGGACAAAAGGTCAACATGGTCAAAAGAAAATAAAATACACAAAAGGTCGACAGGAACAAGGTCGACATGGAAAAAGGTCGACATGAGGTTTTTATGTTTTTTTGGGTGTCATTTTCTTTGTAGAGTGACCAGGAACCCCAATTAGTGCACCGCGTCCCCTCGCATGGCTCGCTTCGCTCGCCATGCTTCGGGCATGGTGCCTTCGCTTCGCTCGGCACACATTACCCTTCCAATCGTAGTCCACGTGGATCGTTAAGTATGAAAAGGTTCAAAAAAGACAAAAATCATGAAAAACTCATGTCGACCTTGTTCATGTCGACCTTTTGTCCACGTCGACCTTTTGTCCACGTCGACCCAAGGTGTGTCGACCAATTGGCGTCGACCTAAGGTGTGTCGACCATTGTGCTGTCGACCTGGAGTCCGGATACCAGAAAACCCGGGGTTAGGTGCCATCAAAGGGAGTATGGAGTATAAGATAGCGTAAGTAAGAAAAGGAAAGGAACATGAGGAAAGAAGTATAAATGTTCGGCTTCAAAATACTTATTTGGAAAGGCTGATTGGGCAGATTATATCTGATGTGTCCTACTGTAATGTAGGTTTATTTAGTTAACGTGAAATGTGAAATATGTACAACAAATCAGTCCCCCACTGTGTTACATTTCACTTTTTTTTCTACAGCACGGCAAAATGTAGCCAAGGAACGAATTGTCATTACAAGTATAAAGTGGGCGAGCTCTATGACCGCTGAACATTCCGTGGTCTTTTCTCCTGCGTTGTACTTTGCAAACACTGAATAAGTCTTCAGTGCTTCGCAATGTAATGATACAATACAATATTGTCAGTAGCTGCATGTTCAGGCTGGCCATGGCATGACATCAGTGTGCGATATTGCACAGTGGGTGTGCATTGTGTCGGCGGACCGAGAGGGAAAACACTATGCTGTATTGCTCCTTAAAGGGGGAATTCAATTGTTTTGTGCTGCTGCAGCTACAGTACTCGGGGGGCTATTTATTGCGGACCTCTTGTGCCGAGAACAGAAATCTGTGCAACGTAGGGCTTTTGGGCACCTTAATTGCTTTATGCGGCTAATCCTATCCTACATTTTGGGCACGTCATCCGCAATAGTGATCGGCACCTAAAACCTGTTCAATATAGACGGGATCTGCGGCAGAGCAAAACAATTAAATTACATCTTCCCCTAGACTGGAGACTGGATGATCACATTTGAGGGCAGATTCATCTATAAGTGGAAGCTGCAGAGGCGCCTTTTGGACCTCGCTGCCGCAGCCACACCTCCTAGCCGTCGCAGCCACACCAGCCAACCAACAGGAAGGCCGCAGGGACCAGAATTGGAGGTAAGACTCCGGATGCTGACACCCGTGATCCTGGAGTAGTTGAGTTGAGAGAGCTATACTCTGCAACAACTTCTCCCTGGAAGATGCTTTTATCAACAGATCGTCCAGATATGGAATTATGGTGGTCATTCCGAGTTGTTCGCTCGGTCATTTCTCTGACGTCCTAGTGGATGCTGGGACTCCGTCAGGACCATGGGGATTAGCGGCTCCGCAGGAGACAGGGCACAAAAATAAAAGCTTTAGGACTAGGTGGTGTGCACTGGCTCCTCCCCCTATGACCCTCCTCCAAGCCCCAGTTAGGTTTTTGTGCCCGTCCGAGCAGGGTGCAATCTAGGTGGCTCTCCTAAAGAGCTGCTTAGAAAAAGTTATTAGGTTTTTTATTTTCAGTGAGTCCTGCTGGCAACAGGCTCACTGCAACGAGGGACTTAGGGGAGAAGAAGTGAACTCACCTGCGTGCAGGATGGATTGGCTTCTTAGGCTACTGGACACCTTTAGCTCCAGAGGGATCGAACACAGGCCCAGCCATGGAGTCCGGTCCCGGAGCCGCGCCGCCGACCCCCTTGCAGATGCCGAAAAGTGAAGAGGTCCAGAAACCGGCGGCAGAAGACTTTTCAGTCTTCATGAGGTAGCGCACAGCACTGCAGCTGTGCGCCATTGTTGTCAGCACACTTCACACCAGCGGTCACTGAGGGTGCAGGCCGCTGGGGGGGGCGCCCTGGGCAGCAATGATAATACCTTGTTCTGGCTAAAAATACATCACATATAGCCCCTGGGGCTATATGGATGTATTTAACCCCTGCCAGGTCTCACAAACACCGGGAGAAGAGCCCGCCGAAATAGGGGGCGGGGCCTATCTCCTCAGCACACAGCGCCATTTTCCTGCACAGCTCCGCTGCGAGGAAGGCTCCCAGGACTCTCCCCTGCACTGCACTACAGAAACAGGGTAAAAAAACAGAGAGGGGGGGCACTTTTTTGGCGATATTGATATATTAAGCTGCTATAAAGGAAACAACACTTCTGTAGGGTTGTTCCTATATATTTATAGCGCTTGGGTGTGTGCTGGCAAACTCTCCCTCTGTCTCCCCAAAGGGCTAGTGGGGTCCTGTCTTCGATAAGAGCATTCCCTGTGTGTCTGCTGTGTGTCGGTACGTGTGTGTCGACATGTATGAGGACGATGTTGGTGTGGAGGCGGAGCAATTGCCGGTAATAGTGATGTCACCCCCTAGGGAGTCGACACCGGAATGGATGGCTTTGTTTATGGAATTACGTGATAATGTCAGCACGTTACAAAAATCAGTTGACGACATGAGACGGCCGGCAAACCAGTTAGTACCTGTCCAGGCGTCTCAAACACCGTCAGGGGCTGTAAAACGCCCTTTACCTCAGTCGGTCGACACAGACCCAGACACGGACACCGAATCTAGTGTCGACGGTGAAGAAACAAACGTATTTTCCAGTAGGGCCACACGTTATATGATCACGGCAATGAAGGAGGCTTTGCATATCTCTGATACTGCAAGTACCACAAAAAGGGGTATTATGTGGGGTCTGAAAAAACTACCTGTAGTTTTCCTGAATCAGAGGAATTGAATGAAGTGTGTGATGAAGCTTGGGTTAACCCCGATAGAAAACTGCTAATTTCAAAGAAGTTATTGGCATTATATCCTTTCCCGCCAGAGGTTAGGGCGCGCTGGGAAACACCCCCTAGGGTGGATAAGGCACTCACACGCTTATCAAAACAAGTGGCGTTACCGTCTCCTGAAACGGCCGCCCTCAAGGATCCAGCTGATAGGAGGCTGGAAACTACCCTGAAAAGTATATACACTCATACTGGTGTTATACTGCGACCAGCCATCGCCTCAGCATGGATGTGCAGTGCTGGGGTGGTTTGGTCGGATTCCCTGACTGAAAATATTGATACCCTGGATAGGGACAGTATTTTATTGACTATAGAGCAATTAAAGGATGCTTTTCTTTATATGCGAGATGCTCAGAGGGATATTTGTACTCTGGCATCGAGAGTAAGTGCGATGTCCATATCTGCCAGAAGAAGTTTATGGACGCGACAGTGGTCAGGTGATGCGGATTCCAAACGGCATATGGAAGTATTGCCATATAAAGGGGAGGAATTATTTGGGGTCGGTCTATCGGATTTGGTGGCCACGGCAACAGCTGGGAAATCCACCTTTTTACCTCAGGTCCCCTCCCAACAGAAAAAGACACCGTCTTTTCAGTCGCAGTCCTTTCGTTCCTATAAGAACAAGCGGGCAAAAGGACAGTCATATCTGCCCTGAGGCAAAGGAAAGGGTAAGAGAGTGCACCAAGCAGCTCCCTCCCAGGAGCAGAAGCCCTCCCCGGCTTCTGCAAAGCCCTCAGCATGACGCTGGGGCTTTACAAGCAGACTCAGGGGCGGTGGGGGGTCGACTCAAGAATTTCAGCGCACAGTGGGCTCACTCACAGGTGGACCCCTGGATCCTGCAGGTAGTATCTCAGGGTTACAGGTTGGAATTCGAGAAGTCTCCCCCTCGCCGGTTCCTAAAGTCTGCTCTGCCAACATCTCCCTCAGACAGGGCGACGGTATTGGAAGCCATTCACAAGCTGTATTCTCAGCAGGTGATAGTCAAGGTACCCCTCCTACAACAGGGAAAGGGGTATTATTCCACACTATTTGTGGTACCGAAGCCGGACGGCTCGGTAAGACCTATTCTAAATCTGAAATCTTTGAACCTGTACATACAAAAATTCAAGTTCAAGATGGAGTCACTCAGAGCAGTGATAGCGAATCTGGAAGAAGGGGACTTTATGGTGTCCCTGGACATCAAGGATGCTTACCTGCATGTCCCAATTTGCCCTTCACATCAAGGGTACCTCAGGTTCGTGGTGCAAAACTGTCATTATCAGTTTCAGACGCTGCCGTTTGGATTGTCCACGGCACCTCGGGTCTTTACCAAGGTAATGGCCGAAATGATGTTTCTTCTGCGAAGAAAAGGCGTATTAATTATCCCTTACTTGGAAGATCTCCTGATAAGGGCAAGGTCCAGAGAACAGCTGGAGGACGTAGTAGCACTAACCCAAGTAGTGGTGCAACAGCACGGGTGGATTCTGAATTTTCCAAAATCTCAATTGACCCCGACGACACGTCTGCTGTTCCTGGGAATGATTCTGGACACGGTTCAGAAAAAGGTGTTTCTTCCGGAGGAGAAAGCCAGGGAGTTATCCGAACTTGTCAGGAACCTCCTAAAACCAGGAAAAGTGTCTGTGCATCAATGCACAAGAGTCCTGGGAAAAATGGTGGCTTCTTACGAAGCGATTCCATTCGGCAGATTCCACGCACGAACTTTTCAGTGGGATCTGCTGGACAAATGGTCCGGATCGCATCTGCAGATGCATCAGCGGATAACTTTGTCTCCACGGACAAGGGTGTCTCTTCTGTGGTGGTTGCAGAGTGCTCATCTGTTAGAGGGCCGCAGATTCGGCATACAGGACTGGGTCCTGGTGACCACGAATGCCAGTCTGAGAGGCTGGGGAGCAGTCACACAGGGAAGAAACTTCCAGGGAGTGTGGTCAAGCCTGGAGATGTCTCTTCACATAAATATACTGGAGCTAAGAGCGATTTACAATGCTCTAAGCCTGGCAAAACCCCTGCTTCAGGGTCAGCCGGTGTTGATCCAGTCGGACAACATCACGGCAGTCGCCCACGTAAACAGACAGGGCGGCACAAGAAGCAGGAGGGCAATGGCAGAAGCTGCAAGGATTCTTCGCTGGGCGGAAGATCATGTGATAGCACTGTCAGCAGTGTTCATTCCGGGAGTGGACAACTGGGAAGCGGACTTCCTCAGCAGACACGACCTACACCCGGGAGAGTGGGGACTTCATCCAGAAGTCTTCCACATGATTGTGAACCGTTGGGAAAAACCAAAGGTGGATATGATGGCGTCCCGCCTCAACAAAAAACTGGACAGGTATTGCGCCAGGTCAAGAGACCCTCAGGCAATAGCTGTGGACGCTCTGGTAACACCGTGGGTGTTCCAGTCAGTGTATGTGTTTCCTCCTCTGCCTCTCATACCAAAAGTACTGAGAATTATACGGCAAAGGGGAGTAAGAACGATACTCGTGGCTCCGGATTGGCCAAGAAGAACTTGGTACCCGGAACTTCAGGAGATGCTCACGGAAGATCCGTGGCCTCTACCTCTAAGACAGGACCTGCTTCAGCAGGGACCTTGTCTATTCCAAGACTTACCGCGGCTGCGTTTGACGGCATGGCGGTTGAACGCCGAATTCTAAGGGAAAAAGGCATTCCGGAAGAGGTCATCCCTACCCTGGTAAAAGCCAGGAAGGAGGTGACTGCACAACATTATCACCGCATTTGGAGAAAATATGTTGCGTGGTGTGAGGCCAGGAAGGCCCGACGGAGGAATTTCAACTGGGTCGATTCCTACATTTCCTGCAAACAGGAGTGTCTATGGGCCTCAAATTAGGGTCCATTAAGGTTCAAATTTCGGCCCTGTCGATTTTCTTCCAGAAAGAATTGGCTTCAGTTCCTGAAGTCCAGACTTTTGTAAAAGGAGTACTACATATACAGCCCCCGGTTGTGCCCCCAGTGGCTCCGTGGGATCTTAATGTAGTTTTGGATTTTCTCAAATCCCATTGGTTTGAGCCACTCAAATCGGTGGATTTGAAATATCTTACATGGAAAGTAACCATGCTACTGGCTCTGGCTTCAGCCAGGAGAGTGTCAGAATTGGCGGCTTTATCGTATAAAAGCCCATATCTGATTTTCCATTCGGACAGGGCAGAACTGCGGACGCGTCCTCAGTTTCTGCCTAAGGTGGTTTCAGCATTTCACCTGAACCAGCCTACTGTGGTGCCTGCGGCTACTAGCGATTTGGAGGATTCCAAGTTGCTGGACGTTGTCAGGGCATTGAAAATATATATTTCAAGGACGGCTGGAGTCAGAAAATCTGACTCGCTGTTTATACTGTATGCACCCAACAAGCTGGGTGCTCCTGCTTCTAAGCAGACGATTGCTCGTTGGATTTGTAGCACAATTCAACTTGCACATTCTGTGGCAGGCCTGCCACAGCCAAAATCTGTCAAGGCCCATTCCACAAGGAAGGTGGGCTCATCTTGGGCGGCTGCCGAGGGGTCTCGGCATTACAACTCTGCCGAGCAGCTACGTGGTCGGGGGAGAACACATTTGTAAAATTCTACAAATTTGATACCCTGGCTAAGGAGGACCTGGAGTTCTCTCATTCGGTGCTGCAGAGTCATCCGCACTCTCCCGCCCGTTTGGGAGCTTTGGTATAATCCCCATGGTCCTGACGGAGTCCCAGCATCCACTAGGACGTCAGAGAAAATAAGATTTTACTTACCGATAAATCTATTTCTCGTAGTCCGTAGTGGATGCTGGGCGCCCATCCCAAGTGCGGATTGTCTGCAATACTTGTACATAGTTATTGTTACAAAAAAATCGGGTTGTTATTGTTGTGAGCCGTCTGTTCAGAGGCTCCTACGTTTGTCATACTGTTAACTGGGTTCAGATCACAAGTTGTACGGTGTGATTGGTGTGGCTGGTATGAGTCTTACCCGGGATTCAAAATCCTTCCTTATTGTGTACGCTCGTCCGGGCACAGTATCCTAACTGAGGCTTGGAGGAGGGTCATAGGGGGAGGAGCCAGTGCACACCACCTAGTCCTAAAGCTTTTATTTTTGTGCCCTGTCTCCTGCGGAGCCGCTAATCCCCATGGTCCTGACGGAGTCCCAGCATCCACTACGGACTACGAGAAATAGATTTATCGGTAAGTAAAATCTTATTTTTCTTCGCATCGCAGCGATTTTCCGCTTATTGCGCATGCGCAAGGTTCGCACTGCGACTGCGCCAAGTAAATCTGCTATGCAGTTAGGTAATTTACTCATGGCATTACAAGGTTTTTTCTTCGTTCTGGTGATCGTAATGTGATTGACAGGAAGTGGGTGTTTCTGGGCGGAAACTGGACGTTTTATGGGAGTGTGTGAAAAAACGCTACAGTTTCTGGGAAAAACGCGGGAGTGGCTGGAGAAATGGAGGAGTGTCTGGGCGAACACTGGGTGCGTTTGTGACGTCAAACCAGGAACGACAAGCCCTGAACTGATCGCACTGGCAGAGTAAGTCTCGAGCTACTCAGAAACTGCACAGAGAAGTCTTTTCGCAATATTGCGAATCTTTCGTTCGCAATTTTGAGAAGCTAAGATTCACTCCCAGTAGGCGGTGGCTTAGCGTGTGCAATGCTGCTAAAAGCAGCTTGCGAGCGATCAACTCGGAATGAGGGCCTATGTTCAGTCCCTGCCTGCGGAGGAGTACAGATCACATATATAAGAGAGCGCATGAAAGTTTTAAACATTTTTTCTCTTACGTCCTAGAGGATGCTGGGGTCCATATTAGTACCATGGGGTATAGACGGGTCCACCAGGAGCCATTGGCACTTTAAGAGTTTAATAGTGTGGGCTGGCTCCTCCCTCTATGCCCCTCCAACCAGACTCAGTTTAGAAAATGTGCCCGGAGGAACCAGTCACAGCTAGGGGAGCTCTACAGGGCTTCTTTAGTAAAAGTATTTTTAGAGTTTGTTATTTTACAGGGAGGCTGCAGGCAACAGCCTCCCTGCATCGAGGGGCTGAGGAGGGGAGCAGTGTCCGCCCTGCGGGGTCAGAGCCACTGTCTGCTGACTGGACATTGAGCTCAAGAGGGGACAGATCGCGCCCCACCACAGGGAAACACTCACCCCGGCAGCCAGCCGCCACCCCCTCATAGTACTGAAGAGTGGTGAGTTAGTCACTGTCCCCCCTTACAAGCGGGGGGGGGCAGTGTGAAGAGGGCGGCTTAATGGTAGGAGACCGGTATTAACCGTGCTCCCAGATAGCTCAGTGGTACGGCGCTGTGAGGGGCGCCCTGAGCCGGTACAGAACCCTTCACTAGCCAGCACAAATTTCCTCAGGCCAGTATAATCTTCAAGAGCGGGAAGACAGCACCACTGAAGGGGCGGAGCTTGTCAGAGCGGACCCAGCAGCGTTCAGCGCCATTTTTCCTACCTGCAATCAGTGCCAGTGGATGTCCAGGTCCCTCCAGAGCAACTCCAGCTATCTGTACGGTACCAGGGGGTTGTAGAAGGGAGGGGAGGCTGTATTTAGGCTGTTGCCTATTAAGGGACACAGTCAGCACTGGTTGGGGTCTCCCTATACTTCTAATAGCGCTGTGTGTGGGTTGGCTCCAATCTCTGTGTCTCTCTGCCATTCTTGGGGGGAAACTCTGTCTAATAAATACCCTGTGTGTTTGTGGGGTGTTTGGTGTGTGTGACAACATGTCTAGGGACACTGTTTCATATGCTGCAGAGGATTTGTCTTCCCTGGAAGACTCCATACCATGTAATCAGGATTGCACTGTTGTAGCGCAGATCCCGGCTAGACAGCCAGAATGGTTAGTCTCTCTGAGGGGGACTATTTCTCAGATTTCTGATAGGGTTGCTAGGACTGAGCATGCTACTCAGATCCTACAATCCTCTATGGTGGTATGGTCTGATACTGCTTCCTCGGGGTCCCCTGCGGCACATTCTCTGAAACGTGCACTTGCACTGCTTACGCAGGATGACACGGACACCGACTCTGACACTGCAGACGGTGACGGGGATGTGTCGAGGGGGACAGCATCACTTGCTAGGGGGGTGCAGTTGATGATTGAAGCTGTAAGGTATGTTTTACATATTTCTGACACAGCTCCTGATCAGGTGGAGGAGGCCTTCTTTACAGATAATACGAAGCCCCCCCTCACCTTCCCGGCATCCAAAGAATTAAACGCTATCTTTGAAAAAGCCTGGGAAACTCCGGAAAATAAATTTCAGATCCCAAAGAGGGTCTTGGTTACTTTTCCCTTCCCAGAGGAAGATAGAAGGAAATGGGAGTCCCTGCCGATAGTCGACGCCTCTGTCTCCAGGCTGTCTAAACAGGTGGTGTTGCCAGTTCCGGGATCTACCGCATTGTAGGACCCGGCAGATCGCAAGGTGGATACTACGCTTACTACGTGAGCTCAGGAAGCAGCAGCACCGAGGTCCTGCAATGTATCCTGTAACATGGTGACACGGCCGGCAGCATTGTGGGTAGTGGCAGGCAGCGGATGTGTGAATCAGTGTCCAGTATCATGCATCCTGCAGCCATGGGGCTCCACACTGTGTGGTGTTTGGCTGTAAGAGGGAATGGGGGGGGGGGGATGCAGGTCTCCATGGGCATTTGAGCAGGTGGCATCCTGTGAACTCGCTACTGTGTGCGGCCCGGGGCTCTGTGAGACGTGTACCAGTACAGTATGTTGTGTTCCCCACTAAATGGTACAAATGGGGTTCAGATATTAGACAGATTTATTATACTGTATATGTAATGGGAGAAAAGTGTTAAATAAATGTATTATGGTGGTCATTCCGAGTTGTTCGCTCGCTAGCTGCGTTTAGCAGCAGTGCACACGCTAAGCCGCTGCCCTCTGGGAGTGAATCTTAGCTTTGCAGAATTGCGAATAGAAATTTCTTTGCAGTTTCTGAGTAGCTCCAGACTTACTCTGCCATTGCGATCAGTTCAGTCAGTTTCGTTCCTGGTTTGACGTCACAAACACACCCAGCGTTCGCCCAGACACTCCCCCGTTTCTCCAGCCACTCCCGCGTTTTTCCCAGAAACGGCAGCGTTTTTTCACACACTCCCATAAAACGGCCAGTTTCCGCCCAGAAACACCCACTTCCTGTCAATCACACTCCAATCACCAGAACGAAGAAAAAACCTTGTAATGCCGTGAGTAAAATACCAAACTTCTTAGCAAATTTACTTGGCGCAGTCGCAGTGCGAACATTGCGCATGCGCAATTAGCGGAAAATCGCTGTGATGCGAAGAAAATTACCGAGCGAACAACTCGGAATGAGGGCCTATGTGTGTGCGCACTTGTGGCAGTGAGTATATATGTGGTTATGTGTGTGCATATGTGGCTATGTGTGTCTATATGCGGTTATGTATGTGTATATGTGGTTATGCGTGTGCATGCGTGTGCATATGTGGCTTTGAGTGTGCAACTGTGCATATGTGGTTATGGGTGTGCATATATGGCTGTGAGTGTGTATATGTAGTAATGCATGTACATATGTCTGTGAGTGTGTATATGTGTATGACGTGCTCTACCTGGTGCAATGTGTATAATGTGCTCTACCTGGTGCAATGTGTATAATGTGCTCTACCTGGTGCAATGTGTGTAATGTGCTCTACCTGGTGCAATGTGTGTAATGTGCTCTACCTGGTGCAATGTCTATAATGTGCTCTACCTGGTCAATGTGTATAATGTGCTCTACCTGGTCAATATGTATAATGTGCTCTACCTGGTGCAATGTGTATAATGTGCTTTACCTGGTGCAATGTGTATATCGTGCTCTACTTGGTGCAATGTGTATAATGTGCTTTACCTGGTGCAATGTGTATATTGTGCTCTACCTGGTACAATGTGTATAATGTGCTTTACCTGGTGCAATGTGTATAATGTGCTTTACCTGGTGCAATGTGTATAATTTGCTTTACTTGGTGCAATGTGTAAACAATGGGTGTCATTCCGAGTTGTTCGCTCCTTGCCAATTTTCGCTATGCTGCAATTTGTTACAAATTGCGCATGTGCAAGGCACGCAGGGCGCATGCGCTTATTTAACACAAAACTTAGCAGTTTTGCTGTGGCTTCTGCGGCACTTTTCAGTCGCACTGCTGTTTGGTAAATGATTGACAGAAAAGGGGCGTTTCTGGGCGGCAACTCAGCGTTTTCCCAGTGTTTGCTAAAAAACGCAGGCATGTCAGGGAAAAACGCGGGAGTGTCTAGAGAAACAGGGGAGTGGCTGGCCGACCGCAGGGCGTATTTGTGACGTCAAACCAGGAACTAAATGGACTGAGCTGATCGCAATCTGTGAGTAGGTCCGTAACTACTCAGAAACTGCTAAGAATTATTTAGTAGCAGTTTTGCTAATTTCTCATTCGCTAATCTGCTAACCTAAGATACACTCCCAGAGGGCGGCGGCCTAGTGTGTGCAATGCTGCTAAAAGCAGCTAGCGAGCGAACAACTTGGAATAAGGGCCATTGTTCTTTACCTGGTGCAATGTGTATAATGTGCTCTGCCTGGCGCAAAGTGTATACCATGCTCTACATGGCACAAAGGGGATGATTCCGAGTTGTTCGCCTACTAGCTGCTTTTAGCAGCATTGCACACGCTAAGCAGTCGCCCTCTGGGAGTGTATTCTAGCATAGCAGAAGTGCGAACGAAAGATTACCAGAATTGCAAATAGAAATTTCTTAGCAGTTTCTGAGTAGCTCCAGACTTACTCTGCCATTGCGACCAGCTCAGTCGTTCCTGGTTTGACGTCACAAACACACCCAGCATTTGCCCAACCACTCCCCGTTTATCCAGCCACTCCTGCGTTTTGCAACTCGAACGCCAGCGTTTTTCCGCACACTCCCATAAAACGGCCAGTTTCCGCCCAGAAACACCCAATTCCTGTCAATCACACTACGATCAGCACAGCGATGAAGAAGCTTTGTTACGCCGTGAGTAAAATACCTAACTTTTGTGTAAAATAACTAAGCACATGCGCTCTGCGAACCTTGCGCATTAAGCGACTAATCGCAGTATAGCAAAAATCGGCAACGAACGAACAACTCAGAATGCCCCCCAAAGTGTAGAACGTGCTCTATCTGGCGCAATATGTAGAACATGCTCTACCTGGCGCAGTGTGTGTATAGGAGGTTCTACCTGGTGCAATGTGTATAAGCGGCATTACTGTGTGGTGTAATGTTAATTGGCACTATTATGTGGCCATGCCCCTTCCCCATGAAGCCACACCCCTAAAATTTTGCTGCGCGCCTATGGCGCTCACTTTCCATGTGTACATTTGATTAAGCCTTCTGAGCAATAATCCCACCCACTTCACAGACTCCACCCCCTCAACAGACACACACACGCCATTAGGGCTGCTTCAATACATTTCCCGGACTTGTTTTTGATCCCAATCCGCCCCTGGCTGAACTTCTTCTGCTGGAGCCGTCCGGCCTTTCCTTGCCGGAACCTGTGTATCCAAGGCGTGATGTACGGATGTAGTACGGCACCCAGTTATGGTGGCGTGCCGCTGGATTTTACCCTACTGGAGCCGTCCAACTTCTGCTCTCCGGAGCCCAAGCAGGCAGGCCCAGTGGATAACAGTGACGCTAATTCACCAAGCCTGCAGCAATAGGGTCTGTCCCACTGTCCGATAATTGTTTCAAACCACAATAGCAGGGTGCCCTTAACGCGTTTCTCCGCTGTAGTATTTTAACGGTTTCATCAGAAGGTAACCACCTGTGTTATGCACACTTCTATTTAAGCAGAGTCTCCTCCAATCAATTTCTCTTAGTCATGATAAGAGACAGGTGTGCTGCAGGTGTATATGCATATATATTCTTTGTGGCCGGCTAAGTATACTCTCTATCAATGCATTACAGGGACCATGTCCCCATAATCATAATATATATTAAAACACCATATAATAAACATCATCACTAAATAAAATATATATATAAACTGTATTTACAATTTTTAATCATGGCAACACGTGAGAAATGAAAGGTTATCACAATTATACCAATGTACGAGATAAGTGGATTCAAAAATAATGTTTATTGACGAAGCTGCTACAGTGCAGTGAAACGCGTGTAGGGCACAGCATGTCCACGTGTGTCTATTTGATAATGTTATAACAGGAATGTACAATATTGCATTATTTAAGGGTTGTTTTGCAGAGAAGCAAAAGAAGACTTTATCATGTCTCTCTGGGGCACACTTTATTTAAATTGACTGATTAGTAAAGTTATGAAACTTATAGAATGTATATGCAACAATAAAACTTAACTTTTAATATACTCTACAGACGAAAAAGATAATATAAAAATGTTGCTGTGTAAATCAGCAAAATTGGTTAAAACAAGTATTAAATAACACGTATTAGGTAACGATATGGTGATATGTCACTCACTTGATTTGAAGTGGGTGGCAGAAAGTTTGTCTGTACAGCCACTGGATTTTAAATTCTTGTTATCTCTATCAACTTTTGATTTGATATACACCTGTGTATTCATAAGAGAGATTCAAGAAAACCGGCTTTTGTGAATCCGGACTCCTATTATAGTATTCAGCTGAGGTAAGTATTCTGCATAGTTTACTTGCAATGGAATTTGCTGATCGGCGGAAGGTATGTTCCTTAATACTACAGTACCCAGTATTCCCAGAGGGTCACCCTTTCTGCAGGGCTGGTTCTGGCGCCCTGTGCACCCTGGGCGGCAATAGGGGGCGTGGCTTTGTAAGGGGGCGTGGTCATGTACGCCCCCTGTGCAGACTGAAATGATGTGCGGTGCGCGATGACGTGTACGCGTCTAGTTTCCCTTCGTGGAGAGGACCTTTGCTGTGCGGTGCGCGATGACGTCATCGCGCACCGCACAGCAAAGGTCCTCTCCACGAAGGGAAACTAGACGCGTACACGTCTAGTTTCCCTTCACAGCGGCAGCGGGGGGCTGGAGGCAGCGGCCAGCGGCAGCAGGGGGGCTGCGGCCAGCGGGGAGCACACAACAGCAGCAGATCTTGCCCTGGTGCGGCGCCCTCCGGAAGGCGGCGCCCCGGGCAAAAGTCCTGCTTGCCCGTGGCAAGATCCGCTACTGCCTTTCTGGTACTGACCGGGCCCAATGCTGCTTGGCTTCCAATATCAGACGAGATCGGGCAGGTCCAGCATGGTATGACTGTAGAGCAGAGGTTCTCAACCTCGGTCCTCAAGGGCTCACACAGTGCATGTTTTGCAGGTCTCCTCACAGAATCACAAGTGAAATAATTAGCTCCACCTGTGGACCTTTTACAATGTGTCAGTGAGTAATTAATACACCTGTGCACCTGCTGGATTACCTGCAAAACATGCACTGTGTGAGCCCTTGAGGACCGAGTTTGAGAACCTCTGCTGTAGAGAATAAAGTTGATACCTCTCAGCATGGGGGATAGCTGCTACTTAAGCAAGTTGAGGCACGAAGGTCCAGAGAAAGGTGTTATAAATAGCCAATTATTGGCCCAAGAAAAAACACAGTTTTCAGGGGAACCAAAATATTGGTGGGTAAAAAAGAAAGCCTCATAGGAATGGAGAGATTATTTTCTCTCCCATGGGAAATCCCCCACACAAGAATTGTGGTAAAAACACATACAAGATTTACCACGAACGAATTGTGTTGAAACAATTATGAGAGTGGTATGTCCTAATTAATGAGGTATGAATGTAGCAGAAATATGTTGAATCATACATAAAGATTGACATAGATTCCAGCACAAAGGCTGCCTGAGCAGCTATCAGTCTTATTAGAGAAAGATACAATTGTATTTAAATAATGGCCACAATAATGAGTTGCTGAATATATTGTGAGAATACTGATTCACATAGCAACATGACAATACACTTAGAATACACCACATGGGCTGCAAAGGCAGCTGTCTGTCTATTGCTGAAAGATACAGTTGTTTTTAAATAATTGTCACAGTGATGAATCGCTGAAAATGTTGCAGAATACTGACTCATATAACAACATAAAAAGTTCCTGAGGAATTCACATTGAATCCAGCACTTAAGCTGCGAAAGCAGCTGATAGTCTGTTAAGAAAGGATACAGTTATATTTAAATAATAGTCACAATTAGTGAAGACAGACTATCTGTAAATAAACACTAGTGATAGTATTGTATAGGCAAAAGCTCTCCTGCAGTCGGGATGCCTGTGGTCAAAATAAATAAATGCCTGACTAAGTTGGTAGTGCTGATACTAGAGAGAATTAATTAATTGATTAATTAATTGAATTATTAAATAATTAATTGATGCACCAATAAATTAACAGCTGATAAATGGTTTCCCTACACTGGGTGAATACCCTGTGTATGTATACAGTAACCAGGGAAAGGTCAGGCAGGTGTTATTTCCAGAAAACTTGTTGCTGGTGAAACGGTCCTGTCTGTGCAGCATGAACAGAGTGGGTGAAGCTTCTCCCCTGTACCTGCGCTGGGTACACGGGGGTGAAACCTGACCAGGGAGCTATAACCTGCTGCAGAGAGCGGTGCTCTACTTGCTGCGTGCGCTGGAGAGGAGTCCGCCCGTCGGAGCCCCGTTACGGAGGTCCCGGAAGTGACGCGCGTTTCGCTGTGAGGAGCTTGTTCACATGATCGTCTGATCTGTGAGTCCTCCGTGTGTGTCTCTTAACAGATGTATTAGCCAATCTCCTTGTAGGGAGACATGATTGACCTGATGGCAGACCAATGGGTAGCTAAAATCGGAACAATAGGGATGTTATGCTGAGAATACAGAGACAATGGATCTATTACCTGGAATGCAAAGCAGATGTGACATATCTGAATAATGTCATTAACTGGTCCTGCTATAATAGATAATAGTCGGTAGCTATATGTTGGTTACCATTCTTGCCGCATATGGTATAAAAATTGTATAACAATTATTGTACAATCTGGTCCAGTGCAGATTCCAAAAAACCCCCACCCAATATTGCATTATGTCAGCTGTCTGCCCCCATTGATAAGGACAATAAGCGGAGGTGTGATAGATATTGCTGAGGGAACACCAAGTGATACATTTTATATAACCAATCTTCCAAAGAGAACTGTCAGCACTCACTGAGAGAGAGAGACTACAGTGAATCTTATAAATATGCATGTATTAGAGTTTGGACATAAGAACTGAGACCCATTCCATTGTCAGTCATTCTAGACACTAACTAAAATGCTGTTGGTATAATATTGTCCTCACATAGTATGGACATACTGAGATATTTCTAGTTCACTAAGTGGCTGTAGTAGCATTCATTATACTGCCACATATCAGTTATTTCTGGGAAGTAAGTAACGGAGAGGCATGTTCTGACAGGATACTAAATTGAACACACAATGGGGGTCATTCCGAGTTGTTCGCTCGCTAGCAGATTTTAGCAGCATTGCACACGCTAAGCCGCCACCCTCTGGGAGTGTATCTTAGCTTAGCAGAATTACGAACGAAAGATTAGCAGAATTGCGAATAGAAAATTCTTAGCAGTTTCTGAGTAGCTCGAGACTTACTCCTACACTGCGACCAGCTCAGCCCGTTTCGTTCCTGGTTTGAACGCCCTGCGTTCGGCCAGCCACTCCCCCGTTTCTCCAGACACTCCCGCATTTTATCCTGACACGCCTGTGTTTTTCCGCACACTCCCAGAAAACGGCCAGTTTCCGCCCTGAAACACCCACTTCCTGTCAATCACACTCCGATCACTTCAACAATGAAAATTCTTCGTTCGGACGTGAGTAAATGTAAATCTACTAAGTTTTGAGCTAAAATACTTAGCGCATGCACATTTTTGCCTTTTGCAATGAGTGAACAACTCAGAATGACCCCCAGCAACAATTAAACTGGCAACATTTATGAGCCAGCAAACAGCTGAGTGTTTCCAATAGATTATTGTAACAATTATCAGTGAAACAGTACATTCAAGCATACCTGCCATAAAACAACAGCATAATATTAGTGTTTGGGATACCCTGAATCTACAAGCATAGATGTTGATATCCCACCGCCACAACACTATCAGTAGGGAATATAATATGCAAATAGGTTGTTTGACTTGATGGGTCATATTATTACAATATTTATGGCAGACCTGAAGCCACATATGAATGACTGACAACTAGACGTGCACCGATCTAAAGGCCCATGCACACTTGTCGATGCACACGTGGTTAATGACCGTCGTTAACGACTTCCCTTGAACTTCCCTTGAACAGCTAAGCAAACGACATGAGCATACACACTACCAACGACCAAAGACCATTCATCGTTGAAGCATCCAAGCTGAACAGTTTATTAAAATAATGAGCTGGGAACAGGGCTGGTGAACAGTGGCTTGGTCGCTGGTCGTTCACACCATACACATTCAACGACGTCTCTGGTCGGTAACGACCATAGGGGAAATTGAGCATACATGCTCCATAGATAAGCGAGGGTCGTTAACGTCCCGCGGGGCCGCACATCGGTGGTCGTCGGATGCATACATACTTGATGATATAATGAGCGACGTCGTTGATGAGGGCTGAAATGAACGACGTCGCTCATTTTATCGTCAAGTGTGTATGGGCCTTAACTGATGTGTACTGATTATTTACAGACACACATTTATTTTGGCTGTATCCCCCTTTGGATTTCTAAGAAGGTGACATAGACTCCTGCTGAATCAGAAATTTCCTATATATCCCTCCCTTTTTATTAAATTAAGACCTGTAAGAATCATTATACTTGTAAAAAGTATGATTACCACATCTATGTTAACATTACAATTACACTGTAAAATAATAAGGATTACTCCTTTAACGGTGTGATTAGCTAGTCTGGCATGTTCTAACATATGGAGGCACAGATTTCTGTTGAGATTTGGTTTGAAACCATATAGATAGGAACCAAGCCGTACTCATAGATAGTCTGCTCTCTGGTAAAATTGTAATGGGAGCAATACCACCTATATTTCTGCTGCGGGGTACACTGGGCTCCACAAGTCTGGACAATGGGGGTATGGAATAAGATCTTGATCCGAGGCACCAACAGACTCAAAGCTTTGACTGTTCCCAGAATGCACAGAGCCGCCTCCTATATCACCCCGCCTCCCAGCACAGGAGCTCAGTTTGTCAGTTGGTGCTGCACACAGCAGGCACATAACAGAGGGGCTGCTCCAGGCAGCCCTGAGAAAAGCTTTTTATGAGGTAAAAAGTGAAGACTTCAAGGACAGCAGCGGTGGTAAATGTCTTGTGAAATTCACTGCTGCAGCTCCATCTCTCCCCAGCGGCGCTGTACACTCCCGAGCCCTGGTTGCCGGGTACCTACAGCGGAGGCTCCGGTTTTCTTCATGTTAGGCACACATGGCTGGGGCTCTCCAGGATCGCATGGCCGCGCTTCGGGAGGTGGTAAGTGGATCCCGCTCGTGGGACCCGGTCTTTATCACTATCCGGCGTGGTCAGTGGGAGGCGGGCCGCGCTCGCTGGTGGTGGACACTGTGCCAGTACAGGCAATCCCACTAGATCACCAGGGCATGGGACAGGTCAGGTTTTCTCTATAAACCGTTTTATTAGAGCCCGCTGTACCCAGTGGTTTTGCCAGCAGGGGGATAGAGCTTGAACCTGAAGCCCCTCCCCCAGCCCCAGGGTGCCATTTTCTGCAAATGTTCCCGCCCTGGAGCTGCATATCTGTCTCTCCCTCACTCCCAGTCAGTGTCTGCGGCGCCATTATCCTTCAGCTCACTGTTCCTGGGACTGCTTGGGCAAATCCTCCTATGTAAAGCCGCCTGGTTGTCAGCGCTGTGCCTTTACATGGCACTTAAGTATTCTACCTGCCTTTTTAGACAGTGCTAGTTAAGAAAGAGTGCATTTAGTCAGGGTTTTCTAGTACAATTACCCTGTGATATACATCCAGTAGATAAAGACAACCTTTCTGTCAAAGTGACAGTTGGCAACACCCCCTTTCTCCTAGGCTCCACCCCCTTTAATATTAAATGATAGTGTTTGATATCGCTTTAATATAAAATTTAATACAAAATTTTATATTAAATTTATAGTGTTCGATAAACCGTATTAAAAGATAATGACTTTGAAAAGAGTGTCACGCAACACCAGTCGCAGAGTGTCACGCAACACCAGGCGCAGAATGCGCAATAAAGATCACAAACCAGCTTGTGATGAAAAAATTCACTATTTTGACTAGTCTGTACACTTTCAAACATTACTTTGTTATAGTTCACACATTCCAACAATTTAAACATCACGCTTGGTACAGATGGTACAGTTTTAAAAAGCATAATGACTAATGACCATGTCCATTTTCTTAGATGTACGGAAGCATCACACATGGCACTAATTTAAAAACATATTGATTTTAATGACCATTCGTGATAAATGATGACAGCACATTTTAAAAATCCACAGATCTACGGACTACAATATGACCATGTCCATTTTCTTAGATGTACGGAAGCATCACACATGGCACTAATTTAAAAACAAATTGATTTTAATGACCATGCGTGATAAATGATGACAGCACAATTTAAAAATCCACAGATCTACGGACTACCATGACAAAACAAATTCAAAAGTCTTAGTACTACAGAATACAAAACGTGTAATGATGACACCTGTTTATTAAACCAGCTTGTTATCTCTGTAGAAGAACATTAGCGCCACCTACAGGGTTATGTGTTGACTCAAATGACAGTGCTTTTAAATAAATATATATATATATTCCTTATTCAAAATGTTTGGGACCAGCGGTATTTTGGATATTGTTTTTTTCCGTATTTTGGATTAATTAGATATCATAATGAGATATCATGGTGATGGGTTCTAAATCTAAGCACAGAATGCATTTATGTTACATGTACACCTTATACACACAGCCTGAAAGTAATTTTAGCTACAAATCAGTAAGCAGTGGATATTTATGGAATCATAAAATAATTTGTTTTCATGTACATTAGTACATAAGAACTTCTGTATAATGCTTTTTATGAATTAATTTTGTTATTAAATAATTTTAGGGGCTTTTTATGAATTAATTTTGTTATTAAATAATTTTATTCTAATTGTTTGTTTGGGTGACTTTTTTTGGTGATTGGTTATCCACTGTAGGAATCCAGAAAACCTCATCTTCTACAGTATAAGATATACCCATTTGGAAGGACTTCCGTTCAATCTGTACAAGAACTTTAGAGCACTCAGGAATTGTTTTTTCTGTATATATATATAAGTATTTGGTATGTTTTTGAAGCGCTGAGTACGGTGTGTAAGGTACCGCTAACAGATTATATCTTTATTGTAACTGAAAAGAATTATTACATTTACTAATGTATAAACCAAAGTTTATATGCTTAAAAACTCCGCCCCAGCATCTTGGAAATGTGGGACGGCATACCACAGGTTTGGTGGGGGCCATATGGCTCACAGCCATGACTATAAGAATAGGACACAGTTCTGAAGTGGGACAGAGCACTGAGAAGGAATTTCAACCGAAGTTGCATCGCTATACACACGTGAAGACATTACGGTAAGTAATAATAATAATAATTGTATTTATATAGCGCTCTTTCTCCAATAGGACCCAAGGCACTTAAGTGTTATTATTATTATTATTATGCAGGGTTGCAGATTAAATATGTGGTAATAGTGCCATCTAGTGGATCATTTTGGGAATGCACTGACACTGTATTTCATGTAAATCGTTTGACTGACCTCATGTTTATACAAATTGCATATTTTTTATTTTACAAATATAGCTGTGAATTAATGTGATTAAAGTGCAATAAAGGTGTATAAAATGTTAGGAAGCGCTTCCTAACATTTTATATTCCATTTTTGCACTTTAATCTTCAATTGGTATTTAGTAAGTACCATTGGGAGCAGCTTAGTATTGTTAGTAAGTACCATTGGGAGCAGCTTAGTATTGATTAAATTAATTAATTTTGTGTATGATAAAACGAGCAGGATAGTTGATCATACGAGCACCAGGGATTTCTTTTGGTTTTTAATTAATGTGACTGCCTGAAGGTTGTTTAAATATGTGGTAATAGTACCATCTAGTGGTTCATTTTGGGAATGCACCGACACTGTATTTCATGTAAATCGTTTGACAGATATTAATCATTTCTCATTTTCATTATTGGTTCAGAGACAGACAATGCAGAACATCAACAACAAAGATGATTTCATGTGTACATCCGGATCCGATGATGATTTGCCAAGTTATCAAACGACCCATGGTAAGCTATGTCTATAAATACCATTGACACGTTTTTATTTATATTTAAAGTTTAAATAGTACGAAATTATAGTCAAGGTCTACAATTTGTTCATTTTTACTTATTTTTAAAAGTTTAAATAGTATGAACGTACAACAGTCTGGATACATTGATAAGTAATTTTATTTCTCCCAATTTAATGACTGTAACCACAAACACAGAGAATTTCGATTCGGTTGGAGATAGCCCATTTGGTTTAGATTTCAGCGTTATACCCGATTTTATTAATATTTTGGAATTGGCTCCAGCCTGTGAGTAACATGATATTTTTATTTATTTTTTATTTATTTATTTATTTATTATTATTTTTATTTATTTATTTATTTTTCCACAGCTAAAGAATTAAAAATAAACCTTGTACAATTGTGCTGATTTGTTGTCAACTGTACACACTTTATATTCTCAATAATACATCTCTTTTTCATGTTATTCTAATTTTATACCGTATGTAATATTTATTTTTTTATTTTTTCACCGGCTAAAGATTCCACAAAAATGGATGATGCGACGGCTGACGGTATTCTATGGGACATATTGAACAAACCTGAATATTGTCACAACGCCGCTATACAGACCAGCAATGTTGTTGATGAGCGACCGTTTTTCCCCCACGCGACAGGGGGTCGGGCTAAAACATTCGAATATAAAGTAGGTGTGTATTCAAACACTGTTATATGGTATATTGTTATGCAGTGATTTAAATGCTGAGTTACGGGCATCGATGTTTATATTTATTTTATAATATATGTATTACACATGATGCTGTAGCAAGGCGATATGATCCTACGATACCAGCAGGCCATGATACCGTCGCGCAAATACACAGGCCTAGTACAAACGGAAAAACATCAAAACGCACAACCGCCGCTGAAACGGGGAACCATCAATTCGCAACAGCAGGTGTGTAATCAAACACTGTTATATGGTATATTGTTATGCTGTGATTTAAATGCTGATTTACGTGCATCTGCGTTTATATTTATTTTATAATATATGTATTACAGATAATGCTGTAGCAAGGCGATATGATCCTATGATACCAACAGGCCGTGATACAGTCGCGCAAATACACAGGCCTAGTACAAGCGGGAAAACATCAAAACGCACAACCGCTGCTGAAACGGAGAACCATCAATTCGTAACGCCGTCGATTGTACATAACAGCCTAAAGGATGTTGCTAGGTCATCGGTTATGGTAGTGCATAACAGTTGTATCAACCCGAACAAACGAAGGCTGGCTCGACCAAGAACGAATGAGAGAAGTCATAATTCAGCATTTACAGATCTTAAAAGAAAATTGTCATATTCCGAAAATGATAAGCCGCAACGGAGAAGGATCGCGTTACAAACTGTATCAAGCGTAAGTAACGATGTTGCTGTAACATCAAAACACACAGCCTTGGTAGATAATTTCTCTACTATCATACCACGCTGCCAATGCCCGATCTCGTCCGATCTTGGAAGCGAAATAGCGTTAGGCCAGGCCAGTACCTTGAGGGGAGACTCCGTGGGAATACCTGGTTTTGTAGAGTAGATATTATTCCCCTTCCCTAGAAGGGTGGACACCAACAGCAGTATCACCACTACGAGCTATTTCTAACATCTATCTACTTCCATCGTTTCTCAGATCATGCTAATTTAGATATTTTCAATCTTTCCAACAAAATGAATTTACGGGTGAACAGCTAACCTCTTGGTATTAACCTAATCCAAGTTGTCCTCCAAGATATCAACTGACCTCGTAGGTTGGTCTCATTAATACAGATTATCTGTACTGGTCGGGAGAAACGGGTGCTAGACTATTTTGTGTCTGCAGCCTTTCCAACTTTTCTCGTTGAGACTAAACAGACCAGAACATTTTTATTTCATACACTTTTTCACATCTCTGTCATGTGTATACCTTCTTCTCTGGATCACAGAAGGACTATCTCTCATTTTAATGGTAATTAATAAACATATGTTTTAATGTTTTTCCTTATAATTGAATGATTACTTTCTCTGTTTCATAAGAGTGCGCCCACACAAGAGCTTTCTTTCTCTCCCCTTGCAAGTACTCTGCTGTTAATGACATATGTACCCACTGACAGTGGCGGATTTAGGGGGTGGGGGGGGGGCACCAAGGCACGTGCCCCCCCTGTCATTTTTAGATGATTTGTGTATTTTTATTTTATTTTGTGCGCACGCCGCAGCCCGCAGCCCTCGCGGTGGCTTGGGGGCGAGGGGCTGCGGGGGCGCCACTGATTTAGTGCAGACTGACATGCGGACGAGCGTCCGCATGTCAGTCTGCGGTCTCGTTTCCGACACGGAGGGCACAGTGCACGCCTCCCTGTGTCCCTCCTGGGTCTCCGGCGGCCGCGGGTCTCATAAAGGAAGTGCCGTTCGTGAGCACTTCCTTTATTAGAGTGACCCGCGGCCGCCGGAGACACAGGAGGGACACAGGGAGGCGTGCACTGTGCCCTCCGTGTCCCTCCTAACAGCAGGGGAGTGGGGGGAGCAGCGGCGGCGGCGGAGGAAGTGTGGGGGGGGGATGCACTGAGGGGGCATATCTGGCACTGGGGGGAATATCTGGCACTGGGGGCATATTTGGCAGGGGGGGGGAGAATATCTGGCACTGGGGACATATATGGCACTGGGGGGAATATCTGGCACTGGGGGCATATATGGCACCGGGGGGGGGGGGGGAATATCTGGCACTGGGGGCATATGTGGCACTGGGGGGGGATATCTGGCACTGGGGGCATATGTGGCACTGGGGGGGAATATCTGGCACTGGGGAATATGTGGCACTGGGGGCATATATAGCACTGAGGGGGGATATCTGGCACTGGGGGCATATGTGGCACTGTCGGGGAATATCTGGCACTGGGGGCATATATGGCACTGGGTAGGGGTATATCTGGCACTGGGGGCATATGTGGCACTGGGGGGGAATATCTGGCACTGGGGGCATATGTGGCACTGGGGGGGAATATTTGGCACTGGGGCATATGTGGCACTGTCGGGGAATATCTGGCACTGGGGGCATATGTGGCACTGGGGGGGTATATGTGTACCTGGCACATGGGGGGGGCTATATTTGGCACTGGGGGCATGTGAGTACCTGGCACCGTGGGGGAATATCTGGCACTGGGGACATATGTGGCACTGGGAGCACAGCCCTAGCAACAAGGACTACCTCCTAGCAACGAGCATGACACCCAGTGCATAAAACCCCTGGCAACGAGCATGACTCCCAGTGCATGAAACCCCTGGCAACGAGAATGACACCCAGTGCATGAAACCCCTGGCAACGAGCATGACACCCTGAGCATGAAAACCCCTGGCACCGTGCATGGAACCAAGAGCGTGAAACCCCTGGCAACGAGCATGACACCCAGTGCATGAAACCCCTGACAACGAGCAGGTATTTGAAAAGTAATTAGAAGCCTTACTGTAGGACTTAATGTGTAATGGGCATTACGATGTGTGGCATAATGTATCACGGACATTGCGGTGTGTGTCATAATGTGTCACAGGCATTACGGTGTATGGTATACTATATCGCTGGCATTGTGATATTTGGTATAATGTCTCAGGGTCATTGCAGTGTGTGGCATAATGTATCACGGACATTGCGGTGTGTGTCATAATGTGTCAGGCATTACGGTGTGTGGTATACTATATCACGGGCATTGTGATATGTGGTATAATGTCTCAGGGTCATTGCAGTGTGGCATAATATATAACGGGCATTGCGGTGTGTGGCATAGGGTATAACAGGCATTGCGGTACGTGTCACAGGCATTACGGTGTATGGTATACTATATCACGGGCATTGTGGTATAATGTCTCAAGGTCATTGCAGTGTGTGGCATAATGTGTCACAGACATTGTATGTGCTATAATGTATCAGGGGCAGTGCAGTGTGTAGCATAATGTATAACGGGCATTGCAATTCCTGTCATAATGTGTCACAGGCATTATAGTGTGTGGCATAATGTGTCGGGGGCATTACGGTGTGTGGCATAATGTGTCATGTGCATTATTGTGTGTGGCATAATGTCTAAGGGCCATTGCAGTATGTGGCATAATGTATACTGAGCATAACTATAAGGAGGAAAAATGACAAATAATGTAAGGGGCATGAATCAGGATTATTTTTCTTTCCTGTGGTGGCCAACGTCTGGGCGTGCAGGTTGCAAAACTGGGGTATAAGGTAGTCTTTTCCTGCAATACCACGCCCATTCAAACGAAGCCACGCCTATTCAAACGAAGCCACGCCCCTTACGGTGCCCCCCCCGTCATTTTTTTCTGGATCCGCCCCTGCCCACTGACAATGTTTTTACTGATATATGCACCCACTGACAGGCTGCTGTTACTGACATATGTAAACACTGACAGGCTGCTGATATTGACATATGTAGCCACTGACAGGCAGCTGTTACTGACATAAACACCCACTGACAGACTGATGTTATTGACATATACACCCATGGACAGGCTGCTGTTACTGACATATGTACCCACTGACACACTGCTGTTACTAACATATGTACCCACTGACAGTGTTCTGTTACAGACATATGTACCCACTGACAGGCTGCTGTTACTGACATATGTACCCACTGACAGGCTGCTGTTACTGACATATGTACCCACTGACAGGCAGCTGTTACTGACATAAACACCCACTGACAGGCTGCTGTTACTGACAAATGTAGCCACTGACACACTGCTGTTACTGACATATGTACCCACTGACAGGCAGCTGTTACTGACATAAACACCCACTGAAAGACTGATGTTATTGACATATACACCCATGGACAGGCTGCTGTTACTGACATATGTACCCACTGACACACTGCTGTTACTGACATTTGCATCCACTGACAGACTGCTGTTATTGACATATGCATCCACAGACAGACTGCTGTTACTGAGATATGTACCCACTGACACACTGCTGTTACTGACATATGTACCCACTAACAGGATGCTGTTACTGACATGTGTACCCACTGACAATGTGCTGTTACTGACATATACACCCACTGACAGGCTGCTGTTACTCACAAATGTACCCACTGACAGACTGCTGTTACTGACATATACACCCATGGACAAGTTGCTGTTACTGACATATGTACCCACTGACACACTGCTGTTACTGACATATGTACCCACTGACACACTGCTGTTACTGACATATGCATCCACAGATAGTCTGCTGTTACTGACATATGTACCCACTGACAGGCTGCTGTTACTGACATAAACACCCACTGCCAGACTGATGTTATTGACATATACAACCATTGAGAGGCTGCTGTTACTGACATATGTACACACTGACACACTGCTGTTACTGACATATGTACCCACTGACAATGTGCTGTTACTGACATATGCACCCACTGACAGAGAGCTGTTACTGACATAAACACCCACTGACAGGCTGCTGTTACTGATAAATGTACCCACTGACACACTGCTGTTACTGACATATGTATCCACTGACAGACTGCTGTTATTGACATATGCCTCCACAGATAGACTGCTGTTACTGACATATGTACCCACTGACACACTGCTGTTACTGACATATGTACCCACTGACAGGCAGCTGTTACTGACATAAACACCCACTGACAGACTGATGTTATTGACATATACACCCATGGACAGGCTGCTGTTACTGACATATGTACCCACTGACAGTGTGCTGTTACTGACATATGTACCCACTGACAATGTGCTGTTACTGACATATGCGCACACTGACAGGCTGCTGTTACTGACATATGTACCCACTGACAGGCAGCTGTTACTGACATAAACACCCACTGACAGGCTGCTGTTACTGACAAATGTACCCACTGACACACTGCTGTTACTGACATATGTATCCACTGACAGACTGCTGTTATTGACATATGCCTCCACAGATAGACTGCTGTTACTGACATATGTACCCACTGACACACTGCTGTTACTGACATATGTACCCACTGACAGGCTGCTGTTACTGACATATGCACCCATTGACAGGCAGCTGTTACTGACATATACACCCACTGACAGGCTTCTGTTACTGACATATGTACTCACTGACACTCTGCTGTTACTGACATATGTACCCACTGACAGGCTGCTGTAACTGATATATGCACCCACTGACAGGCTGCTGTTACTGACATATGTACCCACTGACAGGCAGCTGTTACTTACATAAACACCCACTAACAGGGTGCTGTTACTGACAAATGTACCCACTGACAGACTACTGTTATTGACATATACACCCATGGACAGGTTGCCGTTACTGACATATGTACCTACTGACAATGTGCTGTTACTGATATATGCACCCACTGACAGGCTGCTGTTACTGACAAATGTACCCACTGACAGATTGCTGTTATTGACATATACCCCCATGGACAGATTGCTGTTACTGACATATGTACCCACTGACACACTGCTGTTACTGACATATGTACTCACTGACAGCCAGCTGTTACTGACATAAACACCCACTGACAGACTGCTGTTATTGACATATACACCAATGGAAATGCTGCTGTTACTGACATATCTGGCACTGGGGCATATGTGGCACTGGGGGCATATATAGCACTGGGGGGGGATATCTGGCACTGGGGGCATATGTGGCACTGTCGGGGAATATCTGGCACTGGGGGCATATATGGCACTGGGGGGGGGGATATCTGGCACTGGGGGCATATGTGGCACTGGGGGGGGAATATCTGGCACTTGGGGCATATGTGGGGGGGGGGGAATATTTGGCACTGGGGCATATGTGGCACTGGGGGCATATATAGCACTGGGGGGGATATCTGGAACTGCGGGCATATGTGGCACTGTCGGGGAATATCTGGCACTGGGGGCATATGTGGCACTGGGGGGTATATGTGTACCTGGCACATGGGGGGGGGGCTATATTTGGCACTGGGGGCATGTGAGTACCTGGCACCGTGGAGGAATATCTGGCACTGGGGACATATGTGGCACTGGGAGCACAGCCCTAGCAACAAGGACTACCTCCTAGCAACGAGCATGACACCCAGTGCATGAAACCCCTGGCAACGAGCATGACACCCAGTGCATGAAACCCCTGGCAACGAGCATGACACCCTGAGCATGAAAACCCCTGGCACCGTGCATGGAACCAAGAGCATGAAACCCCTGGCAACGAGCATGACACCCAGTGCATGAAACCCCTGACAACGAGCAGGTATTTGAAAAGTAATTAGAAGCCTTACTGTAGGACTTAATGTGTAATGGGCATTACGGTGTGTGGCATAATGTATCACGGACATTGCGGTGTGTGTCATAATGTGTCACAGGCATTACGGTGTATGGTATACTATATCGCTGGCATTGTGATATTTGGTATAATGTCTCAGGGTCATTGCAGTGTGTGGCATAATGTATCACGGACATTGCGGTGTGTGTCATAATGTGTCAGGCATTACGGTGTGTGGTATACTATATCACGGGCATTGTGGTATGTGGTATAATGTCTCAGGGTCATTGCAGTGTGGCATAATATATAACGGGCATTGCGGTGTGTGGCATAGGGTATAACGGGCATTGTGGTACGTGTCACAGGCATTACGGTGTATGGTATACTATATCACGGGCATTGTGGTATAATGTCTCAAGGTCATTGCAGTGTGTGGCATAATGTGTCACAGACATTGTATGTGCTATAATGTATCAGGGGCAGAGCAGTGTGTAGCATAATGTATAACGGGCATTGCAATTCCTGTCATAATGTGTCACAGGCATTATAGTGTGTGGCATAATGTGTCGGGGGCATTACGGTGTGTGGCATACTGTGTCATGTGCATTATTGTGTGTGGCATAATGTCTAAGGGCCATTGCAGTATGTGGCATAATGTATACTGGGCATTACTATAAGGAGGAAAAATGACAAATAATGTAAGGGGCATGAATCAGGATTATTTTTCTTTCCTGTGGTGGCCAACGTCTGGGCGTGCAGGTTGCAAAACTGGGGTATAAGGTAGTCTTTTCCAGCAATACCACGGCCATTCAAACGAAGCCACGCCCATTCCAACGAAGCCACGCCCCTTGTGGTGCCCCCCCCCCCCCTGTAATTTTTTCCTGGATCCGCCCCTGCCCACTGACAATGTTTTTACTGATATATGCACCCACTGACAGGCTGCTATTACTGACATATGTACCCACTGACAGGCTGCTGATATTGACATATGTAGCCACTGACAGGCAGCTGTTACTGACATAAACACCCACTGACAGACTGATGTTATTGACATATACACCCATGGACAGGCTGCTGTTACTGACATATGTACCCACTGACACACTGCTGTTACTAACATATGTACCCACTGACAGTGTTCTGTTACCGACATATGTACCCACTGACAGGCTGCTGTTACTGACATATGTACCCACTGACAGGCTGCTGTTACTGACATATGTACCCACTGACAGGCAGCTGTTACTGACATAAACACCCACTGACAGGATGCTGTTACTGACAAATGTAGCCACTGACACACTGCTGTTACTGACATATGTACCCACTGACAGGCAGCTGTTACTGACATAAACACCCACTGAAAGACTGATGTTATTGACATATACACCCATGGACAGGCTGCTGTTACTGACATATGTACCCACTGACACACTGCTGTTACTGACATTTGCATCCACTGACAGACTGCTGTTATTGACATATGCATCCACAGACAGACTGCTGTTACTGAGATATGTACCCACTGACACACTGCTGTTACTGACATATGTACCCACTAACAGTATGCTGTTACTGACATGTGTACCCACTGACAATGTGCTGTTACTTACATATACACCCACTGACAGGCTGCTGTTACTCACAAATGTACCCACTGACAGACTGCTGTTACTGACATATACACCCATGGACAAGTTGCTGTTACTGACATATGTACCCACTGACAGGCAGCTGTTACTGACAAATGTACCCACTGACACACTGCTGTTACTGACATATGTACCCACTGACACACTGCTGTTACTGACATATGCATCCACAGATAGACTGCTGTTACTGACATATGTACCCACTGACAGGCTGCTGTTACTGACATAAACACCCACTGGCAGACTGATGTTATTGACATATACAACCATTGAGAGGCTGCTGTTACTGACATATGTACACACTGACACACTGCTGTTACTGACATATGTACCCACTGACAATGTGCTGTTACTGACATATGCACCCACTGACAGAGAGCTGTTACTGACATAAACACCCACTGACAGGCTGCTGCTGTTACTGACATATGTACCCACTGACACACTGCTGTTACTGACATATGTACCCACTGACAGGCAGCTGTTACTGACATAAACACCCACTGACAGACTGATGTTATTGACATATACACCCATGGACAGGCTGCTGTTACTGACATATGTACCCACTGACAGTGTGCTGTTACTGACATATGTACCCACTGACAATGTGCTGTTACTGACATATGCGCACACTGACAGGCTGCTGTTACTGACATATGTACCCACTGACAGGCAGCTGTTACTGACATAAACACCCACTGACAGGCTGCTGTTACTGACAAATGTACCCACTGACACACTGCTGTTACTGACATATGTATCCACTGACAGACTGCTGTTATTGACATATGCATCCACAGATAGACTGCTGTTACTGACATATGTACCCACTGACACACTGCTGTTACTGACATATGTACCCACTGACAGGCTGCTGTTACTGACATATGCACCCATTGACAGGCAGCTGTTACCGACATATACACCCACTGACAGGCTTCTGTTACTGACATATGTACTCACTGACACTCTGCTGTTACTGACATATGTACCCACTGACAGGCTGCTGTTACTGATATATGCACCCACTGACAGGCTGCTGTTACTGACATATGTACCCACTGACAGGCAGCTGTTACTTACATAAGCACCCATGGACAGGTTGCCGTTACTCACATATGTACCTACTGACAATGTGCTGTTACTGATATATGCACCCCAGACTGCTGTTATTGACATATACACCAATGGAAATGCTGCTGTTACTGACATATGTACCCACTGACACACTGCTGTTACTGACATATGTACCCATTGACAGTGTGCTGTTACTGACATATGTACCCACTGACAATGTGCTGTTACAGACATATGCACCCACTGACAGCAAGCTGTTACTGGCATAAACACCCACTGAAAGACTGATGTTATTGACATATACACCCATGGACAGGCTGCTGTTACTGACAAACACTTACTGACAGGCTGCTGTTACCGACATATGTATTCACTGACAGTCTGCTGTTATTGACATACACACCCACTGACAGGCTGCTGTTACTGACATATGTACCCACTGACACTCTGCTGTTGATGACATATGTACCCATTGACAGTGTGTTGTTACTGACATATGCACCCACTCACATGTTGCTGTTACTGGCATATGTACCCACTGACATGTAGCTGTTACTGACATAAACACCCACTGACAGGCTGCTGTTACCGACATATGCACCCACTGACACACTGCTGTTACTGACATATGCACCCACTGACAGGCTGCTATTACTGACATATGCACCCTTTGACAGGCAGCTGTTACTGACAAACACTTACTGACAGGCTGCTGTTACTGACATATGCATCCACAGACAGACTGCTGTTACTGACATATACACCCACTGACAGGCTGCTGTTACTGACATATGTACCCACTGACACTCTGCTGTTACTGACATATGTACCCACTGACAATGTGCTGTTACTGATATATGCACCCACTGACAGGCTGTTGTTACTGACATATGTACCCACTGACAGGCTGCTGTTATTGATATATGTACCCACTGACAGGCAGCTGTTACTGACATAAACACCCACTGACAGACTGATGTTATTGACTCTTCTTTATTAAGAAAAATTGCAACTTACATATAAAAACTACATAAATATAATAAAATTGCATAAAATAGGACATATACATTGAATTATTGCCCAATTTTCAAAAAGCAACAAAGCTTATATAACTATACGTAATATCAGTATTGCTTAACATAAACAGTTAAGCATAAACAACCTTCTATATACAAAAACATACTATACTACACACAATACCTACCATAACCTTAAGCAATGAAAAGATGAATGAAGTCTTTTAGCCACATGTAAACCATACTTGCCTACTTTTGAAAACTAAAATCAGGGAGATTACAGTAGCATGTGCCGTGCAAAGCGCGGCGTGCCGCCATGGGGGCGTGTCAAACTCTACCCAAAGGGTGTGTCTAGTTCCACAAATGGGCGTGCCTATGCTTAAATGCTAGTTGTTGCAAGATATTTCTATATAACAATATATTTTGGGAAGTTTTGCAAATATTGATACTAACATTACTGCCTGAAATACAGGGTTTCTTATTTGCAATATGTTTTCGCTGTGATATTTCTTTTCTTCTCACTCAGCACAATATGCATGGTAAATGTGATGCCTACTGTATGCAATAAATTCCAAATGCAAGTTGACCGTGTGTGAATTCATCTCTAAACATATAAGTAAATGATTATTTTGGTGTTGTAGATGTTATTTTTATTGGGAACACTGGATTGTTTGCATCTTGTAGGCACGACCTATATTTATTGGATGTGCTATTTAGCATACCATTGCAACATTAACCAAATCATTACAGATACCAGCTACTCTAATTAAACAAATGTGTTTAACTACAGAAAGATTATACTAACAACAATACTTACACCAGCAGCAGCAGCAGTAGCAGCAGAGGCATGCTATGGGTCAGTGCACACCAGCACAGATAAGAGGAGTGTGTGATCAGGTACTGCTCTCTCTCTCTCTCTCTCTCTCTCTCTCAGGGGATACACAAGGGGGATAATGAGAGCCGTCAGCAGTGATTCCTGAGCAACTACAGCAACTCACTGTTCTTGCAAAGAAACTCCTTAGTGTCACCCCTGACAGAATCTGAAGAATCCAGGAGAATTGACCTATAAAGCAGGGGATCAGGAGATTTATGGCTGAAACGGGAGGCTCCCGCAGGATGCGGGAGGGTAGGCAACTATGATGTAAACCGTTTAATGAAAAAAATCAGAAAGAAAGAAAATCTACGGGAAGGTGAAGGATAGGAAGCCATAAGATGAACAAGAAAAAGGACTTCTGCCACCCACTCAAGGGGGTTTCAGGTGGCGCGAGAGCCTAGACCACCTGACAGAATCCATCCTCTTCCTGTCCATATCCATCATCCTCTTAACCTCGTGCAGGATATTTCCCACCACCTCCTCACAGGGGAGGACCTTTGCTCTGAGGGAAACCTGACGCCGTGCATTCCATGTGTGAAACCTAACTACTAAACTAACTATAAAATTTGTGGTTAAATCAAACCTTCTATACCCTTTGAACGCCCCATAAGCCCACTCAGGGTAACTAAGCCCCGAAAGGCACGGGATGCATAAGGCCCTTATACCGCTCTGTAAACCTTTAGATTGAAGGGACACTCAAGGAGGAAGTGGTCCATTGTCTCCTCCTCCCCTAGACATTCCTCACGTGGGCAGCCACGATCATCGGCACTTCGACACTTGAGGTTACCCCGCACATAAAGCCTCCTTGGAAGGAAAGCCAGGCAATATCTCTAAATTTCAGTGGGATTCTTTGAGAATTAATCAAAGCCAACCCATCTGAGCAGACACTGCCTGGGCAGTCCCTTAACGACAGCGGAACATAAAAGTGAGTCTGCAAAATTCTTCTCTCCAACTCCCTTCTAGAGAAGTTTTTGACTTCACCCACCTCCAGCCCCCAAAGCCTCATCATCTTCAAGCACAGTATAACGTAGATCGGGAGGTAGCCATGCCGGACTCGAAGGGTTTTTACTTGGCCACCATCCATCCATAACCTGAGGAAGGGAAACACCCAGGCCCTAAAACTCTCTACCCATCGAGGGGGAGTTTTTAGAAACAAACTCCCTAGGTTCATTTTTTAAAAAGTTCTAGCAAAAAACACCACAGGGTTGACCATACTCAGCCCACCCTGTTCCCTTGATCTGTAGGTGATCCCTCTCTTGACCAGATTCATTCTATTCCCCCATAACAACAGGAAGAATAAAGAATTCATCTTGGGCCACAAAGATTGTGGCAAGAAGCACACGTAACTGACATACAGAAAAAGTGGAATCAGATAGGTTTTGCATAAGTCAACCCTCTCCCTGAGAGAAAATTGCAATTTTCTCCAGGACTGCACCGTCCTGGTAGCATCTTCCAACCTCCTCTCCCAATTTTGAGTGGCATAATCACCATGGCCAAATTTGATACCTAGAATTTTTATCTCTGGGCTGGCCTGAGGGAGGCTATCCGGAAGGGCAAACTCATCACCTTCCTCCCCCATCCAGAAAGCTTCACACTTATCCTGATTGACTCTGGAGCATGAAGCCTCAGAATACTCACAGATAAGATGTTCCATGCTTGGTGCCTCTGCCACAGATGACAGGACCACAGTAACATCGTCTGCGTAGGCCACCACCCTCAGCGGCAACCCAGGGCCCAGCTGCACCCCTGCCACAGCACCGCTCTCAATCCTCCGCACAAAAGGATCAATTGCAAATACATATAGGAGGGGGCTCAGGGGACACCCCTGACGGACACCTGAGTCGACCGCAAAAGCAGGGCCTACCCAGCCATTGACAAGTGGGAAGCTCTCGTCCTGATTATAAATGACACAGAGCCAATCTACCACCCTCACTGGAAGACCATACCTCTCCAGCACAGCCCACAGGTACTGATGATTAACTCGGTCAAAAGCCTTGGACTGATCCAATGCCAGCAAATACTTACCCCATTTTTTAGCATGACATCGCTCCACAGCCTCCCGGATGCCAGGGACAGCACTAAAGGTGCTTCGGCCTTTCACGGTGCAATGCTGAGATGGAGAAAGTAACAGCCCGGAAACTTCCATCGGCCGATTAAAGAGTACCTTTGCCAGAATCTTTCTGTCTGTATTGAGAAGAGCGATGGGGCGCCAGTTCTCAATACGGACCGGGTCCTTACCTTTAGACAATAATATGAGAGCAGAGGATCTCATAGAGGGAGGTAGTGATCCCTTACCCAGGCTTTCATTAAAAACCTCCATGAGATGAGGAGCCAAGTGTTATGATTCCAGTACTCCTGACCGAAGGAGATCTTATGACAATGGCCAGAGTACTGGAAGGGAATGCTGGTTACGGGAGCAGGAAAGACTAGTTGCCCCTGGCGCCCTAACTCTATTGTCTCACCCGTGCTATCGGAAATCCCTTGCGAGACTATGGTTTCTTGAGCCCCTGGCAGCCACGTTTGAAAGGCGGATTATGTCTGCCCAACTCCGGTGCCCCCCGGTCTTAGTGAGAGACAAAGGGAAATCCGAGGCAGGATGATGACAAGAGGACCTCCGACTAACAACAGGCCAAGGGCAACAAGCTAACTAACCAAACTAGAAGTATGCGCGGAAAAACCACCAGATAAAAGGACAACCAAAATCCACTAGTCCATTACTCCTACCCAGCACCGCTGGATACCAGAGTGGATCTGTGGGAGCGGAATCCTCCGCAAAAAGCTCCGAAACACAAATAATAAGTAATAAGTAATAAAGCGGCCAAGCCGCGACTCACGAACACCACTGGATGTTTAACGGTGCTCAGTCAGGACTCCAGGAACAGATGACGACTTCCGAGTACAGGACAACTGAGGACAGGAACGACCGGATACAGCAGGACTGGAAACACTCTCAGCAAACAGATACAGCATGCAGGAAGCTATTACCGGCGTCTGTGTGAGGCTGTCAGATCTCTGGGTTTGTCTGTCCCCGGCGGGAGCGCTAGTGGGTCAGTGTTGGTGCGATGTACAAAGCAGGGAAGCAGATATGAAAGTCCGGCGCATAAGCGCTGATGTTTATTACACAGGTATCACAGAGTAGATGGTATAGCAGTGAATAACAAACTGAAACCAGGCAATAAAGTAACAGTGATTGGTAATTGAATCCACAACAACGGAAAAGTCTCTTGCAACAAAAATAGATAGTGACTTGATGCTGAATGTGAATGAAATAAACAGAACTCCGGTAAGACTTGGAAAACACACAGTCTCTGTATAATAAAGTCCTTATGGCCTCACTAGGCCCAAACAGGAGACAGTCTCTATGCAACGAGATGGTATACTTGCAGAGAAGCACAGATGGTATGCAATTAGCAATGCACAGGTAGTAATGAGTGAAACACCTGAGTAGAGTCTCTTACTGCTTGCTGAGCTGGTAACTGGCTGTGGCTGAAGTCTGAAGAAAACAGGAGAGCTGAAGTGAGATGAAGCGACAGGAGGTAACACGAGGAATCACTGGGAACAGGAACGCAGGAGTCCGGAGAACAAGGCACACGGTATGTGACTCGTTGTCTGAGGCAATGTGAGTGAGCCACGGACTGGGAGTTATACCCATGGCTCTGCTGTGATTGGTCACTGAACTCTGGGTGGAGACACAGTGCTGGATTGCACACCTGGATCAGCTGAGTGCAGGAGTCATGGCAACAACCTCACAGGCAGGACGCCGGCACGCAGCAGAATGTACACAGGACCGGACTCAGGGGTACTCAGCAATGCGGAAGATGATGCTTGCGGTCCATACACACCTGCAGCCGTAACTGGGGCCATGACCTCCGGAGGCCTGCACACCAGCGCGCTGGTAGGTGAGACGTAGCAGAGCGCCGATTCCTGACATTACCCCCTCCTTTATGGGTGGGCACCGAACACCCACAAGGCTTGGCAGGGAAGAGTCTGTGGAAGGCTTGAACCAACCGTGGAGCATGGACATCCGTGGCATTTACCCAACTCCTCTCTTCAGGACCATATCCAGACCAGTCAATCAGGTATTGTAAATGACCATAACGATGTCGAGAGTCTAAGATCTTTTCCACCTCGTATTCCACGCCCGATGAGTTTGTACCTTTGGAGCTGCTGGAAGCGTTCTCTGGAAACGATTGAGAATTAGTGGTCTGAGGAGAGAAATATGGAATGAGTTGGGAACTTTCAAAAAGGCAGGCAGTCTTAACTTATAAGCCACTGGATTAATAACACTTTCCACCGGGAATGGCCCAATAAACCGTGGAGCGAATTTCATTGATGGAACTCTGAGACGGAGATTTTGGGTAGATAACCAGACTTTGTCGCCCGGTTTTAAACATGGAACTGCTCGTCTCTTTCTATCAGCAAACATTTTATACCGCTGAGAAACCTTTTTAAGAAATAAGTGAATCTTCTTCCAAATTTGAGCGAACCGCTGGAGAGCAGAAGCAGCCGCAGGCACATCTACGACGGGTAATTCTTGGAAATCAGGTACTCTAGGATGCTGTCCATAAACTGTAAAAAAAGGAGTTGTATCTGTGGAAGTATGATAACGAAAATTATGAGCAAACTCTGCCCAGGGCAATAATTCTACCCAGTCATCTTGTGAAGAAGAGATATACAGTCTCAAATAGGTCTCAAGCTCTTGATTTACCCTCTCTGTCTGCCCATTTGTTTGAGGGTGATAGGCTGTAGAGAATTTCAGTTTTACTTGTAGCACAGAACACAGAGCCCTCCAGAACTTGGCCACAAACTGTACACCTCGGTCAGATATAATTTCTGTTGGAAGTCCATGTAACCTAAATATTTCGTGACAAAACAACTGTGCCAATTTTGGAGCAGAGGGTAACCCCATGAGTGGAATGAAGTGCGCCATTTTGGAAAACCTATCGACTACTACCCAGACAGTGTCATACCCTTTGGATGGAGGGAGATCAGAAATAAAATCCATCGATAAGTGAGACCAGGGGCGCCTGGGAATGGAATTGGGTAACAATTGGCCTGCGGGAGCCTGACGAGAGACTTTATGCTGAGCACATTTGGGACATGAAGCTATAAATTCCTGAATATCTATTTTCATTCGTGGCCACCAATACGTTTGAGACAGGAACTTGAAAGTCTTGAGAACCCCAGGGTGACCATTAAATTTGGACGTATGAGCCCAGGACAGGAGATTTGAACGAAGCTCTGGAGAGACAAACATCTTGCCTGGAGGTGGAACTTGCGACACCCCTGTAGCTGCGAAAACCACAGGATTCAATATTGGTCGAGCAGCCTGTTCAGAAGATTCCTCATTTGAGCTCATAGAGCGAGACAAAGCATCTGCTTTAACGTTTTGTGAGCCAGGTCTAAACATTAACTTAAAATCAAAACGGGAAAAGAATAGGGCCCACCTTGCTTGCTGAGGATTCAGACACTGCGCAGCTTTCAGGTAAAGAAGGTTCTTGTGATCCGTGTAGATGGTAATAGGGAATCTCGTACCCTCCATCAGATACCTCCATTCTTCAAGGGCCAATTTGATTGCCAACAGCTCCTGGTCACCGATGGTATAATTAATTTCAGCGGGTGAAAACCTACGGGAGAAAAACCCACAAGGGTGAGTCTTACCATCAACGCCCACCTGGGACAGGACTGCGCCCACGCCAACCGTTGAGGCATCTACTTCCAGGATGAAGGCTTTATTGACATCCGGCTGTTGTAACACAGGAGCTGAAATAAAAGCTTGTTTTATTTTATGAAAAGCAGACAGTGCAGCGTCAGACCATTGGGAAGGATTCCCCCCTTTCCGGGTAAGGCAGGTGATTGGAGCAATTAACGTAGAGAAGCCTTTAATAAACTTTCTGTAGTAATTAGCAAAGCCTATGAAACGTTGAACTGACTTGAGTGTTGTTGGAAGAGCCCAGCTCTCTATAGCTTCCAGTTTAGCTGGGTCCATCTGAAGATCTGTTCCGGAAATAATGTATCCCAAGAAAGGTATTGAAGAAGCTTCAAATGTGCATTTGGACAGCTTGCCATACAGATGATTCTGTTGAAGACGTCGAAGAACCTCTTTTACTTGTTGGCGATGAGAGACCAAATCACGAGAGAATATCAAGATGTCATCGAGGTATACTACCACACATTTATACAGAAGATCTCTGAATACTTCGTTGACAAAGTTCTGAAACACGGCCGGGGCGTTACTCAAGCCGAAGGGCATCACTAGGTATTCATAGTGGCCGTCACGAGTATTGAAGGCGGTTTTCCACTCATCACCACTTCGAATCCTGATAAGATTATAATCCCCGCGAAGATCCAGTTTCGTGAAGATGGACGCACCTCTAACTCTGTCGAACAACTCTGTGATGAGAGGTAACAGGTAGCTATTTTTAATCGTGATGTCATTTAAACCCGATAATCGATACAGGGGCGAAGTCCTCCATCTTTCTTCTTGACGAAGAAGAATCCAGCACCAGCTGGAGACGAGGATGGACGGATGAACCCTTTCTGTAAATTTTCTTTAATGTATACACTCATTGCTTGGGTCTCTGGAACTGAAAGAGGGTATGTAAGCCCTCTAGGCGGCTTGCTTCCTGGAACCAAATCAATGGGACAATCCCACTCTCGATGGGGAGGCAAGACATCCGCTGCTTTCTCACTGAAGACGTCAGTGAATTCCTGATAGGCCTCCGGAAGGCCAGACTGAGACTTTACACTTGAAGACTTGATTGGAAGTACTTGAGCCAGACATGACTGATGACAAGAGGAACTCCATGCTGTTAACTGTAATGTAGACCAGTCAAATTGCGGATTGTGTAATTGAAGCCAAGGCATACCCAGTACGATCTCATAGCCAGCTTTAGGTATAACCAGGAACTCAATAAGCTCGGAATGCAGGAAGCCTACCCCCAGCACCACTGGCTTGGTTTGCTGAATGATGGAACCTTTAGGAATACGGCTTCCGTCCACGGCTGTGAGATATACTGGACGACACAGTTTAGACACTGGGAGATGAAGTCTATCCACTGCAGCTTGTGTGATAAAATTCCCAGCAGCACCACAATCCACTAAGGCGGACAGAGACTGGAGTCCATCTGGCATTTCCAAGGTGACAGGTAATGTAAGGTCTTGAAAGGAAGGAGCTTTATTCAAGGTCCCTAACTTGACTCCTCCTCTACAAGTTAGGACCTGGCGTTTCCCGACCGAGCAGGACAGGAACCAATCAGATGACCAGCAGCAGCACAATAGAGACACAGTCTTTCCTTTAATCTTCTGGACCGCTCCTCAGGTGTTAAACGAAACTTGTTTACCTGCATGGGTTCATCAGCAATAATAGGTAGAGACTGTACAGGAGGCATAGCTCGGTGCTTGCGAAGATCACCTCGAGAGCGTTCACAGGCTCGCTCGCGTAAACGTAGATCCAACTTGAAGCATAGAGAAATTAGAGCTTCCAGTTGCTCAGGTAAGTCTCGGGTAGTCAGCTCATCCTTTATGCGGTCAGAGAGACCATGCCAGAAGGCGGCAACCAATGCCTGGTTGTTCCATTTTACCTCTGATGCCAATGTCTGGAACTGGATAACGTACTGACCCACAGTACGTGTTCCCTGGCGAATCTGAAGGAGGTCTGAAGAGGCAGAGGTCGTATGCCCAGGTTCGTCAAAGATGCGTCGGAATGTGGCAACAAACTCTGTATAGTTGTATAACAAAGCATCTGCTCGCTCCCACAGTGGAGAGACCCAGTTCAGGGCAGAGCCGGCTAAAAGAGAAACAATATAAGCAACCTTTGTTCTAGGTGTTGGAAAGTTCTGTGGTTGCAATTCAAAATGAACCTCGCATTGATTCAAAAATCCACGACACATCTTAGCATTACCATCAAATTTACTTGGAGTAGGTAGATGGATGCGAGACATTGGAACAGGAGCAACTGGAGAACTTGAAACTGTGGAACTAGGAACAGGAGCAGAAACTGATGAGGACACTGAAGAAACTGAAGTTGGAAATGTCTGTTGCAGAGTATCTAAACGGGAAGACATTTCTTGCAGAAATTGTATAATCTGCTGCTGCGCAGTCTCTTGACCATCTAGTCGTGACACTAAGCCTTGGAGTGTCCCTGACCCCACACTCTGACCACCGTCCGGGTCCATGGGCCTCAGACAAACTGTCAGATCTCTGGGTTTGTCTGTCCCCGGCGGGAGCGCTAGTGGGTCAGTGTTGGTGTGATGTACAAAGCAGGGAAGCAGATATGAAGGTCCGGCGCATAAGCGCTGATGTTTATTACACAGGTATCACAGAGTAGATGGTATAGCAGTGAATAACAAACTGAAACCAGGCAATAAAGTAACAGTGATTGGTAATTGAATCCACAACAACGGAAAAGTCTCTTGCAACAAAAATAGATAGTGACTTGATGCTGAATGTGAATGAAATAAACAGAACTCCGGTAAGACTTGGAAAACACACAGTCTCTGTATAATAAAGTCCTTATGGCCTCACTAGGCCCAAACAGGAGACAGTCTCTATGCAACGAGATGGTATACTTGCAGAGAAGCACAGATGGTATGCAATTAGCAATGCACAGGTAGTAATGAGTGAAACACCTGAGTAGAGTCTCTTACTGCTTGCTGAGCTGGTAACTGGCTGTGGCTGAAGTCTGAAGAAAACAGGAGAGCTGAAGTGAGATGAAGCGACAGGAGGTAACACGAGGAATCACTGGGAACAGGAACGCAGGAGTCCGGAGAACAAGGCACACGGTATGTGACTCGTTGTCTGAGGCAATGTGAGTGAGCCACGGACTGGGAGTTATACCCATGGCTCTGCTGTGATTGGTCACTGAACTCTGGGTGGAGACACAGTGCTGGATTGCACACCTGGATCAGCTGAGTGCAGGAGTCATGGCAACAACCTCACAGGCAGGACGCCGGCACGCAGCAGAATGTACACAGGACCGGACTCAGGGGTACTCAGCAATGCGGAAGATGACGCTTGCGGTCCATACACACCTGCAGCCGTAACTGGGGCCATGACCTCCGGAGGCCTGCACACCAGCGCGCTGGTAGGTGAGACGTAGCAGAGCGCCGATTCCTGACAGAGGCACTGAAAGAGCATATAAACTGGAGCCCTCCAATCAGCTGCTGACAGGGCTGATTGCATAAATGCCGTGCAGCTGCCTTGCTGCACGGCCAGGAAACAGGTGCCCTTACTAATTTAAATGGACCCAGCAACGGGGAACGCGGTCCGCCAGTAGCGTCCCCATTGCTAGGGTCCGTGCGGCTCCGTGCGCCCGGCGTCTAGCGTTGCCAGGGAGCCGGCGGCTGTACGCGCACGGCGTCCCTGGTTGCTAGGCGCCGGGCCGCACCGACGAGCGGACCCCGGCGCCTAACAGTACCCCCCCCTTGAGGAGGGGTCAAGGAACCCCTAAAGCCAGGTTTCCGAGGAAATTCCCCAAAAAATGCCCTCTTGAGCCTCGGGGCATGGAGATCCTTATCCAGGACCCAAGACCTTTCCTCTGGACCATAGCCTCTCCAGTGCACCAGAAAATAAAGCCGACCCCGGGACAATTTGGAATCGAGAACCTTCTCCACCAAGGACTCCTGTTGTCCCTGTACATCTACTGGTGATTTCCCCTGAGAGATCTTTCGAGGAAATCTACTGGAAGAAACGTATGGTTTCAACAGGGAGCAATGGAACGTATTTCCGATCCGGAGAGCTCTTGGTAAACGTAACCGGAAAGCAACTGGGTTGATTTTTTTAATAATATGAAATGGTCCAATAAATTTGGGGCCCAATCTCGCTGAGGTTTGTCGAAGTCTAATGTTACGAGTCGACAACCATACCCTGTCTCCCACCTTAAAAGTGCAAGGACGTCGGAGCCTGTCCGAAAAAAATTTCTCTCGAAATGCTGCTTTTCTGAGAGCAAGGTGCACTCTTTTCCAAATGACTCTGAGATGAGAGGTTAAGGTTAGCGAGGAAACAGAAGAATGTTGAAAAAAAGAATTAGCTCTGGGGTGAAAACCAAAAACTGAAAAGAATGGAGACACATTAGTGGAGGAATGACAAGAATTATTGTAAGCAAACTCCGCCAAATGAAGAAACTCGGACCAATCATTCTGGAGTTTGGCTGAGTACAAACGCAAATACTGTTTTAACGATTGATTTACTCGCTCGGTCGGCCGGTTGGATTGGGGATGGTAGCCGGATGTTAAAGACAATTTCATCTTTAATGAGGCACAAAAAGACTTCCAGAATTGTGCAATGAATTGTGGACCCCGATCAGAAACAATATCAGTGGGCAACCCATGAAGTCTGAAAACATGGCGGAGAAACAAAACAACCAATCCCTGGGCAGATGGCAGTCGGGGAAGAGCAATGAAATTAGCCATCTTGCTAAAACGGTCCACTACCACCCATATGACTCGGAATCCGGCTGACAGAGGGAGGTCTACCACAAAATCCATGGAAATATGAGACCATGGCCTGAGAGGAACATTTAAGGGCATAAGTTGCCCGATAGGTGTCATGACTAAGGTTTTTGTGAACCCGGTGCTAGCGAAGTCTGCGCGGGCGACTGGAGGACTACACGAATACCACCACTGACCTGGTTTTGGAAGTGTTGTGGACTCGGGGTCTCTTCCGGTGACTGGGAAGAGGAACCGCGGCAGAGATGGCCGAATCCAGGTTCTCCTCATGCAGGATGAGGTCGGCAGACAGGAAGCACGTGTGGGCGCTGAAGGTCTCCTGAAAGACAGAACTGGAAAGGCGCTGATGAATCAGTGAAGAATAACAGGTACAACTGTGCTAAAGGGCACGGGGTGCTTGGGGACACTGAGGTGCTTGGAGACACTGAGGTGCTTGGAGACACTGAGGTGCTTGGAGACACTGAGGTGCTTGGAGACACTGAGGTGCTTGGAGACACTGAGGTACTTGGAGACACTGAGGTGCGTAGAGGCACTGAGGTGCGTAGAGGCACTGAGGTGCGTAGAGGCACTGAGGTGCGTAGAGACACTGAGGTACTTGGAGACACTGAGGTACTTGGAGACACTGAGGTACTTGGAGACACTGAGGTACGTAGAGGCACTGAGGTGCGTAGAGGCACTGAGGTGCGTAGAGGCACTGAGGTGCGTAGAGGCACTGAGGTGCGTAGAGGCACTGAGGTGCGTAGAGACACTGAGGTGCGTGAAGACACTGGGGTGCGTAGAGACACTGGAGTGCGTAGAGACACTGGGGTGCTGAGGCACGGAGGCACGGAGGTGCTGGAAGCACGGAGGTACTGAGGCACGGAGGTGCTGAGGCACGGAGGCACGGAGGTGCTGAGGCACGGAGGTGCTGAGGCACGGAGATGCTGAGTCACGGAGATGCTGGAAGCACGGAGGCACGGAGGTGCTGGAAGCACGGAGGTACTGAGGCACGGAGGTGCTGAGGCACGGAGATGCTGAGTCACGGAGGTGCTGGAAGCACGGAGGCACGGAGGTGCTGGAAGCACGGAGGTACTGAGGCACGGAGGCACGGAGGTCCTGAGGCACGGAGGTACTGAGGTGCTGAGGCACGGAGATGCTGAGTCACGGAGGTGCTGGAAGCACGGAGGCACGGAGGTGTTGGAAGCACGGAAGTACTGAGCTCTGGAGATCCCAACTACAACAGTAGTAAAACTGAAACACGACAGCTGTGGTTTTCAGTGGAGAACATGGAATTCAGTACTGTGCCTTTAAGACGAAACATTGCAGCTGTGCCTTTACATTGAGACTCAGGGAAATGGTGAAATCAAATGGCAACACACAAGTAACCATACAGGAACAAGGGAACAGAGTTTCCACAGGAACTTAGGTACAATGGTTACCTTAAGGGAGCTCAGCATAAAGACTCTCACAAGGCTGTATGTGACATGAGGAACTGGCCCAGATTCCAACTCAGCCTCCTGATTTATACTTCCTGGTCCTTGATGATTGGTGGGCAGGATTAGGTGATGTCACTGTCATGTGACTACTCTAGCCAAGGCTGTGATGTAGAATGAGGCCTAGCAGGCCAAGAGAACACTGAAGCCTGGACTTCTGCAAAACACAGGATGCTTGCTTTTAGATTACTGAATTCAGCCTCACACAGGAGATCACCACAGGTGGAGCTGATTACCTCTCAGGCAGAGAACTCAGGAAACTCAGTGCTGACAAGCTGTTTAACTCCGTGAGTGAAAAGACACAGGATCCAGGACAGAAAGCAGGGGTAAGTCACCAAATATGAGAATTACAGTCAAGATTGTGACAGTATCCCCCTCTTCGAGGGTGGACTCCGGACACCCATCTAATCTTAGGGGAACTTGAGAAATTCATACAGAAGAATTTAGGACCTTCGTTGATGCCTCTTCTTCTTATGGGAACGTTTGGTTTTGACCAAGGACCGCGGGATCTCCTGTAAAGAAAAACCTTCCTTAGAAAACATGGGGGCTCCCAAGAAAGGAGTAGCATCATGGACTGGATCAAATTCAGAGTCTGAGTCCAAGTCTAATGGAAGATATGAATCTCCCATAGATACACAGTTTGCAGATGAAAATGAGGTGCACTGGAGATTTAAATTCTCTGGGCTAGGAGAGACTCCAACATGAGCAATTTTAATGGTCGGATTCTTACTGAAGGAGATTCTTAGATTATCCCTGGGAGGACAGCACAAACTTCCTTCTGCATTCCCTTTAGAGCCTGATTTCTTTACCGAGTCAGATTCCATAGGTTTAGGACCAAATTCTTTAACCACAGCATTACTAAAATTCTGTAAGTCATGGAACACAGGATCATTACTCTCAAAAAGCATGTTGGCCCACTCCAAAGCTCTTCCTCTGAATGCCAGGAACAGATATCGAGTAACGTTGGAAGGAGTTACTGCACCTGAAGGATCAGACTCCATCAGAGACAGAAATTGTTCAACCAAAGCGGCATATTGCAGTAAATCTCCATCGAAGTAAATAGGTGGTAAACCATCAGACGAAAGCTTAGAGGCTGAAACTGGAGAAATCTTTGACTGGACGAGTAGGACTGGATTGGATCCGGGGATGCTTGAATTGGCTTGAACCAAAGGAGACTGACCAGGCTGGTCCTGGAGTAACACTGGACCGGCTGGAACCGGAACGAACTGACCAGGCAGAGCCTGGAGTATTGCTGGACCGGCTGGAACCGGAACGGACTGGCCAAGCTGGGCCTGGAGTATTGCTGGACCGGCTGGAACCGGGACGGACTGACCAGGCTGGGCCTGGAGTATTGCTGGACCGGCTGGAACCGGGACGGACTGAGTCCTTTCTTCACGGGGCTGAACCAAGGCAGGAGCCCCCACTTCACGGGGCTGGGCTGAGGCAAGAGCCCCCACTTCACGGGGCTGGGCTGAGGCAAGAGCCCCCACTTCACGGGGCTGGGCTGAGGCAAGAGCCCCCACTTCACGGGGCTGGGCTGAGGCAAGAGCCCCCACTTCACGGGGCTGGGCTGCGCTCTGAAGGCTCTCTGGCTGGGCAGCGCTCTGAAGGCTCTCTGGCTGGGCAGCGCTCTGAAGGCTCTCTGGCTGGGCAGCGCTCTGAAGGCTCTCTGGCTGGGCAGCGCTCTGAAGGCTCTCTGGCTGGGCAGCGCTCTGAAGGCTCTCTGGCTGGGCAGCACTCTGTAGACCCTCTGGCTGGGCAGCACTCTGTAGACCCTCTGGCTGGGCAGCACTCTGTAGACCCTCGGATCCCCTTCCTGGGGCTGTACCCTCGGAACCCCCTCCTGGGGCTGGACCCTCTGAAGAACCCCCTCCTGGGGCTGTGCCCTCTGAAGAACCCCCTCCTGGGGCTGGACGCTCTGAACCCCTCACTGGGGCTGGACGCTCTGAACCCCTCACTGGGGCTGGACGCTCTGAACCCCTCACTGGGGCTGGACGCTCTGAAGAACCCCTTCTTGGGGCTGGACACTCTGAAGAACCCCTTCTTGGGGCTGGACACTCTGAAGACGCCCCCCCTGGGGCTGAAGACACGGACGCCCCCCCTGGGGCTGGACACTCTGAAGACGCCCCTCCTGGGGCTAGACACTTTGAAGACGCCCCTCCTGGGGCTGGACACTTTGAAGACGCCCCTCCTGGGGCTAGACACTCTGAAGACGCCCCTCCTGGGGCTAGACACTCTGAAGACGCCCCTCCTGGGGCTGGACACTCTGAAGACGCCCCTCCTGGGGCTGGACACTCTGAAGACGCCCCTCCTGGGGCTGGACACTCTGAAGACGCCCCTCCTGGGGCTGGACACTCTGAAGACGCCCCTCCTGGGGCTGGACACTCTGAAGACGCCCCTCCTGGGGCTGGACACTCTGAAGACGCCCCTCCTGGGGCTGGACACTCTGAAGACGCCCCTCCTGGGGCTGGACACTCTGAAGACGCCCCTCCTGGGGCTGGACACTCTGAAGACGCCCCTCCTGGGGCTGGACACTCTGAAGACGCCCCTCCTGGGGCTGAAGACACGGACGCCCCCCCTGGGGCTGGACACTCTGACTCCTCTGTGACTCTAAATGGCTTGAATATTCTTCTCTGGACACCCAACTTGGGATAAGGTCTTTTAATCACCGGACCCCAGTCATAAATTTGAGTCTCTTTCCGAGTAGCCATCTTGATACCCCCGTCAGCAGTAGCAGGATCGGCTACTGTGGATGACTTGTAGACATGAGCACTGTGATACTGCGATTTGTCACCATTCCCTGGCTTGCGAAGAATGCAGTCTTTAACAAAATGACCGGAATTTCCACAGTAAAGACAGAGGTGTAGCTCCCTACGCCGCTGACGTTCAGCTTCAGAGAGCTTGGGCCGTGGATAGCTCTGATGAACAACTTTTCCTTGCACAGAGGAAGAGACTCTATTAACTGGTTGGGACAAAACAGGATCAACAACGTTGGTAGTATTCCTGAGGAGATCAGGCATTACAGAGAGAATACTAGGCAAAAGTTCTTGTAACTGTAATAACATCTGGTAGAATATCTGCAGTTGGTCAGGAGTCTTAGAGCAGAAGGTCAGAGAATCTCTGGAGAAAGAATTCCGCTGCAGACACTGTGCCAATTGATGCTGAGTCGACTCCAGACCTTCCAAGCGTCCTGCAATATTGCTTAGGAGGTCCTGCGTCAGACAAACACTTTCGGCCGGGTCCATGGGGCCAGTTCCTACTGTCATGACTAAGGTTTTTGTGAACCCGGTGCTAGCGAAGTCTGCGCGGGCGACTGGAGGACTACACGAATACCACCACTGACCTGGTTTTGGAAGTGTTGTGGACTCGGGGTCTCTTCCGGTGACTGGGAAGAGGAACCGCGGCAGAGATGGCCGAATCCAGGTTCTCCTCATGCAGGATGAGGTCGGCAGACAGGAAGCACGTGTGGGCGCTGAAGGTCTCCTGAAAGACAGAACTGGAAAGGCGCTGATGAATCAGTGAAGAATAACAGGTACAACTGTGCTAAAGGGCACGGGGTGCTTGGGGACACTGAGGTGCTTGGAGACACTGAGGTGCTTGGAGACACTGAGGTGCTTGGAGACACTGAGGTGCTTGGAGACACTGAGGTACTTGGAGACACTGAGGTGCGTAGAGGCACTGAGGTGCGTAGAGGCACTGAGGTGCGTAGAGGCACTGAGGTGCGTAGAGACACTGAGGTACTTGGAGACACTGAGGTACTTGGAGACACTGAGGTACTTGGAGACACTGAGGTACGTAGAGGCACTGAGGTGCGTAGAGGCACTGAGGTGCGTAGAGGCACTGAGGTGCGTAGAGGCACTGAGGTGCGTAGAGGCACTGAGGTGCGTAGAGACACTGAGGTGCGTGAAGACACTGGGGTGCGTAGAGACACTGGAGTGCGTAGAGACACTGGGGTGCTGAGGCACGGAGGCACGGAGGTGCTGGAAGCACGGAGGTACTGAGGCACGGAGGTGCTGAGGCACGGAGGCACGGAGGTGCTGAGGCACGGAGGTGCTGAGGCACGGAGATGCTGAGTCACGGAGATGCTGGAAGCACGGAGGCACGGAGGTGCTGGAAGCACGGAGGTACTGAGGCACGGAGGTGCTGAGGCACGGAGATGCTGAGTCACGGAGGTGCTGGAAGCACGGAGGCACGGAGGTGCTGGAAGCACGGAGGTACTGAGGCACGGAGGCACGGAGGTCCTGAGGCACGGAGGTACTGAGGTGCTGAGGCACGGAGATGCTGAGTCACGGAGGTGCTGGAAGCACGGAGGCACGGAGGTGTTGGAAGCACGGAAGTACTGAGCTCTGGAGATCCCAACTACAACAGTAGTAAAACTGAAACACGACAGCTGTGGTTTTCAGTGGAGAACATGGAATTCAGTACTGTGCCTTTAAGACGAAACATTGCAGCTGTGCCTTTACATTGAGACTCAGGGAAATGGTGAAATCAAATGGCAACACACAAGTAACCATACAGGAACAAGGGAACAGAGTTTCCACAGGAACTTAGGTACAATGGTTACCTTAAGGGAGCTCAGCATAAAGACTCTCACAAGGCTGTATGTGACATGAGGAACTGGCCCAGATTCCAACTCAGCCTCCTGATTTATACTTCCTGGTCCTTGATGATTGGTGGGCAGGATTAGGTGATGTCACTGTCATGTGACTACTCTAGCCAAGGCTGTGATGTAGAATGAGGCCTAGCAGGCCAAGAGAACACTGAAGCCTGGACTTCTGCAAAACACAGGATGCTTGCTTTTAGATTACTGAATTCAGCCTCACACAGGAGATCACCACAGGTGGAGCTGATTACCTCTCAGGCAGAGAACTCAGGAAACTCAGTGCTGACAAGCTGTTTAACTCCGTGAGTGAAAAGACACAGGATCCAGGACAGAAAGCAGGGGTAAGTCACCAAATATGAGAATTACAGTCAAGATTGTGACAATAGGCAAGGAACCTTATGCTGTGCACAGACCTGACAAGAAAAAACAAACTCCTTAATGTCTTTAGAAAGACCAGGCCACCATACTGAGCGGGAGACTAATTCCAAAGTCTTAGAGATCCCCGGATGCCCGGCAACTTTGCTATCATGAAACTCAGTCAAAACAGTAGCTCTCAAAAACTCAGGGACGTAAAGATGACCAGCAGGAGTATTTCCAGGAGCTTGATGTTGAAGCTGCTTTAACTGGGTAAATAAATCTTGTGTGAGACCTGCCCAAATGATTGAAGACGGCAGTATGGGAGTAACAGGACTGTTATTATGAATTGGAAGAAAACTGCGTGACAGGGCATCCGCCTTGGTATTCTTGGAACCTGGCCTAAAAGTGATAATAAACTTGAAACGAGTAAAAAATAAAGCCCAACGAGCCTGCCGGGCATTCAGCCGCTTAGCTGATTCGATGTACTGAAGATTTTTGTGGTCAGTCAATACTGAAATGGTATGTGTTGCTCCCTCAAGCCAATGTCTCCACTCCTCGAAAGCCCATTTAATAGCCAGTAACTCCCGGTTACCAACATCGTAGTTGGATTCAGCGGATGAGAATTTCCTGGACATAAAGGCACAAGGATGTAGTTCCAGAGACTCCGGATCCTTTTGAGATAGGATAGCCCCCACTCCAACCTCCGAAGCATCAACCTCAACAATGAAGGGCAATTCTGGGTTGGGATGTCTGAGGACTGGAGCCGAGACAAAAGCTTGTTTCAAGGCCTGAAAGGATGACTCTTCATGTGACCAGTTGGTAGGATCCGCTCCCTTCTTAGTCAGTGCCACAATGGGAGCAACCAGGTCGGAAAAAGAATGAATAAATCTTCTATAATAATTCGCAAACCCTAAAAAGCGCTGAATTGCTTTTAAGTTGGTGGGTTGCGCCCAACTAAGGATGGCTTGGAGCTTCTTAGGTTCCATGCAGAATCCCGAGGGGAAATAATGTACCCTAAAAAGGATACCTCCGTGACATGAAACTCACACTTCTCCAGCTTGGCATATAGATGATTTTCATGTAATTTTTGAAAACCTGACGCACCTGGTTAACATGTTGTTCAATTGAGTCAGAATAGATCAGGATGTCGTCTAAGTAAACGACCACGAATCTTCCTAGAAAGTCACGGAGCACATCGTTAATGAGATCCTGGAAAACTGCCGGAGCGTTAGACAAGCCGAACGGCATCACCAGATACTCGTAGTGACCCGACTGAGTACTGAAATCCGTCTTCCACTCATCTCCAGACTTGATTCGGATGAGGTTATATGCTCCCCTCAGGTCAATTTTAGAAAAAATCACAGCCGAACGCAGCTGATCAAAGAGGACAGAAATCAGCGGCAGAGGATAAGTATTTTTAACTGAGATCTTATTCAGGGCTCTAAAGTCAATGCAAGGTCTGAGTGATCCATCTTTTTTCTCCACAACGAAGATGCCTGCACTTAAAGGGGATTTAGATGGCCTGATAAATCATTTCCCTAGGCTCTCCTTAACATACTCATTCATGGCCGCAGTTTCTGGCCCGGATAAAGCATATAACCTTCCCTTTGGCAATGTGGCACCGGGAATTAGCTCAATAGCACAATCATAAGGCCGATGGGGAGTCGGAATGTCCGCATTGCCCTTGGAAAACACATCAACAAAGTCCTGGTATTCCACGGGAATGAGTTCGGGAATGGCAGCAGCTATTCTGACGGGAAACGTAATACATTCCTTATTACAGATGGTACCCCATTGTGAAATCTCCCCCGACTGCCAATCAATGGTGGGATTATGAAAGGCCAGCCAAGGGTGACCCAGAACCACTGGAACTGCTGGGCAATGGGTAAGGAAGAACTCGATCTTTTTTCGGAATGAAGAGCTCCTACCGTAAGTAGTACAGGGGGTGTACAGAGGGAAATAACCCCATTGGACAAGGGACTCCCATCTAAACCATGCATGGTGATACACCTACCCAAGGCTAACTGAGGAATACCTAAGGCCTTGGCCCAAGTTAAGTCCATAAAGTTCCCTGCAGCTCCACTGTCAACAAAAGCGGGATACTGAAGGAGACTGTCTTTTATAGACTCAGATAAGCCGAGGCGAAACTGACTGCGCAGGGCTGGGTCATTCCAGCCACAGTCGTTCGACCAACGGCGAAACTCTGTACAATAAACCTCTGCAGGATTTCTACCCTGTCTGAGAGCGCGTAACTGACTCTCAGTGGATGCCTCTCTATCAGGGTCATCATACAAAAGCCCTAAAGACCCCAAAAAAGCGTCGACTGACAACAATGCCGGATCATCTGCTTTTAAACCAAATGCCCAGGTCTGAGGATCCCCCTGGAGCAAAGAAATAATAATTCCGACCCGCTGAGATTCAGTACCTAAGGAGATCGGTCTTAAACGAAAATAAAGTTTACAGGATTCTTTAAAATTAAAAAACTCCTTCCTATCACCAGAAAAACGGTCAGGCAAGTGCATTTTTGGTTCAGGGACTACCCTCTGGGAAGTTCGTAAAAGATCTTCCTGCGACTTCACCCGAAGGGAAAGATCCTGAACCATCTGAGTAAGTTCTTGAATCTGGCTGACTAGGAGCTGACCAGGATTTGGCCCTAAACCTGTGGGATTCATGAGGCCGATAACTCTTACAAAACTGAATAAGGAAAAAATCAAACCCTGTTTAATTTTAAGTTTTGGTTTGGCCGGTAATAATGTTATGATTCCAGTACTCCTGACCGGAGGAGATCTTATGACAATGGCCAGAGTACTGGAAGGGAATGCTGGTTACGGGAGCAGGAAAGACTAGTTGCCCCTGGCGCCCTAACTCTATTGTCTCACCCGTGCTATCGGAAATCCCTTGCGAGACTATGGTTTCTTGAGCCCCTGGCAGCCACGTTTGAAAGGCGGATTATGTCTGCCCAACTCCGGTGCCCCCCGGTCTTAGTGAGAGACAAAGGGAAATCCGAGGCAGGATGATGACAAGAGGACCTCCGACTAACAACAGGCCAAGGGCAACAAGCTAACTAACCAAACTAGAAGTATGTGCGGAAAAACCGGCAGATAAAAGGACAACCAAAATCCACTAGTCCATTACTCCTACCCAGCACCGCTGGATACCAGAGTGGATCTGTGGGAGCGGAATCCTCCGCAAAAAGCTCAGAAACACAAATAATAAGTAATAAGTAATAAAGCGGCCAAGCCGCAACACACGGCTACGCCGCGACTCACGAACACCACTGGATGTTTAACGGTGCTCAGTCAGGACTCCAGGAACAGATGACGACTTCCGAGTACAGGACAACTGAGGACAGGAACGACCGGATACAGCAGGACTGGAAACACTCTCAGCAAACAGATACAGCATGCAGGAAGCTATTACCGGCGTCTGTGTGAGGCACTGAAAGAGCATATAAACTGGAGCCCTCCAATCAGCTGCTGACAGGGCTGATTGCATAAATGCCGTGCAGCTGCCTTGCTGCACGGCCAGGAAACAGGTGCCCTTACTAATTTAAATGGACCCAGCAACGGGGAACGCGGTCCGCCAGTAGCGTCCCCGTTGCTAGGGTCCGTGTGGCTCCGTGCGCCCGGCGTCTAGCGTTGCCAGGGAGCCGGCGGCTGTACGCGCACGGCGTCCCTGGTTGCTAGGCGCCGGGCCGCACCGACGAGCGGACCCCGGCGCCTAACACCAAGATGTCTGAGAAGACTTTGAAGAACTCAGATGTTAACCCATCTGGGCCTGGAGACTTTTTTATAGACAAACCGTCTATGGCTTTCTTGACTTCCTCCACTGTCACATCACTCCCCAAAGAGTCAAAAGAAGGATCAAGTTCCTCAAGCCCAGGTGTTTCCCTCAAAAACCGATCCATCCTCTCTCTGATGAGTGGCTGCTCAGACAAAAGGTTGGAGTAATAGGACCTGATGACTCCCAAAATACCCTCCTTATCTTCATGAAGAGTACCCTGGTCATCAAACAGGCCCTGGACCTCCCTCAAATCAACTGATTTTCTGCAACTCTGGTAGGGATCAGGCGAGTGGTACTTCCCATAATCCATCTCCAGAATCAAAGAAGTCAGGCGATTGTACTGATATTCCTTCATCTGAGCCTTCACCCGGGAGATTTCCCCACTTTTTCCACGCTCAGAGATCAAGAAATCCAGTTTATTTCTCAAGCTCTGGTAGATACATCTTTTTGTCAAGTTTTTCCTGGCTACCAGCCGTTGAAAAAACCTTCGAGTCCTCTTTTTACACTCCTCCCACCACTCAGATCTACTCCAGCCAGCCTCCAGAAGTGTCTCTTGCAGTTGAAGAAAGTCTCTAAAGGACTGTCTGACTCCCTCCTCCTTCAGGAGCTCGGAATTCAAACGCCAAAGGCCCCGCCCTTTCTGAGGGGTTTCTGAGACGTTCAAAGTAAAACACAGAAAAATGTGATTGGAGAACTCTACTGGCTTTGCCTCAGGAGGCAAAGTTTTCGAGGACTCCTTAACAAAAAAATCTATCTATCCTAGACCTACGACTACCACAATGATAGGTGAAACCCATGAGGTCTGGGAAATGGCGAACGTGCACATCCACCAGAGCAGCCTCTCTAACCATGCTAACTAGAAAATTGGAATCATAGCCCAGGGTTGCCCGTGTGCCTCCTCTGTCTTTTGGCCTAATGACGGTGTTAAAATCACCTCCAAAGACAATCTGCCGGGCCGTAAAAAGAAACGGTTTTATCTCCCTGAAAAGACATTTCCTGTCCCAGGCTGATTGGGGCCCATAAATGTTTATTAGTCTCAGGTCATGTCCTCTCAGGGTGACATCTAAAACCATGCACCTACCTACCTGTAATTCTATAATCCTGTGCACGTTTACCATATCAGTAAAAATCACTGCCAACCCACTGTACGTCTCGGCCGCAAGAGACCAGAAAGATGGCCCCTGCTTCCACTGAGACTTGGCCCAATGGAGTGTGGCCAAGTCACCTACTCTGGTCTCCTGCAAAAATAAAAAGTCAACATCAACCGTGTTGAAAAAATCGAAGGCCAAGAAACGAGCACGTTCAGAAAACACAGAAGCCACATTAATGGTGGCACATCGTATAGGTTGGGGATCCATGTTTCTTGGATTATAGAGGTAGGACCCCATTCACTTTTTCTTTGCTTGCCTTTCAGAGTCCTCATCTGAGGACCCTACCCTTTTACATGTGATCCCAAAGGGGAGAGCATCCTTATTAGACTAAACAATTTCCTCCACCTCCCCTTCCTCCACCCCACACACACCACTAACATCTGAGACTGTAGCCTCGCCAAGCAGACCCTTAGGCCTCTCTTCAACAACACCCTCCCTAACATCACACCCTTCCCCATTTGTCACCATGTCCGGGGGAGGATCCGGATCAGGGTTTTTTGGGGCAACAACACACGAACCACCCCCGGGATCATCACCACCAGGGGACTCTAGAGGAGAATAGGAAGGAGAGGTAGGGCCTCTCAACTTAAGGTCAGGAGTCTCCTCCACCACCATCTCATCTCGTGGAGATTGAGGGGCCTTCCCCTCAGAATTCTGCACTACCTCAACCTCATTTAATAGAGATCCTAAGGCCTGACTCAATTCTATCCCTGCAGGATCCCACTCTAGATCCACCTGGGAACCATCCAGGTGTCTGGTTTTGGCTTGGGCTTTACCACGCCTCTCCCTTTTCTCTTTAGTCTTGACAGTAACTGCCACCTTACTAACAGACAGTTTAGAAGGTTGTTCTGACTTTTTACACTTGGGAGTATTTGGGACAAACACCAGTTCTTTCCCCCCAATCATAACTACCTCCCCCTTATCCTCATCATCAGAGGAGGACAAAATGTCAAATTTGTTAGCACATACAATGTCTACCCCCTTCTTTTTCAACCTCTTTCTCCTGCCCTTATTAACCGTCTGAAAGGATGCCTCCCCCTCCTCCACCTGGACTTCCCCTCTTCCACCAACTTCTAGCTGTCTCAAAATCTCCTGATGCTGTAAAACTTCCACCATGCTATTGTCACGGCTGGGACTGATTTCCAATGCCTCCCCAACCACAGCTATGTCATGATTATGTGATGCCTTAGGGCACCGACTATAGGGATGGCCATCCGCTCCGCAAAGATTGCACTTGACCTTATTGCATTCACGAGACCCGTGGCCTGTCTGGCCACACAAAGCACATTTTACAACTGTGCAATCATTACTAAAATGGCGAAAATCACCACACTTGTGACATGTTCTGGGCTGCCCAGGGTAGAAGCATTGAAGCCGATCACGGCCAATATAAGCAGCAGATGGAATGTGCTTTGTCTCAGCCCCTACCTGGTGCAACCTCACAAAAGCTGAATAGGCTCCACCCCAGACACCCTTAGTATAATCAAACTTCTCAAGTGGGGACAATACTGTGCAGGACCTGGATAACCAATACACAATATCCGAGGGAGGCAGCGACTCATTGCGCACCAGAACTGTAACTTTTACCCTATCCTGCCTTGTGATAGTGTTGGTCTTAAAATGGCAGTAAGGCTCTTTGGTCTTATTTTTCTCCCATTGGGAGCCAAATGCTTGTAAGCCATTCAGAGACTTTTTTGATTGTGTGACTAAAGTGATGGATAAAGGTGGAGCCATGGATATAGCTTATCTTGATATCTTGACTTTAGTAAGGCTTTTGACACAGTTCCACATCGCAGACTGCTAAATAAACTTGAAAGTTTGGGATTGGATATTAGGATTATTGAATGGATAAGATCTTGGTTGAAGGATAGAAAACAGAGAGTTGTGGTAAATGGAGTGCATTCACAGGAGGGAAATGTTACCAGTGGAGTACCCCAGGGATCTGTACTTGGACCAGTGCTTTTCAATATCTTTATTGGTGACATTGCAAATGGGATTAAAGGGAAAGTATGCCTTTTTGCAGATGACACAAAGGTATGCAACAGGGTAGACACACCAGGTGGGGTAAAACAAATGATTGAGGATCTAGGTAGACTAGAGGAATGGTCAAGAGTCTGGCAATTACAGTTTAATGCCAAAAAATGCAAAATCATGCACTTGGGTCTCAAAAATCCTAAAGCTAAATACAGTATTAATGGCACTATACTGGAAACTACTGAGGAGGAAAGGGATCTAGGAGTCACTATTTCAGATGACTTAAAGGCAGGTAAGCAATGTAACAAGGCAATGAGGAAGGCTAGTCAGATGCTTGGCTGCATTGGGAGAGGAATCAGCAGCAGAAAGAAAGAAGTAATAATGCCACTGTATAGGTCATTGGTACGGCCTCATCTAGAATACTGTATTCAGTTCTGGAGGCCATATCTTCAAAAGGATATTAATACATTAGAAACTGTACAAAGGAGGGCAACTAAAATGGTGCATGGCCTACATCACAAAACATACCCAGAAAGACTAAGAAATCTCAATATGTATAGTTTGGAGCAGAGAAGAGAAAGGGGGGACATGATAGAAACTTTCAAATATATGAAGGGTTTTAACAAAGTCCAGGAGGGAAACATTCTCCAAATGAAGAGAAGCAATAGGACACGAGGACATGCACTGAGACTGGAGGGGGGGAGGTTCAGGGGAAATTTGCGGAAAAATTATTTCACAGAAAGGGTAGTGGACAAGTGGAATAGCCTCCCATCAGAGGTGGTAGAGGCTAAGACAGTAGAGCAATTTAAACATGCATGGGATAGACATAAGGATATCCTTACAAAGAAATAAGGATCAAATAAGGTTAGTGATAAAAAAAAATAATATATAAAAAAAAAAAAAAAAAAAAAGGGGCAGACTAGATGGGCCAAGTGGTTCTTATCTGCCGACAAATTCTATGTTTCTATGTTTCTATGTTTCTAGAGAGAGAAAGCTAAGATCAAAGTCAGGAGTTCTCACTGGATGAATGCACGCAAAAAGGTCTGCGGCCTTAAAACCCAGCGAGAACACCATATCCAGGAACTCTGACTTTGAAGGAGCCTCCCCCCCCCACCCATCTAAACTGGACCACATTACGCCTTTTGATAGGTTGACCACCACTTACCCCAGGCTGAGGACCAGTATTAGCCCGACCAGCAGAAGTCAAAGCTCCGGCATATGAGCCTGATCCCGGTCTAACTATCACAGGAGGAATTTCAGGGAGATACTTGGGTGCCTGAACATTTATATTTTTACTGACCCCTGCACCAGCATCACCAGCCAACCTAGCTTGGTTTGCCTGAATCAAATTTACAGCCGCTATAGCCCTCACAGGCATATCCATATCCCCATAAACTGTTTCCACCAGTAAAGTCTCTTCAGGGGTGAAAATTTTTTAATTTTCTCCCTGTGGTGGTGTTAGATGTATAACAGGTATAGTTTCCAGGATATATGGTTATGGTGCTTCCTGGGTTGGGATTTTTTGACAATATGGGATATTCCCTTTTCCACATTTCGCACTGACTGTCATTTGTTTTGGTGTCATTAAAAAGGCTGAAAAAACAATTTTCCTGTTCTAGGGGTATATTAAGGGGCACTGTACCTAGGTGGGGCCTAGATTTGCCACAGACATAACAGTTGCTTTTATTGTGTTTGTTGTCAGCAAGTTTAGGGAACATGAAATAATCAAGGATGTATGTGGCTACGTGTGTATTGGAGGAATTGTACCACAAGGTGGGGACCCCATCTGTTTGTGTGATGTCGACTTCACATATTGTGAGGTGAATGAGGGCCAGTAGGGCTATCGAGATAGTCCCCAGGATAGAGATAGGGGGCAGGTTCTTCATCGTTTTCTGTTCTTCTGTCTTCGCTAGGTGGGAGGTCAGGGCTGTCTGCCCCGGTTCGTACCTCACTGGAATCACTTGCTTCCCTCTCTAGGTCTGGTCTAGGAACCTTTTTTACTCGGGATGCATGGATCCAGGTAGGACTTTCCTCTGTCAGGACTGCTGTTCGGGTAACTGCTACGACTTCCGCCTCTGGGCCATAGGTGAAGTCTCCTGGGCTCTTGTTCCTGGGGAGCACCTTCACCACGACTCTGTCTCTGACTTTAAAGGGGTGTGTAGGTTCCTGTGGATTCAAAGGGTTTTTACAAACAACCTCATGTTCAATTTCATTCAGTTTTGTTATCAGGGACCTGACATACTCTTCTCTGATGAGTTCTAGATCTCCTTCCTGTATTACTAGTGGTTTCTTAGCCCAGGGTGTAGGAAAAGGGTCTACCCATTAGTATTTCAAAGGGTGAGTATCCTAGAGTTTTCTGTGGGGTATTCAAGATGCTGGTGTTTAGCTTTATTAGGGTTGTTAGGGTTGTTCCCGAGGCAAGTGATGCATCTGCTAACATACTGGTCCACAAGTGATTTGGCATTAGTAACATAAAAATCATTGGTTAGTAGGAGGAGTGTTGTGGCTTCACCACGGTGACCAACACCACGGCACTGGGCAACGAGCAAAGGGGCACTGGACTGGGGTATACAGGGTTTCCCCTCTTTGCAGATTAATCCTGATTTAGGATTTTTTCTGCAGAATTGGGTAAGTTCAGTCGGAGAGATCAGCATTAGTCGCAGCAGCTTGAAGTTGAGTGAGCAGATGGACGCTGTCAAGGGAGGGACATGCTCTAGTGAGTGCAATGAGTTCTGCAGCTTGCGCGGACTGATAAGGTATTGGCAGGGTTTCCAACACAGTGTCAGGGAGGGTGACAATGGCATAGCCAGCCTGGTATGTATTGTCATTGGGCCTACTACAGGAGCCGTCAACAAAAACTATGTCTGCGCCTGGTATGGGAACGGGAGACATGTCAAGTCTGGGAGAAGTTTCAGCTTCAATGGAAGCAGCACAGTCATGTAGGTCGGGTGGTTCATCCTCGGGACCTTTCAAGCCTAAAAGGGCATTGAGAATGGGTGCAGGGCCAGAAGAACTAGCAGTGTACTTAATGGTAAGGGTAGGGTTACTCAAAAGGAGTACTTCATATCCACTAAGGCGTTGTGCTGACATGTGCTGTGTGTGTAAGCCTTTAAGTATTGCCAGGACATCATGTGTGGTGTGGAGTACTGTGATGTGGCCTAAAGTGAGGGTAGTGGCCATTTCTGCAACCATTGCACAGGCTGCCAAAGCCCTGAGGCAGGCAGGCATACCTTGCACAGACACTGGCATGACTTTGGGAAAAAAATGCCACGGGGCGCAACTTCCCTCCATGAAACTGTGTGAGCACCCCCGCCATGGTTTTACAATTGTCCCTTGCATATAGATGGAAAGGTAGTACATAATTGGGGAGGCCAAGTGCCGGACTTTTCATCAACATACATTTTAAACTTTCATATGCAGTTAACATTTCTTGTGACCATTGTACAGTTTTAGGTTTGTCCTTCAGTGTGGCTTGTCTCAAAATGTTATCATAATAAGAGCAATCAGATATCCACTGTCTGCAGTAATTTACCATACCCAGGAAGGACAGTAGTTCCTTCTGGGTAGTTGGGGTGACCAGGCCCAATACAGACTGTATGCGTTGTGGACTGATTTTCCTCTCTCCCTGAGTGAGCACAAAACCTAAGTAATCAACATGCTTTTTACACCATTGCATTTTTATTTTGGACACCTTGTGTCCACATTCACAAAGCCAGTTTAGTAATGAAACACCATCCTCTCGGCAGGCCTCCTCAGTTTTACTACAGAGCAGCAGATCATCTGCATACTGTAGCAGGACTGAACCATGGTGAGGTTGCCAGGGCCCCAATGTGGCCTGGAGACAACAGGTGCGTCAATAATCTGCACCAGGTAAGTTGTTTACCCTCAAAAGAAAAGGCAAAAAGTAATTGTGTCTGTGAATCTACAGGTATGCTGAAAAAGGCATTCTTCAAATCAAATACAGAGAAGAACGCAGCATCTGCAGGGATTGCAGAAATGAGTGAGTTTACATCTGGGACAATTGGTGCAATTGGGACAATTAACTGATTGATCGCTCTGAGATTCTGTACAAATCTTATACTGCCATCAGCTTTGGCAACAGGGTTCACAGGAGTACAGTATGGTGATACAATATGTCTGAGAATACCCTGTTGTAAGAATTGCTGTATGAGACCTTCTATAAACAGGTTGTGAGTCGGGTTTGAGATTGGCCTTATGTGGTGTGCATGAGATTAGGCCAGTGTCATATGGACCTTCTGACCAAAGAGCGGGGTTTACTTGAGCTAAGTCAGGCATTGGTGGGTAGGTTGTTAATGAAGGTGGAAATGAGTAAGCTTTCTGAGTTAAGCAAAGGTAAGCCAGCGTCATCTGTCCAGCAGTCCTTAAACCTTTTCCAAAACTCAGTAACAGACTCCGAGGGTTTCAGTTTACAAGCTACAGCGACAGGCAAAAAAACACAGGCAAAGGAGCACGGGTTTTAAAGACCTCCTTCATATGTGTATAGCTGCGTCCTTTGCAAGCTTTGCGCAAATAAGATATACAGCCATCGAGGGTAATAGTGGGCTTGGGACAGTGTTTTACTATTATCTAAACTCTGGGTTATTGGTGCGTTAGGGATAGAGCTAGTGGACGCATTTTCTAGCAGTGGAGCTGGAGGCAATCCCATCTGGTGTGAAAGGGTTACTGCTGCCAAGAGATCTGTGTCTCCGAGCGCAGGATATATTGGAATGTAAGGGAGAGGGAGAGGGTTTTCAAAGATTTAAGTTTCTCACTTCTTCGCTTCTGTGCTGTTGGGAACTGACATCCTTGTAATCCTCCATATAGAAAGGGTAATTACTGCCTTCCCGTAGGAATGGGTCCTGTCCTGCTTTCTCTGTCCATCCCTGCTAAATTATCCACCCATGGGTTAACTAAGTAATACTCTGAGGTAGAGTTGCGGGCGACATACATCTTGCATGTCTCACCAGGGAGGGGCGGGGGATATGTAGTTTTTTTTTTTTTTTACTCTGACTAGAGCCCATTGTCAGACAGTAATATAAATCAACAGTACAACTTTAAAAGAAAATATCTAAAATATACAACACTCTACTTACTATACATGCATCAGCTAACCAGTTAATTAGTCATTGACAATATCACAATATTATCTGTATAGTGAGAACATGAAATCTTTTGACGTGTACGATACTTACCATTCGTACAAGATGTCAGAAAAATACAGCGTTTTAAACAGGAAGCAGGAAAAGTGTTTGAGTAAAGATATCTGGCAGACGAAAACTTACCAGCCGTCTGGACCAAATATAAGAACTTATCTCACTACAAACATACAAGAATATATAGACGATCAAATCGAGGTATTCTCTACGTTACGTATAGACCCCAGGTCTATTTTTAAGTATCCCAGATACTAACGTCACGTTATGTATAGACTCCCAGGTCTATTTTAAGTATCCCAGATACTAACGTCTTTGGAGAGTTGCGCTTGGACCCCTGGTCCCTTCTCAGACGTATCTTTAAGTCCCAGACATTAAAGATGTTTGGTCACGTGTTCCCAGAACACTGACACGGATTCAGCTTCAGTGTATGACCGCAATCCCGTATGGCAAAGACAGACAATAAATTCTCTATCTTTACCATTCGGGGACGATCACTGAATCGCGGATGTAGCCCCCACTTGAAAGGATTCGCCCCTCTATTCTTTAACCCTCGATGTGATGGCCTCTCAGACGTCTGTGAGTGTAAACCTTCATGCTATGAGTTACATGCACAACACAAGCAGTAAAGATTCACACTGTTTATTATATGGTTAACAAAGGTTTATAAAGACAACGTGCATGGGTGTATATAATATGTGCAAGCATATGATTGGATAAATAGAAATAGCATACGACATTACATGCAGGATAATTAGTAACACACAGAAGTAACAGTTTTGATCTGGTATGTAATTGTCCTTGAAGATAAGACACACACAAGCCTTATATTATATGAACAGACAAAGGCATCTTGTAGAGAGTGCGTACGTGTCTATTCAAACACATAACAATTCATATAGCATGTTTAACCCTTCAAGGGGTTAAACTGTTTTTATTAACTGCTGGCAGTCCTTGGGCTAATCTCTGTCCAGTTTTTACTATGGTTTCAGACCTCGGGATTCCCACTAATGCCATCAGTGATGTCACTTGTGATGCTTTTTTAGCCCTGCCTCCTTCAGCCACCACAGCGACTAAGCCGGAGCCAACCACCACAGGCTTACAGGGAAAGCCAGCCTCAGCATCTACCATTACCACGGCCCGCGCCGCCCCTATATCCGCAGCTTTGGAGACAGGTGCCGAGGGGGCAAGTCCACCGGATGCAGCAGCAGTTACCAGAGCTCCAGCACCCACCGTCACCCCGGCAACCACCACGCCCCCTGCACTGCCACCACCCAGCACCCTCTCTGGGAGAGACGCCTCCCCCTCATGGAACGCACAGGATGTTGCCATCTTAAGGTTCTTCTCTGTATTCACTGCAATCTTAGAAGCTTCACCTCCATCCCGGCTCACAACGGCTGCCACTCCTGCTGTCTGGCCACATACCTCCATCTCTTCCATGTGATCCTTGGGCCCAGATGTCACTGCAGAACCCGCTGGGACCAGGCTACCATCATTTGCACAGCCGCCATTTTGTCCAGGCACAGATTTTAAAAGTACCTATTTTTCCTGCAAGGCCTGAGCCTGCAACATCATAACTCTCTTTTTCACTGCAGCCAAATTGTCAGCAAGCTCCAACAGCTCATCTTGCAGGGCAGCTTTTTCCCAAGTTTTGCAAGAGTTACGTTTTTTCCTTTTAAAAGTAATGCGGGCATATATACGATTTTGTTCCATTCTCAACTGCTCTAGATCCATGTTCTTATACTCATCAGTGAAAGATGAAGAATCCTCTAGGCTGCTGTAAATAACTTGGGCATTGTCAGCATTAACCCCCGCCTCACCACAGGTAAGCTTATTTGCCTTTTCACCTCCCTGAGTTACTTCACCCAGAGAGCCGGCAACCTGTGGTTTTGGGGTCTCCAGTTGGGGATCCTGTTCCATCACAGGGTCCACAGTCACTGGAACAGCTGCACTGTCCAAATCTTTCTGAACCGAGGCTTCCACTGCACTCAGCAGGCCAGAATTTCCAGGGCCTCCACCAGGCCTTGCAACCTGGGACTCTCCTTCATCCTCTTCCCCAGGAGGATCCATCCTCCCCGGGGAAGCTCCCAGGGAAACACTGCAGGCTTTTAAAAAGAACCAGGGCCTAGGAGCTTTTCTGTGCACATCCACACACACAGATGCAGCACCTGACAGTCCCAACATGACCCTCTCCAGGAGGGACACAATGCTCTGCTTCTGGACTTTTCTCTTACTGTATGATTGCCGGCACCTGTGTTGAACAGGTTAATGAATAAGAAAGGTGTTTCACCACAGGTGATGGCAATCATAGAGTAATAGGGAAGTCCAGAAGCAGAGCAATGTGTCCCTCCTGGAGAGGGTCATGTTGGGAGGTATGCAGTCTGCTGTTACTGACATATGTACTCACTGATACACTGCTGTTACTGACATATGTACCCACTGACACGCTGCTGATACTGACATATGTACCCACTGACACACTGCTGTTACTGACATATGTACTCACTGATACACTGCTGTTACTGACATATGTACTCACTGATACACTGCTGTTACTGACATATGTACCCACTGACACACTGCTGTTACTGACATATGTACCCACTGACACGCTGCTGATACTGACATATGTACCCACTGACACACTGCTGTTACTGACATATGTACCCACTGACACACTGCTGTTACTGACATATGTACCCACTGACACACTGCTGTTACTGACATATGTACCCACTGACACGCTGCTGATACTGACATATGTACCCACTGACACACTGCTGTTACTGACATATGTACCCACTGACACACTGCTGTTACTGACATATGTACTCACTGATACACTGCTGTTACTGACATATGTACTCACTGATACACTGCTGTTACTGACATATGTACCCACTGACACGCTGCTGATACTGACATATGTACCCACTGACACACTGCTGTTACTGACATATGTACTCACTGATACACTGCTGTTACTGACACATGTACCCACTGACAGGCTGCTCTTACTGACATAAGTACCCACTGACAGGCTGCTATTACTGACATATGTACCCACTGACACGCTGCTGTTACCGACTTATGTACCCACTGACAGGCTGCTGTTACTGATGTACCCACTGACAGGCTGCTGCTACTAACTGATGTACCCACTGACAGGCTGCTGCTGTTACTGACATATGTACCCACTGACAGTGTTCTGTTACTGATATATGCACCCAATGACAGGCTGCTGTTACTGACATATGTACCCACTGAATGGCTGCTGTTATTGACATATGTACCCACTGACAGGCAGCTGTTACTGACATATGTACCCACTGACACACTACTGTTACTGACATATGTACCCACTGACAGTGTTCTGTTACCGACATATGTACCCACTGACAATGTGCTGTTACTGACATATGTACCCACTGACAGGCTACTGTTACTGATATATGCACCCACTGACAGGCTGCTGTTACTGACATATGTACCCACTGACAGGCAGCTATTACTTACATAAACACCCACTGACAGGCTGCTGTTACTGACAAATGTACCCACTGACAGACTGCTTATATTGACATATACACCCATGGACAGGTTGCTGTTACTGACATATGTACCCACTGACAATGTGCTGTTACTGATATATGCACCCACTGACAGGCTGCTGTTACTGACATATGTACCCACTGACAGGCAGCTGTTACTTACATAAACACCCACTGACAGGCTGCTGTTACTGACAAATGTACCCACTGACAGACTGCTTATATTGACATATACACCTATGGACAGGTTGCTGTAACTGACATATGTACCCACTGACACACTGCTGTTACTGACATATGTACCCACTGACAGCCAGCTGTTACTGACATAAACACCCACTGACAGACTGCTGTTGTTGACATATACACCCATGGAAAGGCTGCTGTTACTGACATATGTACCCACTGACACACTGCTGTTACTGACCTATGTACCCATTGACAGTGTGCTGTTACTGACATATGTACCCACTGACAATGTGCTGTTACAGACATATGCACCCACTGACAGGCTGCTGTTACTGACATATGTACCCACTGACAGGCAGCTGGTACTGTCAAACACCCACTGACAGGCTGCTGTTACTGACAAATGTACCCACTGACACACTGCTTTTACTGACATATGTACCCACTGACAGGCAGCTGTTACTGACATAAACACCCACTGAATTACTGATGTTATTGACATATACACCCATGGACAGGCTGCTGTTACTGACATATGTACCCACTGACACACTGCTGTTACTGACATTTGCATCCACTGACAGACTGCTGTTATTGACATATGCATCCACAGACAGACTGCTGTTACTGACATATGTACCCACTGACACACTGCTGTTACTGACATATGTACCCACTGACAGGTTGCTGTTACTGACATATGCACCCACTGACAGGCTGCTGTTACTGACAAATGTACCCACTGACAGACTGCTGTTATTGACATATACACCCATGGACAGGTTGCTGTTACTGACATATGTACCCACTGCTTTTACTGACATATGTACCCACTGACAGGCAGCTGTTACTGACATAAACATCCACTGAAAGACTGCTGTTACTGACATATATACCCACTGACACACTGCTGTTACTGACATATGCATCCACTGACAGTGTGCTGTTACTGACATATGTACCCACTGACAATGTGCTGTTACTGACATAAACACCCACTGACAGGCTGCTGCTACTGACTTATGCACCCACTGACAGGCTGCTGTTAGTGACATATGCACCCACTGACAGGCTGCTGTTACTGACATATATACCAACTGACAGGCTGCTTTTACTGACATATGTACCCACTGGCAGGCTGCTGTTACTGATATATGTACCCACTGACAGGCTGCTGTTAGTGACATATGTTCCCACTGACGGGCTGCTGTTACTGACATATGCACGCACTAACAGGCTGCTGTTACTGACATATTTACCACTGACAGGCTGCTGTTATTAACTTATGCAACCACTGACTGGCTCCTGCTGTTGCTGACATATGCAACCGCTGACAGCCTGCTGTTACGGACTTATGCTCCCATTGACAGGCTGCTGTTTCTGACTTATGCATAGGCTTACCATACTATCTCCTAAAAGGGGGGCCCTAATGCAGTTATTTCTTTTTCAATCACTAGGCGTCACTGGAGTACTCTTGGGATATGGACGGGCTTTAGCAGGACAGGTACTGAATATTTAAATGTATTAACTCTCCTCCCCTTCATACTCCCATAGTACCTCAGTGTTTTTTCGGTGCTCACAGGAGTGACAGCTCGAGTGGATTCCTCCACACATACTTCAATTTTTTTCATTTTTTTAAATATTTTTACTACTTATTGAGCACATTCCTTCCCAGCTTAACAAGAAGTTTGGATCCGGGATAGTGCGCACTGCAAGAAGCAGCTAATGGCGTGTCGGCACTCACACAGGAAGCACCCTCGCAGCCACAAGCAGCTCAGTCTCTGACCTGCAGGAAAGGCTGGACGGAGCTCACAGAAGCCCCATCATATCCCCTCACTACAAGATTAGGTATGCGGGGGGGAGAGACATCCGCTGTGTGGGGAACACGCTGGTTTGTATGCGCCATCCGGAAGTAAGGAGCACTAGCGATCACAGCGCCCACCAGAGCCGCCGCCGCTGTTCAGAAGTAAGTAGTGCTCAGAGCTGCCGCCGTCGCTCACAGATGCCGGCTGCTGCGGCCACTCACATTGCCGCTCCCCGTACCGCCGCTTCCTGGCGCCTGTCCCCAGCTCCATGCATCCCCGCTCCCCAATCCCGGCTCCCTGCACCCACTCCCGTCCACTGGAGGGAGAAGTTAGATGGAGTTAAAGGGGGGGGGGCAGAGGGGGGAGAAGTCTGTCCTCTGAGGCAGTGCAGCTGAAGGGGGGTAATGAATGCCCATAGCAGCAGCATTATAGGCAAGGCTGCATTGGCTAACAGGGATATTGCATAGGCTGTTAAGTCTATATTAACAGGGTAGTTACAGGTTATAAATTTGTATAGGCATGTATTTATAACCTGAGTTGTTACTATGTCCGTGAGCATGGCATGGGGGCCATTTTAACCATGCTTCCTGTTTCTTCCTATTTATGATTCCAGAATGTTCCTGTCCTACAACACTACTCCACCGGATGGGTGTTAGTGGGAATTTTGGATCAGGTTTCTTATAGTCTGGCCATGTACACTGCACTTCGGCCATATATATATATATATATATATATATATATATATACACACCTTAGTAACAATTTTACTGAGTCTTGGGATTTGTCTGTCTTTGTCTATTTGTGTTGTCTGGTTACATAATGAGTAAAGCACCAGTCAAAAACAAAAAAGCAGTGTAATTGCAATGTCTGTAAGAGTGTGTTACCGGATGGTTCTACCACATGCACAGTATGTATATATATACTTTTTTCAATTGTAGGTCTGATATAAACGTTTATACCCACTCCATTCTTATTGACCATTCTTATAAATAATGGTCAAAGGAATAAGTCACTTTGGTATCAGTCTATGAGTTTGATTGGTACGTATTTTTTAATTTTTATCACATGGGTGATGTCAGGAATCGACTTACCAGGCTGACATCTGTCCGCCGCTGCGGACTCCGTCCTGGCTCCCTGCGGTCACCTGTCATCTGTGTCCCTGTCATAGGACATCATCGCGGGCCTGGGAGCGCTCCTGTAACAGCGGGCGTGTAGCGCGCCGCGTTCCCGCTGGGCCGCGGCGTGGGCGCCGCCATGACAGTTTGCAAACAGCCAGTATACAGCGGCCAATCCGGTGCTTGGCCGCACCCACTTTCCCTCACTCATCCAATCCCTGTGAACCAAGGGGTATATATGTAGCTGCAGGTCCAGTCTGCAGGCATCCTGGACTTTGTGTCACTCCTGCGACCCATGTGAAAGGATCTGTTCCTGTTGCTCACGTGTTCCTGGCTCTTTGTCTAAAGACTTGTATTCCTGGTTATCTGCACAGCTCCGTGGAACTTCAAGGCCCAGCAATACCTGCAACTTCCAAACAGGCTTCACACTCATCACCACCTTGTGTGCTTCAGCCTGCAGTTGAGACTGACTCCAGGTGTGTTCCATTCTTCCACCTGTGAATACAGCTTGCTGCTGCCAGTGCTTCATCACCTGCACTGTGAAGTCAGACTCCTGCCTCTGCTCAGGTTTGCCATTCTACACCTTGCTGCCTAAAGTTTCCTGTTTTATAACCTGCACTGGTTTCCAAACCAGAACCATTTCACAAGCACCTGTTCTTCTGTTTATTATATTACCGGTTATTATTTCTTCAAGTCATCTGTCATCCAGTACCATAGACTTTCAGCTATTATGCTGAGTGATTGACATTTCCGTTGTTATTATTATTATTTCTGCTACCACTCTGTTATTAACATCTGCTAATAAATATCATTGCGCTCATGCGCAGGAACGTTATCCAGCCTCCTCGTTTTCTCCCATCTACCTCCACTGACCCACTAGCGCCCCCTCCGGGGACACAGCCTAAACACAATCTGACAGTAAGTCCAGGATCGATGGACTCGGATGGTGGACGGAGTGTGGGGTCAGAGGCCTTGCAAAATCTGGTCTCCCGTCTGGATGGTCAAGAGGCTGCGCAGCAGCAGATGTTTCAATTCCTGCAAGGGATGTCCTCCCGGTTAGATACACTACAGCAATCCCTGCCTAGTGTACTCACTTCTACTGTTCCTGTTACTCCAGCACCTGCCAGTGCTGTGAGTTCCTCTGTTCCGGCTGCATCAGCTCCAGTGTCACGTCTGCACCTGCCCGTGCCGAGCAAGTATGATGGCAGTCCAAAGTTATGTCGCGGGTTTCTCAACCAATGTGAAATTCAGTTTGAGTTGTTGCCACATAATTTCCCCACGCCAAGATCCAAGGTTGCCTACATCATCTCCTTACTCTCTGGATCTGCTCTGAGCTGGGTGTCTCCTCTGTGGGAACGTGCTGACCCTCTGATTAACAACTACACAGACTTCGTGTCAACTTTCAGACGGATCTTTGACGAGCCTGGTCGTGCAACATCAGCTTCGGCAGACCTGATCCAACTTCGTCAAGGTACCCGAAGCATGGGACAATATGTCATCCAGTTCCAGACGTTGGCTGCAGAGATTCAGTGGAACAACCAAGCTCTGGTAGCAGCTTTCTGGCATGGACTCTCGGATCGGATCAAGGATGAACTGGCGACCCGTGACCTTCCTGTTCTATTGTCTGATTTGATCTCCCTGTGCATTAAGTTGGACTCTCGCATCCGCGAACGCAATAATGAACGCGCTCGGAGTGAGCCACGCAGATCAAGGTTAATACCTTCTGTACAGTTCCAGTCTCCCTCTTCTGACGAGCCTATGCAGATAAATAGGTCCCGCCTAACTCCTGAAGAGCGGGCAAGAAGAATGCGTGAGAGACTCTGCCTGTACTGTGCGGCTGCGGGCCACCAAATTAACTCCTGCACAGTGCGTTCGGGAAACGCCAGATCCTGACTTGTAAAGGAGGAGTCAAGTTAGGATCTTTCAGTCAAGCTCCTTCCAATCAAGACCTCATCCTTCCAGTGACGTTAGAGACTTCAGTTGGGCTCCAGTCTGCGTCAGCATTAGTGGACTGTGGCGCAGCAGGAAACTTTATCACCCAAGCTGCGGTAAATAAATTTTGCCTATCTACATGTGAACTTTCCTGTCCAGTTTATATTACTGCTGTGGATGGTAGTCGAATCTCCAAGGGGAATATTTCTCATCAAACTGCCCCAGTGGTCCTGGGAGTTGGATTTCTACACTCTGAACTGATTAAGTTCCTGGTCATCCCTCAAGCCACCCAGGAGATCGTCTTGGGCATGCCCTGGCTCCAGCTTCATAATCCACAGTTTGACTGGTCAACGTTGCAGCTTACCTCATGGGGTTCACATTGTCATCAGTCCTGTTTAGCCCAAGTGTGTCCCATAAAGTCTACCGAAGTAAAGACACAGTCAAGTCTCCCAGCAGCTTATCAAGACTTTTCAGATGTCTTCAGTGAGAAGGCTGCTGATGTCCTACCGCCCCATAGGGAATGGGATTGTCCCATCGATCTCCTCCCTGGCAAGAAGCCACCTAGGGGGCGCACCTACCCGTTGTCTGTTCCTGAAACTGAGGCGATGAGCGATTACATCAGGGAGAATTTACAGAAAGGATTCATCCGTCCTTCATCATCACCCGCTGGTGCAGGTTTCTTCTTTGTTAAAAAGAAGGATGGAGGACTGCGTCCATGCATTGACTACCGAGGTCTCAATGACATTACCATCAAAAATAGTTATCCATTACCACTTATTACCGAATTATTCGACAGAGTTAAAGGAGCCCGCATCTTCACCAAGTTAGATCTCCGCGGTGCCTACAATCTCATCAGAATCCGGAGTGGTGACGAGTGGAAAACAGCTTTTAACACTCGAGATGGCCATTACGAATACCTGGTAATGCCATTCGGGCTGAGTAATGCCCCAGCAGTGTTCCAACACTTTGTGAACGAAATCTTTCGTGATGTCCTGTATAAGTACCTCGTTGTTTACTTGGATGATATCCTCATCTTCTCCCAAGACCTTCCATCTCATCGTCTACAAGTCCGTGAAGTCCTCCGACGTCTTCGTGAGAACCGGCTCTATGGGAAACTATCTAAATGCACCTTTGAAGTTCCCTCTATACCCTTCCTGGGTTATATAATTTCCGGATCGGATCTTCAGATGGACCCGACAAAATTGGAAGCTATTGCCAATTGGTCCATTCCAAATTCTCTCAAGTCTATCCAGCGGTTCCTGGGTTTCGCCAACTACTATAGAAAATTTATTCGGGGATTCTCCACTCTCATCGCTCCTATTACCAACCTGACTCGGAAAGGGGCAAACCATTCCAACTGGTCAGAAGAAGCCTTGGCAGCCTTCCAGAAGATCAAGCTGGCCTTTATGTCTGCTCCAGTTCTGTCTCAGCCAGATGTCAACAGACCGTTCGAGTTGGAGGTAGATGCCTCTACAGTTGGGGTTGGAGCTGTCCTCTCCCAGAAGGGACCCGATGGGAAAGTCCACCCTTGTGGATTTTATTCTCGCAAGTTTCTTCCTGCAGAAGCTAACTACTCCGTGGGAGATCAAGAACTACTGGCGATCAAGCTGGCTCTCGAGGAATGGAGATATCTCCTAGAAGGGGCCAAACATCCGTTTAACATCTACACGGATCATAAAAACCTGCTATATTTAAAGGCAGCTCAGTGCCTTAACCCTCGCCAGTCCAGGTGGGCTATGTTTTTCTCACGTTTTAATTTCAAGCTTCATTTCCGCCCAGGTTCGCAGAATGTGAAAGCCGACGCTTTATCCCGATCCATGGAATCTGAAGAGGAGACGCCTGACTCGGTGCCACATTCCATCCTGAGTCCAGTGGTATTCGCGGCATCTCAAGTCTCCCCAGCTCCTCCTCCTGGTAAGACTTTTGTTTCCCCAGAACTCCGTCCCAAGTTGCTATCTTGGGCCCATCAATCCAAGTTCACCGGTCATCCTGGTGTCTTGAAGACCTTCAAGTTCCTTTCTACAACATACTGGTGGCCAAAGATGAAAATGGACATCAAGGATTTCGTGGCATCCTGTCCTAAGTGTGTGCAGCACAAGACTCCTCGTCAGTCTCCAGCAGGTCAGTTACAACCATTGTCTGTCCCTAGTCGTCCCTGGTCACACCTGTCCATGGATTTTATCACCGACCTCCCTCCTTCTCAAGGACACAATACTATTTGGGTTGTAGTGGACAGATTCACCAAGATGGCTCATTTTGTTCCTCTCCAGGGTCTCCCTTCTGCCCCGAGACTTGCCCAAATCTTCCTACGGGAGATTTTCCGCTTACATGGTTTACCCTCAGAAATAATATCTGACCGGGGGGTACAGTTTGTAGCGAGGTTTTGGAGGGCCCTCTGTTCTGCCATGCAGGTCAAACTGAAGTTTTCGTCATCATACCATCCTCAGACGAATGGGCAGACAGAGAGGGTTAATCAAGAACTTGAGACGTTTTTGAGATTATATGTTTCGTCTTCCCAGGATGATTGGTTCGATCTGCTCCCATGGGCTGAGTTTGCCCACAACTTCCGATACCATACTGCTACTGAAACAACACCATTCTTTGCAGTATATGGGCAACATCCCCGTGTTCCGGATTTTCAAGAACTCCCTCATATGGATGTTCCTGCTGCCACTACTGCTCTGACTCAGTTCTCATCCATTTGGAGAAAAATTCACGTTTCTCTCAAAAAGGCCTCCAGCCGGTACAAGTTCTTTGCCGACCGCAAGAGACGTGCGGTTCCTAATCTGAAACCTGGGGACAAGGTTTGGCTGTCAACCCGTAACCTCCGTCTCAGGGTCCCGTCCATGAAGTTTGCACCACGCTTCATTGGTCCTTTCCCTATAGAAAGAGTCATCAACCCAGTGGCCTACAAATTGAAGTTACCACCTTCCCTTCGGATACCTAACGCTTTTCATGTTTCTCTCCTCAGACCTCTAGTCCTAAACCGTTTTCAGAATGCTCTTCCAGTTGGCCCCAAAGTTCGAACTCAGCGGGGCGTGTAATTCGAGATCAACAAGATTCTGGACTCCCGTTGCCGGTATGGACGTCTCCAGTACCTGGTCGATTGGTCCGGTTATGGCCCAGAGGAGAGAAGTTGGGTGAATTCGTCCGATGTCCATGCTCCAAGGTTGGTCCGTGTCTTCCACAGCACTCATCCCTTCAAGCCACGTGGGTGTTCGGTGTCCACCCCTAAAGGAGGGGGTACTGTCAGGAATCGACTTACCAGGCTGACATCTGTCCGCCGCTGCGGACTCCGTCCTGGCTCCCTGCGGTCACCTGTCATCTGTGTCCCTGTCATGGGACATCATCGCGGGCCTGGGAGCGCTCCTGTAACAGCGGGCGTGTAGCGCGCCGCGTTCCCGCTGGGCCGCGGCGTGGGCGCCGCCATGACAGTTTGCAAACAGCCAGTATACAGCGGCCAATCCGGTGCTTGGCCGCACCCACTTTCCCTCACTCATCCAATCCCTGTGAACCAAGGGGTATATATGTAGCTGCAGGTCCAGTCTGCAGGCATCCTGGACTTTGTGTCACTCCTGCGACCCATGTGAAAGGATCTGTTCCTGTTGCTCACGTGTTCCTGGCTCTTTGTCTAAAGACTTGTATTCCTGGTTATCTGCACAGCTCCGTGGAACTTCAAGGCCCAGCAATACCTGCAACTTCCAAACAGGCTTCACACTCATCACCACCTTGTGTGCTTCAGCCTGCAGTTGAGACTGACTCCAGGTGTGTTCCATTCTTCCACCTGTGAATACAGCTTGCTGCTGCCAGTGCTTCATCACCTGCACTGTGAAGTCAGACTCCTGCCTCTGCTCAGGTTTGCCATTCTACACCTTGCTGCCTAAAGTTTCCTGTTTTATAACCTGCACTGGTTTCCAAACCAGAACCATTTCACAAGCACCTGTTCTTCTGTTTATTATATTACTGGTTATTATTTCTTCAAGTCATCTGTCATCCAGTACCATAGACTTTCAGCTATTATGCTGAGTGATTGACATTTCCGTTGTTATTATTATTATTTCTGCTACCACTCTGTTATTAACATCTGCTAATAAATATCATTGCGCTCATGCGCAGGAACGTTATCCAGCCTCCTCGTTTTCTCCCATCTACCTCCACTGACCCACTAGCGCCCCCTCCGGGGACACAGCCTAAACACAATCTGACAGGTGATCTATATTGCAAAATTACCCACATTTAATAATAAAAAAAATACTCATTTTTCACTATAGGTCTATTATTGGTGTAGGCTTATCTTGATTTTATAAATATGGAATTCGTCTGGAGTTATTAGCTTCCGACATATTTTGGTATGTATATCAAATAATAATTTTTCCACGGCACCTGCTCTATCTTCACTATATACTGGCACTATTAAATTAGTTATTATATATACTTTAGTCCAAATTATGGATTTTTACTTTTATTATGTTGTATCTAACCAATGGGTCTGGATGGTTTTATTGAATTATGTATTGTGATTGTATTAAGTCATTGTACTTTTTCTGTTCACTCAGATCTAATACCCCTGAGGAAGTCCTAAGGGACGAAACGCGTCGGGTTCTACATCTGATTAAACCTAATTGGTTTATATTGAAATTGGGTTTTGTATTTTATCTAACCTAATTGGTGTATATTGAAATCTATATATGTCAGATTGAAAATCCATCCTGTATGATGATAATGTTGTTGACACTATGAAATGGAGATAACATTGTGTTTTATGAATAAATTTTTTAAATTATTGTGACTGTCTGTAATAGACTAAGAAGTCATTAGCGCCCTCAGATTTGGTGTGTATGTAATATTTTTGAATTCTTGCTGACGAAGGATTCTTCTAGAGGTGCTGCTTATATATCCCAAGCGCAATTTGGTACCATTTTTTGCATATACACACCTTAGTAACAATTTTACTGAGTCTTGGGATTTGTCTGTCTTTGTCTATTTGTGTTGTCTGGTTACATAATGAGTAAAGCACCAGTCAAAAACAAAAAAGCAGTGTAACTGCAATGTCTGTAAGAGTGTGTTACCGGATGGTTCTACCACATGCACAGTATGTTTTGTAAATACAACTACAAATACCATTTCACCTCCGATTTCATCTCATGACCCTCAATGGGCAATACTAGCGGATGTAATGGCTGGGTTGCAATCAGAATTGGCCACCGCTCGACAAGAGCGGGAAGCAGCAAGATCTGAGTCTCAGGTGAGACCACCACAGATACCAGAGGGGTCTCAGCCCTTGCAAAGGTCGAAGTCTAGTTCGGGTCACAAAGATAGTTTTCAGTTGTCTTATAATTTACCAGTTTCTGCTATGTTGTTTTCTGGTGATTCAATGTCAGACCTCACTGCGCAAGATGAGCATGAGGAAGGTCAATTGGACCAGCAGTCAGATAGTGAGGATATTGACAGCCCGGGGACAGAGATCTCCATTGTGTTTTCCTTTTCACAATCTCTTAATAAGCTGTTTATAGAGGCATGGCAGAATCCGGATAAACGGTTTTCTATACCTCGCTGGTGTAAGTCTAGTTACCTGTTTCCAGAGTCTGTGACATCGAAATGGGAGAATCCTCCAATGGTGGATTCGTCTGTGTCAAAACTTTAAAAATAATTAACCATTCCAGTACCAGCTGCCACTACGCTTTAAGACCCGGCAGAAGTTAGAAGCTATGCTAAAGTCGATGTATGCAGCAGCAGGGGTGCTGCTTAGACCTGGTTTGGTTGGAATTTGGGTAACTAAGGAGCTGATTATATGGATAACAGAACTCCACTCTACAAGACGACCACCTTATACTTTGTGTTGATCAAATCTGTGAAGCTGCTGAGTATCTATGTACAGCTTCTACGGATGTCTGTCAGGTCAGTTCACGCTTTTCAGCGTTTCTTGTTACGGCACGACGGGCACTCTGGCTGCATTCTTGGCAGGCAGAGGTCAAGAGAGGAATAGAAGCGTTACCTTACGCTGGCAAGAAGTTGTTTGGTCCTGAATTGGACAAATGGATTTCTGAGGCCACGGCGGGGTAAGTCTGTTTTCCTACCATTGCCTCCAAAGGTACCTAGAAGGAAATATTCTGGACAAGCGTTCAAATCCTTTAGACCTCACTCCTTTCATGGCCGTGGTAGAGGAATGACCACACCTGGTAGACGTGGTAGAGGACGCGGTTTTCAACAAACCACCACCCGTCATCAGGACGCTAAGCCCACCGACGAGCCATGGGCATGACGGGCTCCCAGCCCATCTCGGAACTGCAGTTGTGGGGGCACGCCTTCAGACGTTCCATTTGGCATAGTTCCAGACATCCAGAGATGGGTGGATCCGCAATTTAGTGTTAAATGGTTACAAAATAGAGTTTGATTGTCTCCCACCAGTGCGGTTTTTCAAGACAGGACTGCTTGTGTCAGAAGACAAGAAGGCAGTTCTGCAAATCGCAATTCAGTCTCTGCTAGATTCAGCAGTTTTGATTCCGGTCCCAGTTCACCAACAAGGTCAGGGTTATTATTCCAGTCTATTTGTAGTACCAAAGCCGGATGGCTCGGTCATACCAATAGTAAACCTGAAGGATCTCAATCAGTACGTCACTTACTACAGATTCAAGAAGGAATCCCTGCGGTAGGCAATTGCAGGTTTAGAGCCACAGGAATTCATGATTGCGCTGGATCTCAAGGATGCGTACTTACACATTCCAATTTTGCCACCTCATCAGAGGTTCTTACGGTTTGCGGTACGGCAAAACCATTACCAATTTCAGGCTCTACCGTTTGGACTCTCGTCAGCGCCTCGGGTATTCACCAAAGTGATGTCTGTGATGATAGCTCATCTCAGATCCCTGGGAGTGATAATAGTTCCATACTTGGACGATCTGCTCATCAAAGCTCCGTCTCAACAGATACTCCTAAAACATGCCTTGCTGACATACAATGTGCTAGTTCAGCACGGTTGGATTGTCAATTTCAAGAAATCAAATCTGATTCCGTCTCAACAACTTCAATTCCTAGGAATGATTCTCGATACGGTGAATCAAAGAATTTACCTACCAGAACAGAAGGTACAGAGTATTCGTCATCTGGTACAGTTAGTGCTCAAGCCACGCACAGTCTTGGTACATTTTGTGCATTCGACTGTTAAGGAAAATGGTGGCGGCTTTCGAAGCACTTCAGTTCGGAAGATTTCACTCATGTCCTTTTCAACTGGATGTGCTCGCACAGTGGTCAGGCTCGCATCTGCAGATTCACCAGATGGTGCGGTTGTCTCCACGGGCCAGAGTATCTCTATTCTGCTGGCTCAAAGTACACAATCTCAATGCAGGTAAATGGTTCGCCGTCTGGAATTGGATCATTCTAATGACGGACGCAAGTCTCAGAGGTTGGGGAGCTGTGGTCCAAAACTGTCAGCTCCAGGGTCTCTGGGCTGATCACGAAAGATTGCTGTCTATAAATGTCCTGGAACTCCGGGCAAATTACAACATGCTTGTCACAACTGAGGGCCTGAGCTGACGGAAGGCAGCCTCAGTTGTAGGGGCTGAGATGTACCGGAACCTGGGAGGTTGTATCAGACCCCTGGACATGTAAGTAACATGAAGAATAACCGCCCGAAGGCGTGACCACGACAACTTGAGTAAAAGTCAATGATATTTATTTATGACAAACTCCATGCATCACAGTAGCAGTAAAAAGAAACCTAAAATCAGCAGAGAAATAATAATACAGTTCCTGGGTACTACAGGGTGGCAGGGGCCACAGAGCTCTGGTGGTATGAGACAGTTCTTATTATCTGCAAGTTGGAAAGTCCTTACCAGGCTCAACTGTAGCACTGAAGAAAGCCCAGGGTCGTACCAGCTGGTGTTCCAGGGAAAGCTGGACTGCTGTAAATAAAATGCTGCTGTGGGTACTGGTTAGAACCAGACAGGTGTTGGCACGGAGTGGATACTGGCTGGAACCAGTTAAATAATAAATGAAGCTTGAGAGCGATGCAATATGGATGAAATGTAGAATTTGAGAGCGGAGAAATAATAATACCGGTGGAGAGTGGTAAACTGTAGAAAGGACACCGGCCCTTTAAGAGAAGCTGTACTCTGCTGGAAGCTGGGCTGGAAGCAGGTGATGTTGTAGCTGGAAACAGGTGAGTCCAGAATGGATCGGAGAGTCAGGCTACACCGCAGATGGAATGCTGGTGCGGGTCTCTATAGCAGAAGTCTGGAGACAGGAGCTGGAACCTGGAAGACAACCACAGGAGAGAGACAAACTGGAACTAGGTTTGACAACCAAAGCACTGACGCCTTCCTTGCTCAGGCACAACCTATTTATACCTGCAGCAAGGAAGGCATTGGCTAGGCAATTATGCAAATTAATAATACTGACAACAGATTGGTAGAAATGATCAGCTGACAGAATCCAAGATGGCTGCGCCCATGCAGACACTTGGAGGGAAGTTTGGTTTGTAATCCATGTGGTCTGGAAAACAGTAATGGCGGCGCCGGCCACCGGAGACAGGAGACGCCAGGCTGACAGGTGCACATCCAACCACGCGGACACAGCGGAGGCCGCGGCTGACGTAATCGCCACTCTGAATGCAGAAGCTCAGGGACGGCGGCGGAGGCCGCGGGAGACGCCATGCCAGATGTATAAGGCGTTACTGTGACAGCGTCCAGAGAGACAGGAGAGGATGCGGGAATGTGCACATCAGGATAACAGATGGGATCCGGTCCTGGAGCGCTGAGCCAGCCTTAGGAGGCATCTGATGGGTAAGAAATGGCGTCCAGATACCCGGATCGTGACAATGCTGTGCCAAGCAGTGCACATGCTTCGGTCTCAGACTGTCCAGGTGCAGTCAGACAATGCGACAGCAGTCGCGTACATCAACAAACAAGGAGGGACGAGAGGCCGCATGGCCATGCGGGAAGTAGCTCGAATCCTCAATTGGCCTGAGCTTCACCAAGTGATATTGTCGGCAGTGTTCATTCCGGGAGTGGACAACTGGGAGGCGGATTATCTCAGCCATCGGGATTTTCATCCATGAGAATGGGCATTAAATCCAGAAGTGTTTCACATGTTGGTCCAGAGGTGGGGTTACCCACAAGTGGACCTGATGGCATCTCACTACAATCACCAAACACCCCAGTTTGTGTCTAGAATGCGAGATCCAAAGGCAGTGCCAGTGGATGCTCTCACGATCGCTTGGACGTACAGCCTTGTGTATCTGCTTCCACCATTACTGCTGCTTCCTCTGTTGCTAAAATGGATCAAACGAGAGTCCACCACAGTCATACTAGTGGCGCCTCATTGGCCTCGTAGAGCATGGTTCTCGGATATCCAAGGACTACTCGCAGATGATCCTTGCCTGCTCCCGCTACGTCCGTACCTGTTACTACAGGGTCCGTTCCTGTACCCCGATTTAGCGCAGCTGCATTTTACGGGGTGGCTGTTGAGACCGCCCTCTTAAGAAGAGGGGGCATGCCGTAATTGGTTATACCAACCAAGTTACGTTCTAGGAAGCCAGTTACGGCAGCTCATTATCACAGGATTTGGCGTGCCTATATAGGTTGGTGTGAAGCTCGGACGTTTCCGACATCATCTTTCTGGTTATCCTGTCTTTTGTTATTTTTACAGACAGGGTTGGATGGAGGACTACGGTTATCTACACTAAAGGTGCGGGTCTCTGTTTTGTCAGTTCACTTTCAAAGGCGTTTGGCACTTTTGCCGACTGTACACACCTTTCTGCAAGGTGTCCTCAGAGTACAACCTCCATTTATACCACCTGCAGCGCCATGGGACTTGAATATGGTTTTAGTTTTTTTACAGTCTTCATATTTTGAACCCTTACAACAAGTGGATGTTAAGTTTCTCACTTGGAAAACAATTTTTCTCCTAGCCTTAGCTTCGGCAAAGCATTTTTCAGATTTGGGTGCCTTGTCATGCAAGCCACCGTATTTGGTGTTTCATGATGACAGAGCGGAACTTCGGACGAATCCTGCTTTCCTGCAAAGGGTAGTGTCATCTTTTCACATCAATCAACCAATAGTAGTTCCTGTGTTATCAGAAGATTCAGGAACTTTGGATATGGTACCCACACTACGCGTATAAGTAGCCTGAACGTCTACAGTTCGTAAGACAGATACATTGTTCTCTATGATGCTGTCAAGATGGGTTGGCCAGCTTCCAAGCAGACCTTATCCAGATGGATTAAACTGACCATACATCAGGCTTACCTTCATGCTAGGCTACAGCCACCTACATCAGTTACAGCTCATTCCACACGTTCTGTGGGAACTTCATAAGCAGCAGGTCGTGGGGCTTCTATGACGCAGCTTTGCCATGCGGCTACTTGGTCATCAGTGCACACGTTTGACGCTTTTACATGATTGATACGTTTGTGGCATCAGCTTCTAGCTTTGGCCGCCTAGTGTTACAGGTGTCAAACAGCTCTACCGCCCAAGGGGGAAACTTTGGTACATCCCAAGAGTACTCCAGTGACCCCTATGAAAAAGAAAATAGGATTTTGGTACTTTCCAGATAAATCCTTTTCTTTGAATTCATAGGGGGCACTGGATGCCCACCCAGAGCAGTTTTACCTGTCTTGTGGTAAGTTCAGTGTGTCAGGTCTCTGGGTTTTGTCTGTCCCCGGCGGGAGCACTAGTGGGTCAGTGTTGGTGTGATAAACAAAGTGGGGAGGCAATATGAAAGTCCGGCGCATAAGCGCTGATGTTTATTACACAGGGTTCACAGAGTAGATGGTATAGCAGTGAATGACAAAACTGAAACCAGGCAATAAAGAAACAGTGATTGGTAATTGAATCCAAAACAACTGAAAAGTCTCTTGCAACAGAAATATAAAGTGACTTGATGCTGAATGCAAAATGAAATAAACAGAACTCCGGTAAAACTTGAAAAGCACAGTCTCTGTATAACAAAGTCTTTATGGCCACACTAGGCCCAAGCAGGAGACAGTCTCTATGCAATGAGATGATATGATTTGCAGAGATGCACAGATGGTATGCAATTAGCAGTGCACAGGTAGTAATGAATGAATCACCTGAGGAGAGTCTCTACTGCTTGATGAGCTGGTAACTGACTGTGAAGGAAGTCTGCAGAAAACAGGAGAGCTGAAGTGAGATGAGATGACAGGAGGTAACCACGGGGAATCACTGGAAACAGGAACACAGGAGTCCGGAGAACAAGGCACACTGAATGTGACTCGTTGTCTGAGGCAATGTGAGTGAGCCACGGACTGGGAGTTATACCCATGGCTCTGCAGTGATTGGTCACTGAACTCTGGGTGGAGACACAGTGCTGGATTGCACACCAGGATCAGCTGAGTGCAGGAGTCATGGCAACGACCACACAGGCAGGACTCCAGCACACAGCAGAAAGCACACAGGACCGGACTCAGAGGTAATCAGCAATGCGGAAGATGACGCTTGCGGTCCACACACACATGCAGCCGCGACTGGGGCCATGACCTCCGGAGGCCTGCACACCAGCGCGCTGGTAGGTGAGACGTAGCAGAGCGCCGATTCGTGACAGTACCCCCTCCTTTATGGGTGGGCACCGAACACCCACGAGGCTTGGCAGGAAAGAGTCTGTGGAAGGCTTGAACCAACCGTGGAGCATGGACATCCGTGGCGTTTACCCAACTCCTCTCTTCAGGACCATATCCAGACCAGTCAATCAGGTATTGCAAATGACCATAACGCTGTCGAGAGTCTAAGATCTTTTTCACCTCGTATTCCACACCCCGATGAGTTTGTACCTTTGGAGCTGCTGGAAGCGTTCTCTGGAAACGATTGAGAATTAGTGGTCTGAGGAGAGAAATATGGAATGAGTTGGGAATTTTCAAAAAAGTAGGCAGTTTTAACTTATAAGCCACCGGATTAATAACACTTTCCACCGGGAATGGCCCAATAAACCGTGGAGCGAATTTCATGGATGGAACTCTGAGACGGAGATTTCGGGTAGATAACCAGACTTTGTCGCCCGGTTTTAAACTAGGAACCGCTCGTCTCTTTCGATCAGCAAACATTTTGTACCGTTGAGAAACTTTTTTAAGAGATAAATGAATCTTCTTCCAAATTTGAGCGAACCGCTGAAGAGCAGAAGCAGCCGCAGGCACATCTATGACGGGTAACTCTTGGAAATCAGGTACTCTAGGATGCTGTCCGTAAACTGCGAAAAAAGGAGTTGTATCTGTAGAGGTATGATAACGAAAATTATGAGCAAACTCTGCCCAAGGCAATAATTCTACCCAGTCATCCTGTGAAGAAGAGATATACAGTCTCAAATAGGTCTCTAGCTCTTGATTTACCCTCTCTGTCTACCCATTTGTTTGAGGGTGATAGGCCTTAGAGAATTTCAGCTTTACTTGTAGCGCAGAACAGAGAGCCCTCCAGAACTTAGCCACAAACTGTACACCTCGGTCAGATATAATTTCTGTTGGAAGTCCATGTAACCTAAATATTTCATGACAAAACAACTATGCCAATTTTGGAGCAGAGGGTAACCCCATGAGTGGAATGAAGTGCGCCATTTTTGAGAACCTATCGACTACTACCCAGATGGTGTCATACCCTTTGGATGGAGGGAGATCAGAAATAAAGTCCATCGATAAGTGAGACCAAGGGCGCCTGGGAATGGAATTGGGTAACAATTGGCCTGCGGGAGCCTGACGAGAAACTTTATGCTGAGCACATTTGGGACATGCAGCTATAAATTCTTGAATATCTTTTTTCATTTGAGGCCACCAATACGTTTGGGACAGGAACTTAAACGTCTTGAAAACCCCAGGGTGACCATTAAATTTGGACGTATGAGCCCAGGACAGGAGATTTGAACGAAGCTCTGGAGAGACAAACATCTTGCCTGGAGGTAGAACTTGCGACACCCCTGTAGTTGCGAAAACCACAGGATTTAATACTGGTCGAGCAGCTTGTTCTGAGGATTCCTCATTTGAGCTCATAGAGCGAGACAAGGCATCTGCTTTAACATTTTGTGAGCCAGGTCTAAACATTAACTTAAAGTCAAAACGGGAAAAGAATAGGGCCCACCTTGCTTGCCGAGGATTCAGGCACTGCGCTGCTTTCAGGTAAAGAAGGTTCTTGTGATCCGTGTAGATGGTAATAGGGAATCTCGTGCCCTCCAGTAGATACCTCCATTCTTCAAGGGCCAATTTGATTGCCAACAGCTCCTGGTCACCGATGGTATAGTTAATTTCAGCGGGTGAGAACCTACGAGAGAAAAACCCACAGGGGTGAGTCTTACCATCAACGCCCACCTGGGACAGGACTGCGCCCACGCCAACCGTTGAGGCATCTACTTCCAGGATGAAGGCCTTGTTGACATCCGGCTGTTGTAACACAGGAGCTGAAATAAAAGCTTGTTTTATTTTATGAAAAGCAGACAGTGCAGCGTCAGACCATTGGGAAGGATTCCCCCCTTTCCGGGTAAGGCAGGTGATTGGAGCTATTAACGTAGAGAAGCCTTTAATAAACTTTCTGTAGTAATTAGCAAAGCCTATGAAACGTTGAACTGACTTGAGTGTTGTTGGCAGAGCCCAGCTCTCTATAGCTTCCAGTTTAGCTGGGTCCATTTGAAGATCTGTTCCAGAAGTAATGTATCCCAAGAAAGGTATTGAAGAAGCTTCAAATGTGCATTTGGACAGCTTGCCATACAGATGATTCTGTCGAAGACGTCGAAGAACCTCTTTTACTTGTTGGCGATGAGAAACTAAATCACGAGAGAATATCAAGATGTCATCGAGGTAAACTACCACACATTTATACAGGAGATCTCTGAATATTTCGTTGACAAAGTTTTGAAACACGGCCGGGGCGTTACTCAAGCCGAAGGGCATCACTAGATATTCATAGTGGCCGTCACGAGTATTGAAGGCGGTTTTCCACTCATCACCACTTCCAATCCTGATAAGATTATAGGCCCCGCGAAGATCCAGTTTCGTGAAGATGGACGCACCTCTAACTCTGTCGAACAACTCTGTGATGAGAGGTAACGGGTAGCTATTTTTGATCGTGATGTCATTCAAACCCCGATAATCGATACAGGGACGAAGTCCTCCATCTTTCTTCTTGACGAAGAAGAATCCAGCACCAGCTGGGGAAGAGGATGGACGGATGAACCCTTTTTGTAAATTTTCTTTAATGTATACACTCATTGCTTGAGTCTCTGGAACAGAAAGAGGGTATGTACGCCCTCTAGGCGGCTTGCTCCCTGGAATCAAATCAATGGGACAATCCCACTCTCGGTGGGGAGGCAAGACATCCGCTGCTTTCTCACTGAAGACGTCAGTGAATTCCTGATAGGCCTCCGGAAGGCCAGACTGAGACTTTACACTTGAAGACTTGATTGGAAGTACTTGAGCCAGACATGACTGATGACAAGAGGAACTCCATGCCGTTAACTGTAATGTAGACCAGTCAAATTGCGGATTGTGCAATTGAAGCCAAGGCATACCCAGTACGATCTCATAGCCAGCTTTAGGTATAACCAGGAACTCAATAAGCTCGGAATGCAGGAAGCCTACTCCCAGAACCACTGGCTTGGTTCGCTGAATGATGGAACCTGCAGGAATGCGGCTTCCGTCCACGGCAGTGAGATATACTGGAGGACACAGTTTAGACACTGGGAGATGAAGTCTATCCACTGCAGCTTGTGTGATAAAATTACCAGCAGCACCACAATCCACTAAGGCGGACAGAGACTGGAGTCCATCTGGCATCTCCAAAGTGACAGGTAATGTAAGGTCTTGAAAAGAAGGAGCTTTATTCAAGGTCCCTAACTTGACTCCTCCTCTACAAGTTAGGACCTGGCGTTTCCCGACCGAGCAGGACAGGAACCAATCAGATGACCAGCAGCAGCACAATAGAGACACAGTCTTTCCTTTAATCTTCTGGACCGCTCCTCAGGTGTTAAACAAGACTTGTTTACCTGCATGGGTTCATCAGCAATAATAGGTAGAGACTGTACAGGAGGCATAGCTCGGTGCTTGCGAAGATCACCTCGAGAGCGTTCACAGGCTCGCTCGCGTAAACGTAGATCCAACTTGACACATAGGGAAATTAGAGCTTCCAGTTGCTCTGGTAAGTCTCGGGTAGTCAACTCATCCTTTATGCGGTCAGAGAGACCATGCCAGAAGGCGGCAACCAATGCCTGGTTGTTCCACTTCACCTCTGATGCCAATGTCTGGAACTGGATAACGTACTGACCCACAGTACGTGTTCCCTGGCGGATCTGAAGGAGGTCTGAAGAAGCAGAGGTCGTACGCCCAGGTTCGTCAAAGATGCGTCGGAATGTGGCAACAAACTCTGTATAGTTGTATAACAAAGCATCTGCTCGCTCCCACAGCGGAGAGACCCAGTCCAGGGCAGAGCCGGCTAAAAGAGAAACAATATAAGCAACCTTTGTTCTAGGTGTTGGAAAGTTCTGTGGTTGCAATTCAAAATGAACCTCACATTGATTCAAAAATCCACGACACATCTTAGCATTACCATCAAATTTACTTGGAGTAGGTAGATGGATGCGAGACATTGGTACAGGAGCAACTGGAGAGTTAGAAACTGTGGAACTAGGAACAGGAGCAGACACTGATGAAACTGAAGTTGGAAATGACTGTTGCAGAGTATCCAGGCGAGAAGACATTCCTTGCAGAATTTGCATAATCTGCTGCTGCGCAGCCTCTTGACCATCTAGTCGTGACACTAAGCCCTGGAGTGTCCCTGACCCCACACTCTGACCACCGTCCGGGTCCATTGGCCTCAGACAAACTGTCAGGTCTCTGGGTTTTGTCTGTCCCCGGCGGGAGCACTAGTGGGTCAGTGTTGGTGTGATAAACAAAGTGGGGAGGCAATATGAAAGTCCGGCGCATAAGCGCTGATGTTTATTACACAGGGTTCACAGAGTAGATGGTATAGCAGTGAATGACAAAACTGAAACCAGGCAATAAAGAAACAGTGATTGGTAATTGAATCCAAAACAACTGAAAAGTCTCTTGCAACAGAAATATAAAGTGACTTGATGCTGAATGCAAAATGAAATAAACAGAACTCCGGTAAAACTTGAAAAGCACACAGTCTCTGTATAACAAAGTCTTTATGGCCACACTAGACCCAAGCAGGAGACAGTCTCTATGCAATGAGATGATATGATTTGCAGAGATGCACAGATGGTATGCAATTAGCAGTGCACAGGTAGTAATGAATGAATCACCTGAGGAGAGTCTCTACTGCTTGATGAGCTGGTAACTGACTGTGAAGGAAGTCTGCAGAAAACAGGAGAGCTGAAGTGAGATGAGATGACAGGAGGTAACCACGGGGAATCACTGGAAACAGGAACACAGGAGTCCGGAGAACAAGGCACACTGAATGTGACTCGTTGTCTGAGGCAATGTGAGTGAGCCACGGACTGGGAGTTATACCCATGGCTCTGCAGTGATTGGTCACTGAACTCTGGGTGGAGACACAGTGCAGGATTGCGCACCAGGATCAGCTGAGTGCAGGAGTCATGGCAACGACCACACAGGCAGGACTCCAGCACACAGCAGAAAGCACACAGGACCGGACTCAGAGGTAATCAGCAATGCGGAAGATGACGCTTGCGGTCCACACACACATGCAGCCGCGACTGGGGCCATGACCTCCGGAGGCCTGCACACCAGCGCGCTGGTAGGTGAGACGTAGCAGAGCGCCGATTCCTGACAAGTGGATCTTATGGTAACACATTCTCACCGACTTGTTCAAATGTTCAGGTTATATTGGTTATGGTGTCAACTGTTTAGTTGTCAGTTACATTAGGTGTCAACTTTATTGTTGTCCGTTATGTTATAATGTTATTTGTAATTCTCCATGGTTCATCTTCTCTATTACTCCTGTTCGGCTCAGTAAAAAACTGAGGTACTATGGGAGTATGGAGGGGAGGAGAGTTACTAAATTTAAATATTCAGTGCCTGTCCTGCTAAAGCCCGTCCATATCCCAGGAGTACTCCAGTGCCCCCTATAGATTAAAAAAAAAGGATATATCTGGTAAGTACCAAAATCCTAGTTTTCCAAACTCTTTTGAGTCACGGCACCTGAGAGTATCATATATTTTTTTCACGGCACCCCTAAGTTTTCTATGGAGAATTTCAGAAAACATTTTAAATTAAATATTTATATATGTCATCCTTGGGTTCAGATTTGTGGTGAGTGACAGGATTCGGTTTTGTTTTGTACACATATTTTATGACTGGAAGGAAACAGCACTGGTTTTGCCTATTACATTGACCATAAATAATTTGAATTGGTCCTGGACTACTAACCCAGAGCACCTTTGCAAGTGGCCTGAGGTGAAACACGGTAATGGTGGTATCATGGTTTGGGCCTGCTTTGTTGCATCTGGCCCAGAATGACCATCATTGATGGGACATTGAATTCTGAATTATACAAGAATATTTAAATGGAAAATGTCAGGACAACTGTCCGTGAGCTGCATCTCAAGAGAACGTGGGTCATTCAGAAAGACAACGACCCAAAGCGCACAAGTCATTTGACCAAAGAATGGTTAAAGAAGAGTAAATGTAAAGTTTTGGAATGGTCAAGTCAAAGTCCTGATCTTAATCCAACCAAAATGTTGTAGAAGGACCTGAAATGTGTTAGGCGCCGGGGTCCGCTCGGCCGTGCGGCCCGGCGCCTAGCAACCAGGGACGCCGGGCGCGTTCAGCCGCCGGCTCCCTGGCAACGCCTAGACGCCGGGCGCACGGAGCCGCTCAGACCCTAGCAACAGGGACGCCACGGTCAGACCGCGTTCCCTGTTGCTGGGTCTTAATTAAATCAGTGCTTGTGTGTTTTGGCCGTGCAGCATGCAGCTGCACGGCATCATTATGTAATCACCCTGTCTGGATCAGGATTGGAGGGCTCTCAAATATAAGCACTCCCAGGACTCCTCACAGACGCCGGTGATAGCTTCCTGTTTGCCTGTGTCTGCTGCAGAGAGAGTTCCCAGTCCCGGTCTATTCGATTGTTCCTGTTCTCAGTGATCCTGTACTCGGAAGTTACCATCTGTTCCTGGAGTCTGACCGAGCACCTTAACATCTGGTGGCGTTCGTGAGTCGCGGCGCTGCCGTGTGTTGCGGCTTGTCCGCTACTGTTTATTATTTTGCTTTATTGTGTTCTGGAGCTTTTGCGGAGGATTCCGCTTCCACAAGATCCACTCTGGTGTCCGGCGGTGCTGGATAGGAGTGTCGGATCAGTGGATCTTTGGTTGTCCTTTTCCCTGGCGGCTTGTCCGCACATACCTTTTGAATTTGTTAGTTAGCTTGTAACCCCTGGCCTGGTTGTTTAGTCAGAGGGCCCCTTGTTATCACCCTGTCTCGGACTTCCCCTTGTCTCCCATTAAGACCTGCGGGGGCATCGGGGTTGGGCAGACATAATCCGCCCTTCGAACGCGGCTGCCATGGGCTCAAGCAACCATAGTCTCGCAGGGGATTTCTGATAACACGGGCGAGACAACGGAGTTAGGGCGCCAGGGGTTACTAGGCTCTCCAGCTCCCACAACCAGTATATTGTTCCTGTACTCAGATCCCTGTCATAAGATCTTCTCCGGTCTGGAGTACAGGAATCATAACATTATCACCGGCCCGACAAAAGAAAAATTTTTAACAAGAGTTAATTTTTTCACTTATTCTGTTGGGAGAATTTTGTCGGCCTCATGAATCCCACCGGTGTTGGGCCAAATCCTGGCCAGTTTCTAGTTAGTCAGATTCAAGAACTTACTCAGATGGTTCAGGATCTGTCCCTCCGGGTGAGCTCACAGGAAGATCTGTTACGGACTTCCCCGAGGGTCATCCCTGAACCAAAAATGCATCTGCCTGACCGTTTTTCTGGGGATAGAAAACAGTTTTTTAATTTTAAAGAGTCTTGTAAACTTTATTTTCGGTTAAGACCAGTCTCCTCAGGTACGGAGGCTCAGCGGGTTGGAATTGTAATTTCTCTGCTTCAGGGGGATCCTCAGACCTGGGCTTTTGGTTTAAAGACAGACGATCCGGCCTTATCGTCTGTAGACGCCTTTTTAAAATCTTTAGGGCTATTGTATGACGACCCTGATAGAGAGGCGTCCGCAGAAAGTCAGTTGCGTGCTCTTAGACAGGGTAGGAATCCTGTAGAGAATTATTGTACGGAGTTTCGCCGTTGGTCGAACGACTGTGGCTGGAATGACCCTGCCCTGCGCAGTCAGTTTCGCCTCGGCTTATCTGAATCTATAAAAGACAGTCTCCTTCAGTATCCCGCTCCTGAGACCCTTGATAAACTCATGGAACTCTCTATTAAAATAGATCGTCGGCTCAGAGAGCGGAGGGCTGAAAAAGGGGCATCTGTAGTTTCTTTTCCCTGTGTTCCTTCCGTTCCTGTAGACATGGAGGAGCCTATGCAGATTGGTCTCTCCAAATTGTCTCCGGAAGAAAGAACCAGGAGGCAAAATTCTGGTCTGTGTTTATACTGCGGAGGTAAGGGACATTTTGCCCGTAGTTGTCCAAACAAGTCGGGAAACTTCCTGACCAAGTGAATAGTGAGGGGGTTCACTTTGGTCTACAGCTCATCTCCTCAAATAATTCACTGTTGGTTCCTGCTAAAGTTTCTTATGACAGCCTCTGTTCCTCGGTCTCTGCTTTTGTGGACAGTGGAGCTGCAGGAAACTTTATGGACTTAACATGGGCCAAGGCCTTAGGTATTCCTCAGCTAACCTTAGGTAGGTGTATCACCATGCATGGTTTAGATGGGAGTCCCTTATCCAATGGGGTTATTTCTCTATGTACACCTCCTGTTTTGCTCTCGGTGGGAGCTCTGCATTCTGAAAAGATTGAGTTTTTTCTTACCCATTGTCCAGCAGTTCCTGTGGTTCTGGGTCACCCTTGGCTGGCCTTTCATAATCCCATCATAGATTGGCAGTCTGGGGAGATCCTACAATGGGGTACCATCTGTGATAAAGAATGTATTACGCTTCCTATCCGAGTAGCTGCTGCCGGGTCCGCACATATTCCTGGAGAATACCAGGATTTTTTGGATGTGTTTTCCAAGGGCAATGCGGATATTTTGCCTCCCCATAGGCCTTATGATTGTACCATAGAGTTAATTCCTGGTGCCACGTTGCCTAAAGGAAGGTTATATGCATTGTCTGGTCCTGAAACTGTGGCCATGAATGAGTATGTGAAAGAAAGTCTTGAGAAAGGGTTTATCAGGCCATCTAAATCCCCTTTAAGTGCAGGTTTCTTCTTCGTAGAGAAGAAGGATGGTTCCCTCAGACCCTGCATTGACTTTAGAGCGCTGAATAAGATCTCAGTAAAGAATACTTACCCCCTGCCGCTGATCTCTGTCCTCTTTGATCAGCTACGTTCGGCTGTTATTTTTTCTAAGATTGACCTGAGAGGAGCATATAACCTCATTAGAATCAGGTCAGGGGATGAGTGGAAAACGGCATTCAGTACTCAGTCAGGCCACTATGAGTATCTGGTCATGCCATTCGGCCTATCTAACGCTCCGGCAGTTTTTCAGGATCTCATTAATGATGTGCTCCGTGAGTTTCTGGGAAGATTCGTCGTGGTCTATTTAGACGACATTTTGATATATTCTGACTCTGTAGAACAACATGTTACCCAGGTGCGTCAGGTGCTAAAGAAATTACGTGAAAATCACTTATATGCCAAGCTGGAGAAATGTGAATTTCATGTCACGGAGGTATCCTTTTTAGGGTACATTATTTCCCCTCGGGGATTCCGAATGGAACCAAAGAAGCTCCAAGCCATCCTTAGTTGGGCGCAACCCACCAACTTAAAAGCAATTCAGCGCTTTTTAGGGTTTGCAAACTACTATAGAAGGTTTATTCACTCTTTCTCTGACCTAGTTGCTCCCATTGTGGCACTTACTAAGAAGGGAGCAGATCCTACCAATTGGTCATGTGAAGCTAAAGTATCTTTTCAGGCCTTGAAACAAGCCTTTGTCTCAGCACCTGTCCTTAGACATCCCAACCCAGAATTGCCTTTCATTGTTGAGGTTGATGCCTCGGAGGTTGGAGTAGGGGCTATCCTTTCTCAGAAGGATCCAGATTCCCTTGAGTTACATCCTTGTGCCTTTATGTCCAGGAAATTCTCATCTGCAGAATCCAACTACGATGTTGGTAACCGGGAGTTGCTGGCTATTAAATGGGCTTTTGAGGAGTGGAGACATTGGCTTGAAGGAGCGACCCATACCATTTCAGTTTTGACTGATCACAAAAATCTTCAATACATTGAATCAGCTAAGCGACTGAATGCCCGACAGGCTCGTTGGGCTTTATTTTTTACTCGTTTCAAATTCATTATCACCTTCAGACCTGGTTCCAAGAATACCAAGGCAGATGCCCTCTCACGCAGTTTTCTTCCCGTTCAAGACAACAGTCCTGTTACTCCCATACTTCCGCCTTCATTCATTCAGGCAGGTCTCACACAGGATGTTTTTTCCCAATTGAAGCTGCTTCAACATCAAGCTCCGGGAAATACTCCTGCTGGTCGTCTTTTTGTTCCTGAGTTTTTGAGAGCAACTGTTTTGGAGGAATTTCATGATAGCAAAGTTGCAGGGCATCTGGGAGTCGCTAAAACTTTGGAATTGGTATCCCGCTCAGTGTGGTGGCCTGGTCTTTCTAAAGACATTAAAGAGTTTGTTTTTCGTGTCAGGTCTGTGCACAGCATAAAGTTCCCCGTTCTTTGCCTATTGGTCAACTTATGCCCTTGAATGTTCCTCTTAGGCCATGGTCGCATATCTCCATAAATTTTGTGGTGGATCTCCCTCTGTCAGCTGGATGCCGAGTCATATGGGTGGTAGTGGACCGTTTTAGTAAGATGGCCCATTTTATTGCTCTTCCCCGATTGCCATCTGCCCAGGGATTGGCAGTCTTGTTCCTCCGTCATGTTTTCAGACTCCATGGGTTACCCACTGATATTGTTTCTGACACAATTCATTGCACAATTTTGGAAGTCTTTTTGTGCTTCGTTAAAGATGAAATTATCATTAACCTCCGGTTATCATCCACAATCCAATGGACAGACTGAGCGAGTGAACCAATCCCTAAAACAATATTTGCGTTTGTACTCGGCCAAACTCCAAAATGACTGGTCTGAGTTTCTTCCATTGGCGGAGTTTGCTTATAATAATGCCTGTCATTCCTCCACCAATGTGTCCCCATTTTTTGCAGTTTTTGGTTTCCACCCCAGAGCTAATTCATTTTTTCAACATTCCTCTGTCTCCTCTCTGGCCCTGACCTCTCATCTTAAACTTATTTGGAAAAAAGTGCACCTGGCTCTCAGAAAAGCAGCTTTCAGGGAAAAAAAAATTTCTGACAGGCTCCGGCGGCCGTGCACTTTTAAAGTAGGAGACAGGGTGTGGTTGTCGACTCGCAATATCAAACTTCGACAAACCTCAGCCAGATTGGGTCCTAGATTTATTGGACCATTTCTCATTATCAAAAAAGTCAATCCAGTTGCTTTCCGGTTACAGTTACCAAAAACTTTACGGATCGGAAATACCTTCCATTGCTCTTTGCTCAAACCATATGTTTCTTCTAGCAGATTTCCTCGTAAGAAATCTCAGGGGAGATCACCAGTTAATGTACAGGGTCAGCAGGAGTTCTTGGTTGAGAAGGTTCTCGATTCCAAGTTGTCCCGGGGTCGGCTTTATTTTTTGGTGCATTGGAGAGGTTATGGTCCTGAGGAAAGGTCGTGGGTCCTAGATGAGGACCTTCATGCCCCAAGGCTCAAAAGGGCATTTTTTCAAGAATTTCCTCAGAAACCCGGATTTAGGGGTTCCTTGACCCCTCCTCAAGGGGGGGGTACTGTTAGGCGCCGGGGTCCGCTCGGCCGTGCGGCCCGGCGCCTAGCAACCAGGGACGCCGGGCGCGTTCAGCCGCCGGCTCCCTGGCAACGCCTAGACGCCGGGCGCACGGAGCCGCTCAGACCCTAGCAACAGGGACGCCACGGTCAGACCGCGTTCCCTGTTGCTGGGTCTTAATTAAATCAGTGCTTGTGTGTTTTGGCCGTGCAGCATGCAGCTGCACGGCATCATTATGTAATCACCCTGTCTGGATCAGGATTGGAGGGCTCTCAAATATAAGCACTCCCAGGACTCCTCACAGACGCCGGTGATAGCTTCCTGTTTGCCTGTGTCTGCTGCAGAGAGAGTTCCCAGTCCCGGTCTATTCGATTGTTCCTGTTCTCAGTGATCCTGTACTCGGAAGTTACCATCTGTTCCTGGAGTCTGACCGAGCACCTTAACATCTGGTGGCGTTCGTGAGTCGCGGCGCTGCCGTGTGTTGCGGCTTGTCCGCTACTGTTTATTATTTTGCTTTATTGTGTTCTGGAGCTTTTGCGGAGGATTCCGCTTCCACAAGATCCACTCTGGTGTCCGGCGGTGCTGGATAGGAGTGTCGGATCAGTGGATCTTTGGTTGTCCTTTTCCCTGGCGGCTTGTCCGCACATACCTTTTGAATTTGTTAGTTAGCTTGTAACCCCTGGCCTGGTTGTTTAGTCAGAGGGCCCCTTGTTATCACCCTGTCTCGGACTTCCCCTTGTCTCCCATTAAGACCTGCGGGGGCATCGGGGTTGGGCAGACATAATCCGCCCTTCGAACGCGGCTGCCATGTGCTCAAGCAACCATAGTCTCGCAGGGGATTTCTGATAACACGGGCGAGACAACGGAGTTAGGGCGCCAGGGGTTACTAGGCTCTCCAGCTCCCACAACCAGTATATTGTTCCTGTACTCAGATCCCTGTCATAAGATCTTCTCCGGTCTGGAGTACAGGAATCATAACAAAATGAGCAGATCATGGGAGGAAACCCATCAACATAATGGAGTTGAAGCTGTTTTGTCCTCCAAGCTGATGTTCAGGACTAATCAACAATTACTGGAAACGTTTACATGCAGTCATTGCTGCACAAGGGGACATACCAGATACTGAGAGCAAAGGTTCACATACTTTTGCTACTCACTTTTCGCCAGCAAATATACACCCCCTTGGCAATGAGCATTACCCTTGGCAGTAAGCATGGATCCCAGAGCATGAAACCCCCTGCAATGAGCATGACACTGAGCACTTGAAACCCCTGGCAACGAGCATGGCACCCAGCACATGAAACCCCTGGCAATGAGCAGGTAATTCATTTAAAAACCCACCCTGGAGGTGTGACATAGTAGATATAAAGTCACCACTGAAGGAGATAAATCAGTGGACGCACAGCATGGCAGCCTGAAAGAGATACCGGAGTCGCACTGCTTGAGTATGGATTTGCAAGCGACCCCAGCGACAAGCTCCAAAAACATCTGTAACGTGCCTGCATTTTTGCCACCACTCCCCCATTAACACAGACAAATGGTGCCTGACTGTCAGTCACGCTGCGTGAAGGTAAGCAATGCGAGTGGCATTGCTATTAGACAATTGCAAAAACATCGCCATAGCATCATCATCTTTTCTATGCATCATAATGAAGGTTTAGGGAATAGGATGTTTAGAAGCTAAAATCGCCAATCTGCGTTCACAAACAATATCACCAATATGGAGTTCCTCGGTGCTTAAATATTGAATGACCCACTGAAGTCACTTAATCAGATGTAAAAAAAAATCCAGACATGGATTCCTCTGTTTCCAAGGTTTTCCTCACAGAAAAGAGAGAACACACCTCATAGGGCAATATGGTTTTCTTCAGATAATACAATATCAAAGTGATAAGGACTCCTACCATATAGACAGGTCTACACAGAAAGTAGACAAGACAGCATGTGTAGTGAGAGGGTTTAACCCACAAAAGGATTCACAGTCCACACGTCCTCAAAAAGAAGAAAGTTGTCCAAAATAGCGTAATACAGTAATTTAATATGCAAAACAATAAAATGACATGAACAGAGGCAGTAGTACTAGACTCTCACTCGGTCGAATGGTATATTTAGCATAAGCAAATGAGTATAAGCGTGTAAAAACAGGCGTCCCTGGATGCAGCCGGTGAGAATCAGGATTCCTGCCCCCAACTTCCTTGTCAACGTGTTTCAATACTCCTGGTATCTTTATCAAGGCATGAGGAGGTGGTGCTAAACAAAGTATTTATACCTACAATGATACATCTAAAAGATAAGCATAATCTAATTCCAATTAGGCTTAGCTTTTATATGTATCATTGTAGGTATAAATACTTTGTTTGAAGTGTGGGTGACGCTTTTATTTTGTTTTTGTCTTCAATTTATGTTTCATTTTATTCAGCTACGTAAAAGTACAGATGTTTTGCTGGTATTCGATTTTGAACAGGATTCAGTTTTTTATTCGACTTTGCCTTTAATAAATATCCAAAGGGAGAATTCAAATGTTGTTAGCGCCGGCAGCCAGCAGATGGCGCCCAATGGAGCTATTCAATTGTGGCTCTGTTCAGGCGCCAACGGCTGCCGTCTCTCAGAGGGGAGACCATTTGAATCGCAAGAGAAATCACGTTATCAACGGTAAGTTCTTACCATAACGTATATTTCTCTGGCTGGGTCCACAGGATTATCCACAGGATAACATTGGGATTCCCAAAGCCATTTTAGAGGTGGGGACGCTCCTGATTGCACAGGAGGACCTTTCGCCCGAAGTCTGCGTCGTGAGAGGCAAAAGTATCCAAGGCATAATGTCGAATGAATGTATTTATGGAAGACCATGTGGCTGCCCTACATTTCTGTTCTGCTGAAGCACCCTATTGTGCTGCCCAAGAAGGACCTACTTTATGTGTAGAGTGTGCAGAGACATTAGCCGGAATAGGGAGATCTGCATGAGAATAAGCTTCTGATATTACCATTCGGAGCCATCTCGCCAGAGTCTGTTTACTAGCAGGCCAACCTCTCCTATGGAATCCGTAGAGGATGAAGACAGAATCTGTTTTCCTGATGGCACTAGTACGATCTATGTAGATTCTGAAAGCCCGGACCACATCCAGCGACGCTTCTCCCGCAGATAGTACCGATACCTGAAAAGCTGGGACTACAATCTCTTCATTCAGGTGAAACTTTGATACTACCTTTGGAAGATAGCTAGATCTCGTTCTGAGAACTGCTCTGTCTGCATAAAAACTTAGGAAAGGAGACTTACATGATAATGCTCCTAAATCTGACACTCTTCTTGCTGACGCCATTGCCAGTAAAAAAATAACTTTAACCGTTAACCACTTAAGATCTGCTCTCTCAAGTGGTTCAAACAAAGGACCCAGGAGAAATTTAAGAACTAAATTCAAATCCCAGGTAGCTGCAGGAGGAACAAATGGAGGTTGAATATGTACCTGTTAGGGTCTCCTGCCCTGTGCTGCCACGTCGTCATGGCAACCGGGAGACAAGTGCTAGCGGAGTAACCTGAGCGCAGCTGATACTCCGGTTCGGGTCTTTTGCTGTGCAGTGGTTACAGGCAGGGGATCCGGTGCTGGTTTTTGTGCTCACAGTCTGTGAGGTCTGAGGGGGGCGTGGACAGCACCTGCTTTATAAGGCCTCTTCTCATGTTAAGCAGATGCTGCTGAATCTTTGTTGGTTAGTCAGTTCCTGAAAGTTAGCCAGTACTGTGTAGCTTTGTATTTGTTGTTGCTTACTGCAAATAGGCCTGGGGATTTGGTACTACACTCTGCCAATCCAGACCTAGCAGTAAGACTGGAGTCAGTCATTTAGCCTGCTGAGGTTCTTTTGCTATTCTGTGAACCCAGCAGGTTTGGGTCTGTACTTTCAGACCTGCCTGCTTAATCCTCTCTCACTGTGCAGGGCGTCCATGTGTCAGTTTAGTGGCAGTAAGCTGAACCTGGGCCCTGCAAGTGAGAATAAGGATTGTGGAGACTCTCCTTGTGTCTATTATTCCATCTCTGACCAAGGAGTTTACTGCCACACCCGTTGGTAACCCTTTAGGGTTTTGCTGTTACCCTTAGCAACAGCATTTTGGGTTCTCTACGTATTAAAACACAACATCTTGCTTTTTCCATCTGAGCATTTCTAATACTAGGGAGACACCCAGTTTCTTAGCCTCTGGGCTTCTCTGTTCACTCTGTGTTGGTTTTGTTACCCTATCACCATCTGTGTACGTTATGTCATATTTCCCAGTCTGTCTGTGAGTTCATTTGTTTTGCATCCCTCTCTGTTCAGACACCAGTACATTCCTGCAGGCACTGGTGTGCATAACCGTTCAAACACCAGTACATTCCTGCAGGCACTGGTGTGCATAACATATTCAGCAGCCCAATACTCCTGTTGAAATTTTGTGGGAATATGGAGCGTACCCGTCAAGATACGTTGCAACGGGTGGTCGATCAGGTGCAGGTCCTGACTCGTCAATTTAGTGATTTGTCCATTGGAATGCACACCTCCCAGGCCGCTGGCGGAGCTCCCGCAGCAGCAGCACCTTCAGGGGTTAAGGAGCCGAAAGTAAATCTTCCGGATCGTTTTTCTAGATATCGCTCGCAGTTCTTTTGTTTCAAGGAGAGCTGCAAGTTATATTTCCAGCTTAGGCCTCAGTCTTCTGGGTCAGAGATTCAGCGGGTGGGCATAGTGATTTCCTTGCTACAAGGAGACCCACAGGTCTGGGCATATGGGTTGCAGCCTGACTGTCCGTCGCTTAAAAGTGTTGATGCTTTTTTTACGGCACTGGGCATGTTGTATGATGACCCTGACAAGACGGCCTCAGCCGAGGCTCAGATTTCGATCCTTAAGCAAGGGCGAAGGCCAGTTGAGGTTTACTGTACGGAGTTTCAGAGGTTGGCCCATGATACCCAGTGGAATGACCCAGCCCTGAGACACCAGTACCGAAGAGGTCTTTCTAACCAGATAAAAGACCAACTGGTAAAATATCCCTTGCCTGATAGCTTGGATCAGCTCATGCAGTTATCCATCCGGGTGGATAGACGGCTGAGAGAGCGTAGGCTTGAAAGGGAGACCGAGATTTCCTTCTTTCCCAAGGGAACCTCAGACTCTGAGGAATTTTCCGAGGAGCCTATTCAGATTGGGGCTACCCGCCTCTCCTCGCGTGAGAAGACGCGGAGGAGACAGCAGGGGTTGTGTTTGTACTGTGGGAATAAGGGTCATGTGGTAGTATCATGCCCAGAAAAGCCGGAAAACTTCAGGGCCTGAGGGTGATGGGAAATATCCTGTCAGGCCAGAAGTCAGAATTTCCCAAGAAGACTTTTATCATTCCGGTGACCTTGAAGATCCTCGGTCAAACTGTCAAGACTGTGGCCTTTGTGGACAGTGGGGCCGACTGGGTTTTTATGCACCGCCAATTCGCCCTGAAACACTCTGTTTCCTTAGTACCCTTGGCGTCGGAAATTGAGATTTGTGGGTTAAACGGGGAACCATTATCCCAGGGTAAAATTACCTCTTGCACTAGCCAGATTTCTTTGTTTATTGGAGCCACACACTCTGAAAAATTGTCCTTTTATGTGACTGTCTGTACTTTTGCCCCATTGGTGTTGGGGTTACCCTGGTTAAGGGCCCACAATCCTCAATTTGACTGGGTCTCTGGGGAGATTCTTAGTTGGGGTACTTATTGTTTCAGGAGTTGCTTGAGCCTTCCAGTCAGGCTCTCGCAGCTAAGTTTGCCAGGATTGCCAGGGTGTTATGCAGATTTTGCGGACGTGTTCTCCAAAAAAGTTGCAGAGGTACTACCTCCCCATCGCCCCTATGACTGTGCCATTGATTTGTTGCCGAATGCTAAGCTTCCCAAGAGCAGGTTGTACTCCCTGTCACGTCCTGAGACTCAGGCTATGGCAGAGTACATTCAGGAGAACTTGGCTAAAGGTTTTATCAGACCTTCACAGTCTCCAGTTGGGTCGGGGTTCTTCTTCGTGGGTAAAAAGGACGGTTCATTGCGACCCTGCATCGACTTCAGGGAATTGAACCGTATCACGATTAAAAACTCATACCCACTGCCTCTCATTTCGGTCTTGTTTGACCAGCTTCGTACTGCCACCATTTTTTCTAAGATTGACCTACGCGGTGCGTACAATCTAATCCGAATAAGAGAGGGGGATGAATGGAAGACTGCCTTTAATACCCACTCAGGGCATTATGAATATTTGGTGATGCCTTTTGGGCTCTGTAATGCCCCGGCAGTCTTCCAGGATTTCATGAACGATGTGCTCAGGGAATATTTGGATAGATTCTTAGTTGTATACTTAGATGACATCCTAATCTTCTCCCATTCCCTGGAGGAACATCGGAAGCATGTGCGCTTAGTCCTCCAGAAACTCAGAGACCACCGGCTTGGGGCGAAGCTGGAGAAGTGCGAATTTGAAGTTCAGCAAATCGCATTTCTAGGATATATTATCTCCCCAGAAGGTTTCCAAATGGAGGGTTCCAAGGTACAGGCGGTCCTGGATTGGGTGCAGCCCACTAGTTTGAAGGCGCTACAGCGTTTCCTGTGCTTTGCAAATTTTTATAGACGATTTATCGCTGGATTTTCGTCTATAGTGGCGCCCTTGGTGGCACTCACTAAGAAAGGGGCGGATGTTGCTCACTGGTCTCGTGAGGCCAAAGCGGCTTTTGCCCGTCTCAAAAGGGCATTTGTCTCGGCCAAGGTGCTGCGACACTCAGATCCAGAGCGTCCTTTTGTGGTGGAGGTGGATGCCTCTGAGATGGGTATTGGGGCAGTGCTCTCTCAGATGGGAGTGTCTGATAATCGCCTTCATCCCTGTGCTTACTTTTCCCGTAAATTTTCGCCTGCCGAGATGAATTATGACGTGGGTAACCGGGAATTGTTGGCTATTAAGGATGCACTCGAGGAGTGGAGACACTGGCTTGAGGGTGCTAGGTTTGTGGTCTCAATTCTCACCGACCATAAGAATTTGGCATATTTAGAGTCAGCGAAGCGTCTCAATGCCAGGCAGGCACGATGGGCTTTGTTTTTTGCTCGCTTTAATTTTTTGATAACATATCGCCCTAGGTCAAAAAACATCAAGGCTGATGCGCTCTTGTGGAGTTTTGCTCCAATCCAGGAGACCACCGAGGAGCCGTTGCCCATTGTGTCCCCATCATGTATTAAAGTGGGCATTACCCAGGACCTCTTGTCATTAGTCCTTAGAGCACAGGAGCAGGCTCCTCCAGACCTTCCGGTAGGTCTTTTGTTTGTGCCTCCTAGGTTAAGACAGCGAGTGTTCCTGGAATTCCATGCCAAGAAGTCGGCAGGTCACCCGGGTATTGCCAGAACTCGGGAGTTGCTATCTAGGGCGGTGTGGTGGCCCTCGGTGGCTAAGGATGTGGATCAGTGGGTTCGGGCATGTGACATCTGTGCCCGAAATAAGACTCCTAGAGGGGTTCCTGTTGGCCCATTACATCCACTCTCTATTCCATCTAAGCCATGGACCCACATTTCAATGGATTTTGTTGTGGACTTGCCCAAATCCTCGGGGATGACAGCCATCTGGGTTGTCGTTGACAGGTTTTCGAAGATGTCGCACTTCGTTCCACTGGTTGGGCTGCCATCGGCCAGACGCCTGTCTGAATTATTTATGCTACATGTTGTGCGTCTCCACGGGTTGCCACTAGATGTGGTCTCTGACCGCGGATCCCAGTTTGTGGCCAAATTCTGGAGGGCATTTTGTTCCGATCTCCAGATTTCTGTCAGCTTGTCGTCAGGCTACCATCCGCAGTCTAATGGGCAGACTGAAAGGGTGAACCAGTCCTTGGAGCAGTTCCTCAGGTGTTATGTCTCCAAGTGTCAGACTGACTGGGTGGCTCATCTGTCAATGGCGGAGTTTGCCTATAACAACGCGGCTCACTCTGCTACAGGGATCTCTCCCTTCCTTTGTGTGTATGGGCATCATCCTAAGGCAAATTCTTTTGACCCCCTGGACTCCACGCCTGGTGGTTCCTCTGTCGTTTCGGTCCTTAGAGGTATTTGGAGGAAAGTGAAGAAAGCCCTGTGTCTGTGTCATTAGTGACCAAAAGGGTTTTTGATAAGCGCAAAAGACCCTGCAGCTTCAAATTAGGAGACTTCGTCTGGTTGTCTACCAAGAATTTGAAGTTGAGACAGCCATCTCATAAGTTAGGCCCCCGGTTCATCGGCCCTTATAAGATCACCAGGGTTATCAATCCGGTGGCATTTCAGTTAGATCTGCCCCGTTCTTTGGGTATCAATAAAACATTTCATTGTTCCCCTTTAAAACGGGCGATAAGTAATCCTTCTTCCAGAGGAAGACCTTCCCCTCTTCTGATACGTGGCCAGAGGGAGTTTGTTGTTGAAAGGATTCTTGACTCCAAGATGGTTCGGGGTCGGCTGTCATTTTTGGTGCACTGGAAGGGGTATGGCCCGGAGGAGCGGTCGTGGGTGCGCAGTTGTGATCTTCATGCCCCCAGACTGATACGCTCTTTCTTCTCGCAGTTCCCCGATAAACCCGGTGGTAGGGGTTCTTTGACCCCTCGTCAGAGGGGGGTACTGTTAGGGTCTCCTGCCCTGTGCTGCCACGTCGTCATGGCAACCGGGAGACAAGTGCCAGCAGAGTAACCTGAGCGCAGCTGATACTCCGGTTCGGGTCTTTTGCTGTGCAGTGGTTACAGGCAGGGGATCCGGTGCTGGTTTTTGTGCTCACAGTCTGTGAGGTCTGAGGGGGGCGTGGACAGCACCTGCTTTATAAGGCCTCTTCTCATGTTAAGCAGATGCTGCTGAATCTTTGTTGGTTAGTCAGTTCCTGAAAGTTAGCCAGTACTGTGTAGCTTTGTATTTGTTTGTTGCTTACTGCAAATAGGCCTGGGAATTTGGTACTACACTCTGCCAATCCAGACCTAGCAGTAAGACTGGAGTCAGTCATTTAGCCTGCTGAGGTTCTTTTGCTATTCTGTGAACCCAGCAGGTTTGGGGCTGTACTTTCAGACCTGCCTGCTTAATTCTCTCTCACTGTGCAGGGCGTCCATGTGTCAGTTTAGTGGCAGTAAGCTGAACCTGGGCCCTGCAAGTGAGAATAAGGATTGTGGAGACTCTCCTTGTGTCTATTATTCCATCTCTGACCAAGGAGTTTACTGCCACACCCGTTGGTAACCCTTTAGGGTTTGCTGTTGCCCTTAGCAACAGCATTTTGGGTTCTCTACGTATTAAAACACTACATCTTGCTTTTTCCATCTGAGCATTTCTAATACTAGGGAGACACCCAGTTTCTTAGCCTCTGGGCTTCTCTGTTCACTCTGTGTTGGTTTTGTTACCCTATCACCATCTGTGTACGTTATGTCATATTTCCCAGTCTGTCTGTGAGTTCATTTGTTTTGCATCCCTCTCTGTTCAGACACCAGTACATTCCTGCAGGCACTGGTGTGCATAACCGTTCAAACACCAGTACATTCCTGCAGGCACTGGTGTGCATAACAGTACCACTCCTTGTAAAAACGTACGTACATCCTGTAAATCAGCAATTTTCTGCTGAAACCATACAGTTAACGCTGAGACTTGAACCCTCAAGGAAGCAGCTTTCAACCCCTTATCCAATCCTGCCTGAAGGAATTCCAAAATCCTAGCTACTTTAAAAGATCTCGGATTGACATTTTTTCCAGTACACCAATGAATATAGGCTTGCCATATTCTATGATACACACGGGCCGAAGAAGGCTTTCTTGCTCTATGCATAGTTTGGATTACTTGTTTCGAAAATCCTTTAGCCTCTAGGATAGAGGTTTCAACAGCCACGCCATCAAAGACAGGCGATCCAGATGACTGTGACAGCAAGTACCCTGCATTAGCAGATCTGGACGTTGAGGGAGCAGTATCTGTGCTTCCACAGACATTCTCCACAGATCTGTGTACCAATGCCTTCTTGGCCAAGCTGGAGCTATTAGAATGATTGCTCCTTTTGCCTGTTTTATCTTTCTCACAACTCTGGGTAACAGAGATAGTGGAGGGAACAGATATGCCAGCTGAAACCTCCATTCTACTGACAGTGCGTCTACCAGGAACGCTCCTGGGTCCCTCGTTCTTGATCCGTACCTCGGAACCTTGTTGTTTAGACGAGACGCCACAAGGTCTATCTCCGGTAGACCCCATCTGTACACCAGTGTCTGAAACACTTCAGGGTGTAGTGCCCATTCGGTTTCCTGAATGGTGTGCCAACTGAGAAAGTCCGCTTCCCAGTTTAGTACACCCAGTACAAATACTGCTGACATTGCCGGGAGATGGAGTTCTGCCCATTTTAGAATGGGAGTTACTTCCTCCATCAATCTCTTGTTAGGCGCCGGGGTTCGCTTGTCTGCGCGGCCCGGCACCTAGCAACTAGAGACGCCATGCGCGTACAGCCGCCGGCTCCCTAGCAATGCTAGACGCCGGGCGCGCTGAGCCGCACGGACCCTAGCAACGGGGACGTCACTGGCGGACCGCGTTCCCCGTTGCTGGGTTTTTTGAAGTAATAGGTTCACCTGCTCTCTGGCCGTGTAGCAAGGCAGCTGCACGGCATTTATTCTAATCAGTCCTTGTTGCAGTTGATTGGAGGACTCCTGGTTAAATACACTCCCAGGGCTTCTTACAGACGCCGGTAATAGCTTCCTGCATGCTGCCTTTGTTTGCTGAGAGTCTGTTTCCAGTCCTGCTGTATCCGGTCATTCCAGTCCTCTGAAGTCCTGTACTCGGGAGTTATCATCTCGTCCCTGGAGTCCTGACTGATCACCGTTTAACATCCAGTGGTGTTCGTGAGTCGCGGCTCTGCCGTGTGTAGCGACTCGGCCGCTTTACCCTTTATATTTGTGTTTGGAGCATTTGCGGAGGGTTCCGCTTCCACAGGTCCACTCTGGTATTCGTCGGTGCCGGGTAGGAGTATTGGACAAGTGGATTTTGGTTGTCCTTTTCCCTGGCGGTTTTTCCGCACATACTTTAGGTTTTTTAGTTAGCTCGTAGCCCCTAGCCTGTTTGTTTAGTTAGAGGGCCTCTTGTTATCATCCTGTCTCGGATTTTCCCTTTGTCTCTCACTAAGACCGGGGGGCATAGGAGTTGGGCAGACATATCCGCCCTTCAAACGCGGCTGCCAAGGGCTCAAGAAACCATAGTCTCGCAAGGGATTTCTGACAGCACGGGTGAGACAACAGAGTTAGGGCGCCAGGGGCTATTATTCTTTCCTACTCCCGTCCCCAGCATTCCGTTCCAGTGCTCCGGTCCTTGCCATAAGATCTCCTCCGACCAGGAGTGCTGGAATCATAACATCTCTTGCTGTGAGTTCCTCCTTGATGATTGAGGTATCCTACTGCTGTCGCATTGTCTGAGCGGATCTGGACTGGTCTTCCTTGTAGATTGTCCTTTGCCTGAACCAGAGCCAAGTAAATGGCTCTTATTTCTAACAGATTTATCGTCAGGCGACTTTCCCTTGTGGTCCATTTTTCCTGGAACCATAGTCTTCCGAGTACCGCCCCCCAGCCTTGCAGGCTGGCATCTGTTGTCAGGACTTGCCACTCCTTTATCCAAAAGGGTCTCCCCTTGTTTAAATGGTCTGTCTGTAGCCACCAAGCTAGAGACCTTTTTACATCTAGTGGAATCTTTATCATTTGCTTCTTTACCGTTTGATGATTTCCATTCCATTTCGTTCAAATAAGGTGCTGCAACGGTCTGGAGTGGAATTGCGCATATTCCACCATGTCGAAGGTTGATACCATCAGACCCAACAGTCGCATTACTGCATGGACTGACATTGTCTGGGCTTGCAATGCTTCCTGAGCCATGACCTGCACCTTGATTATCTTTTTCTCTGGTAAGAGAACTCTCTGTAGGTCTGAATCCAATATGGCTCCCAAATGAACCATTCGCTGTGACGGATTCAGGGACGACTTTTCCCAATTTATGAGCCGCCCGTGTCTCTGTAAACAAACTATCGTCTGTTGGAGATGGCTCAACAGTAAATCTTGCGACTGTGCTAAGATTAACAGGTCATCTAGGTATGGGAATATTCTTATCCCTTGTTTGCGCAGACAAGCTGCCATAACCACCATGATCTTGGTAAACACCCTGGGTGCTGTAGCTAGCCCGAAGGGCAGAGCTTGGAACTGGAAATGTTACTTGAGGATGCCAAACCTGAGGTAACACTGATGTGATAGTGCTATAGGAGCATGTAGGTAAGCATCCCGTACATCCAGAGATACCATGTAATCTCCCGGTTCCATAGCCAACATTATGGAGCGTAACGTCTCCATGTGGAACTTCGGGATCCATATGTAGTTGTTCAACATTTTTAGATTTAGAATTGGTCGATATGACCCATTTGGTTTCTGGATTAGAAATAGAATGGAGTAAAACCCCTGTCCCTTTTGTGATGGAGGTACTGGGACAATCACACCTGACTGCAGTAATTTCTGGACTGCTTCTTGCAGGGCATTGGCCTTTGACTCTATACGAGATGGGCTGGTGCAAAAAAATCTTTGAGGAGGCTGCCTCCTGAATGGGAACCCATACCCCTGAGATACTACCTTCTGCACCCAGGCATCTGCTGTTGATTGCTGCCATATGTGTGCAAAATGAAGGAGTCGTCCCCCAACCCTGGAATCCTCCAGGCGGAGGCACGTCTCTTCAGGCTGAGGGTTTCTGTTCAGGTTTGGAAGCTGGCTTTTTGCTAGCCCACTGCTTCCTACCCCTGGATTTAAACTGGGGTTGTTTAGGCTCCTCTTTTGCTTTCGCTTTGCTTTGCCAACGAAAAGAGCGAAATTTTAAACCCTTGGTTATAGGTAGCCAGAAATCTGACCTTTTTCGACTCATCCTCTGATTCTAGGATATCCGAAAAAGGTTTTCCAAATAATATATTACCTACAAAAGGCAATGCTTCCAATTCTTTCTTGGATTCCGCATCTGCCTTCCAGGTACGTAGCCAAATTGCTCTGCGAGCAACTACTGTCAAGGCTGAAGCTTTAGAAGCAACTGTACCTACGTCAATTGCTGCTTCTTCCAAATACTGGGCAGATTGTCTTAAACGGCAAAACCGATACTCTTGCTCCCCAGTAGGAGAAGAGATGCTATTCTCTAGTTCCTCTATCCATTCGCCCATTGCCTTTGCTACCCAGGCCGAAGCCATAGCAGGTCTTACCACTGCTCCTACTAGAGAAAAAATATTTTTCAACAGGCTCTATACCCTTCTGTCTGTGACATCATTAAATGAGGTAGATGACAGTGGTAAAGCAGATTTATGCACGAGTCGCAGAACATGTGCATCTAATTTTGGAGGAACTTCTCTCTTCGAACAATCCACAGCAGGAAATGGATAATAAGAATCCCATCTCTTAGGAATCTTATACTTTTTACTGGGCGCTGCCCAAGACTCATCCATCATTTCTGTCAACTCATCTGACGCTGGGAATTCAGCTTTCACTGACTTTGTTAGTTTAAATACAGGTGCTTTAGATTTTAACACTGTCTTGGCTGGTTCTTCCAACGAGAGAACAGTCTTCACAGCATTAATAAGTTCAGCTACATCATCTGAACTAAAACTCTGCGACTGATCATCATACAGAGTTGAATCTATTGTCTCATCATCATCATCATCATCATCATCCGATGTATCATCTTGTGTAGTCTGCCACACAGACGTATCTGTCTTAGTCTTAACTGCCCATTGGTTGCTTGTAGAGGCTACTGGAACCAAACCATAGGAAGGGAGCTGCATGTATGGGTTCATAGTGTAACCTAACGCTTGAGGTGGTGCTACTGTAGTTAACTTGTCCGCTATAGAAGATAAAGTCTTTGCGAACATATTCCATGGTGGCTCTGTTGGTGGTTGAACCACCTCCTGTTTTTTAGTTCGCTGAAAAGCGAAACAGTTTGCACACAAACCCTCATAAGTGACTAATTGATTCATATCAATTACCCCTGACTTACAAGATAAGCATGTTAGGGCTGTAGGAGTGCTTGACAAATTCTCCTCATCACTTTTGACGCTCACAGACATGGTAATAATCTGTAATTGACTACACGATTTTGTGACTGAAAAACACCCTATATGTCAGTATATAGAGGTGAGATCAATCTGACCACAGTGCACCTGATTTGAGAAACAGAACAGGACTGACATTACACAGAAAAGTCAGCACACATACTAGCAGTCAGTCACATGTTAAAGCATTAGACATTGTCATATGAGAATACAGCCTCCATAACAACTTCTACATAAGTAGGAAAATTGTACTTCTGTTTTAACTGGCTCTTTTTTTTAACATAGCATGCAGAAAACACAGTAATATACAGGTCTCATGTGCAATATGTACTAAAAATTAACAATGCATACTAAGAAGTAGAGAGAATTTTTAGTACTGTATACCCCTCCTCCGGAGAGCGGGATACAGGGAGACTCACCACACTTCCATATCCAAGCTAAGACGCTGAGTGGATTCAGATGCAACTGGTGTACACTGCCACACTTGATAACTGATAACGGACACGGACGCTCACCAACGGACAAGGACGCTGAGTGACTTCCACGTGTATGCAGACACTAAGGCCTGCGACTCGGTCTGGGTGGGTTTATATCCAGTGTACACAACCGCAGCGTCTAAGCTGCGACAGAGTACCCTCGTGGTAGCGCCTGAGCCGGAAGTGAGGTCATTCAGTTCATGAAACGAGAGACACGCAGGAACTGGCCATAAACTCGGAGGAGGGGCGGCCAGGAGAGCGTCTGAATCCCCCTGTTGACTTAAACTCCCAGGATCGCGGCCTCACCTAGTCCTGGCGCCTATGATCCCCGGAGCATAGTGCTGTCACACTCGAGATGTTCGGCGCATCAACACACTGTTTGTAGTCTCCTCCAAATCAGTGTAGCTGTGTCCTGACCCCTCTAATAAGAGGAAGTCCATATACTCACTGTCTCCCCATGCTCCGGCCACAGCCTGGTTACGTCTGCTGGACCTGCTAGAACATCCGACACAGACGCCCATCGAGACAGCACTGATACCCGAAGGTAAGCGTTGTTCCGACCCGGTGGGGAGTTGTTGGAGCGACTCTTTCTAGTATGCGTTTGAGACGCTGTTAAGATAAGTCGCTCTAAAAATATAGTGTGTCTTAAAATAAAATAATAAAATAATAAAAGCTTTAGACTGCTTTCACAGCAGCCCTGTGACCATGCGGCTTCCTGCCGACCAAGCAAAAAACTGATCTGACTGAGTCAGTGGGCGGGACTATATAGTGGAGGCCCCAATACATCCTGGGAGGCCAGAAAGCTTGTGACCGTGTTGGTGCCATTTTCGCTGTCGCTCGACAATATCCCAATGTTATCCTGTGGACCCAGCCAGAGAAATATATATATATATATATATATATATATATATATTAGAAACCGGTAAGAGCTTGGCTCTTATGAAGTCTCTGTGATGGGCCTCGGAGGGACAGAGTGTAGCTGACAATCATCCATTGGCTTGCGATTCACGTGGTCTGCCCCCTGAGAGACGCTGGTCTGCGGGACGAGTATTGCCTGGATGGTAACATATAATGTCATGTGGTAACCAGCCCACAGTGTGTATTTCTCTGGTACGAGTTCTTTCTGACCGGAGTTGCAGTCTTTTATTTGCTTACTAAATAAAACTTTTATGCACTATGGAGCGCCCCCTTTCTCTCTTTGTTTTTACTAGGAATTTACACCCAAGGATCCTGGGTTTTTGGAGCCGAAAAAAGGACTTCAGGGCACCTGTTGTCTGTGCTGGACTTGTGCTCACACAAGTATTCTGGCCACTTCACTATTTTTATCTTTACATATATATATATATATATATATATATATATATATATATATACATATATACACACACACACACACACACACACACACACACACACACACACACACACACACACACTATATATAGCACACATGTAGATGCCCCCCACACACATATGCATTACAGAAAATACAGGCTGCTGCAATCATTATAGCCCCACACCCCAGCAAATATTGGCCGCTGCAGTAATTTATTAAATACCTCCCAACAAACCCCTCCCCCAGCACTCCCATCACAGCAAATATAGGCTGCACATATACATACTTAGTCACCCATCCCCCTCCATCTCCTAGCAAATATAAGCTGCCTCCTTCATTTATAATAGACACCCCCCCCCACACACACACACACACACACACACACACACCAGCAACCTGCCCCAGGCCCTGCACCACTGCATGCGCAATACACAGTGCGAGCGCCGCCTTACCTGCAGACCAGCACAGAGGAAGAGAGTGTGCGTATCGCACAGCTCCCAAAGTTATAGCCCCATAGGAAGTAACTGCAGGAGAGAAGCTGCACGCTGCCGCTCCCTCTGCTCCAGATTCAGCCAGCTATTTCAGCCGAGCTCCACTCGGTCAGCTGCGGCAATAGATCGGCGGGCAGGGGGGGTTTCTAGGTACACAGAAACCCCTCCTGCATGCGCGTATGCGATGCCTCGCACGTGTGTGTCTCCTTTCCCCCGCAGCAGCGGCAGCTTCTCTTCCAACTCCTGCAGCCACTGCAGCTGCGCACAAAGGGTGAGCACCGGAGGGACCTCGTGGCCGACAAGCTTACAGTCTGACTTATGGCCGGCACGGACCTGGAGGCAACAGAGGCGAGGTGCCCCTTCAGTGCAGAAGCCGTTGCCTCCCGGAGTTCCGCCTTTGCTTAGGGTGCATCTCATACTGGATATTGGCATTATGTGAGATGCAGCGTGTATAAAGTCTTGCCATGGTTTAAATCTGAGAACTGCAATTCTTGCAGCATTAGCAGATTGTCGTATTGGTCTTGCAGCTGGGGACTCCATGGATCTGGATGTAGTACTTTGTACAGCCTTGATTGACAGATGCGCTTGTCTTGCAGCTGGGGACTCCAGTGGCAGACCCAGGGGGGGTTTCCGAATACCCAGAAACCCCCCTCCACTAGCTTTTTTTTAGCTGCATGAGTATTATTAATGACTGTCTAGCGTCCTCTGCAGCCTGCTGTCTTCCTGGTGGCACTTGTAAGTGCAATAAAAGTTTACTTTATTTTAATTATAGTACATATATATCCATGTGCCTACATATATACACATGTATATACATACATACATATAAACACACACACACACACACACACACACACACACACACACACACACACGATATATATATATATACATGTGTAAATATATGTGTACTGTATGTGTGTGTGTATATATATATATATATATATATATATATCACTTTCAAAGCAGGTGGCACTCACGGGTCTTCTTATATGAAATGGAATGAACAGATCAGGTAGATCAACGTTTCGATTTTATTGCAAAATCGTCATCAGGATCAGATAAATACAACAACAAAATCAACAGTTTTATAACTCACCCAAAGTGATATCCACGCCTTCTCGCCATGTCGCCGGGCTCCGAGTGCCCAGCGTCTTCCGGTGACGTTTGCCGCCGCCGGCGTCCGCCCGCACGTCATCACGTCAGCCCGGCTTCTCGTTACCCGGCAACACAGGAAGGCGGGTTAGCGTCAGTGCACCCAACCACCAATGAGAGTCCTCCGCCCCTCCTCCTGAACCTGGTTACGGACCCGGAACACTAAGCGTCATGTGACCCTCACCCCGCCTCTGTGTGATCAACGCCGCCCGGCGTCCCGTTGCCCAGCAACCAGGGGGGAGGCAAAAAATGCGGAAGCCCATACATAATAAAAACAATGTAACCACAGGGAAAATTGACACAGAGCAATATAATGGATCATGTCTAATCAAGACAATATCAAAACTTGGGACACTGAATGGACTGATTGATAAATAATATAAAAAACAACATTACACTAAGGCAGCAGATGTACACACACCCAGAGTTCAAAACAACAATTAGGGAAAATACTTCAAAGGAAGCAATTAAGGCCTAATGATTCATTCAGGCCACGAGGGGCCACAGTATCTAATCGATGGATCCATTTCACTTCCCTCTGTAACAGAGCACGATCTCTGTCACCTCCTCTAATATTTTTTGGGGCCTGATCAATAATTTTGTAGCGTTATGTAGTCAACCCATGTTTAAAGATCCTAAAGTGGCGTGCCACTGGTTGTTCTTGTGGCACCACCAGGCCTTCCACTGCTTTACGTATCGATGACCTATGCATATTCATGCGTTCTTTAAACTGTCTTGTGGTCTTCCTTATATAGAGAAGACCACATGGGCAGCGAATGAAGTATATGACATGCGTACTAGAGCATGTCAAAACCTGACGGATAGAGAAACGTTTCCCTGAATGTGGGTGTGAAAACGAATCCCCACTTTCCAGGAAACTACAGGTGGTGCAACCCGTACATCGGTAGCACCCAGGACGACGGCTCAAAAAGTGCATAGAAGCAGGAACTCTGGTAAACCCTGAGATGTCATTTTTTATAAGCCAATCTTTTAAGTTTCTGTTCCGTGAAAAACTAGGCATGACCTCGGTCTCATGAAAGACCTTCAGGTCAGGATCACTTTTCACTAAAGGCCACAACCTTTTTGTGTGTCTTACAGTATCGGCACTTTGGTTGTGAAATTTCTGTACAAATGGGATTTTCTTATTTAATTTAGAATTTTTGATAGTAGATACCAGGGCCTGCTCTCTAGGGATGGCCAATACTTTCTGTTTGATGCGTATTAATTCATCAAACTTGTATCCTCTGGCCACAAACTGACGAATCATGGCATCTATGTCCCTTTCGGTTGTCATCAAATTATCCGAAATTCTATGCACTCTAAGAAACTGTGAGAATGGAAGACCTTTTTTGGTACTAATGGGATGTTGGCTAGAAAAATGTAAGACATTATTTCTATCGGTGGGTTTTTTGTATAATGAGGTATGGAGACCATCTGGATCTAACTGGATGAACACATCCAGATAATTCACCTGTTTATTACTAATAGTGTAGGTGAATTTGATATAATTGTTATTGTTATTGGCCATGAGCATAAGATCATGAAACTCAACCTCACTACCAGACCATATGATCAACAGGTCATCAATATACCTCAGAAATAACAACATTTTTGAAGAAATACTTTGATCTGTAAAGAAAATTTCACGTTCGACATCAAACATGTAACAATTGGCGAATGCCGGGGCCACACAGGACCCCATGGCACAGCCTTGCAGTTGTATATACCAACGGTTATCAAATAAAAAGTTATTCCTCTTAAGAGTCAACCCTAACAATTGTACAAAAAATGCAACGTCTGGGCCCTGATATGCTGAACTCTGGGAAAGTAATCTTTCTGCTGCCTGTAGACCACCATCATGCGGAATACTTGTGTACAAATTCACAACGTCTACAGTACAAAGGAAACAGCTCGGTAATGGATTTGGCAAGGTTTGTAACCTATGAAGTAAAGCAGTAGTATCTTTCAGATATGTATTCTGAACTTGGATGACAGGTTGAAAAAACCTGTCCAGATACTTAGATACTTTGTAGTAAATGGAATCCCTGGCGGCAATAATCGGCCGACCAGGGGGCCGTACAGCATCCTTGTGGATTTTGGGCAGGGTGTATAGCACAGGCGCCACAGGAAATTCCTGTATAAGCGCATTTTTGACTTGAGTAGTAATTATACTCTCACTAACCGCCTGTGATAACACCCTGTCCAATTCCTTATTAAACAACAAAGTAGGATCATTATTCAATTCCCTATATACCAATGCATCACCCAACTGCCTGTATATCTCATCACGGTATTGACCAATGTCCTGAACAACAATCCCGCCCCCCTTGTCTGCCGGGCGGATGATAATGCTCCGATCCTTGCTCAGATTCACGAGTGTCTCATATTCTTCTTTGGACATATTGGGTGCTGTGGGCGCATCAGGTCTGGCAGTAGGTATATCCAAATTCCTCTGAAAGCATTTCAGAGAAGCATTGGTTGTATAAGGATCAAATTTGGATCGAGGTTTGATCGACAGAGGTATGGGATCTGGGTCAGAAGTCGTCTGAGGCTTTCCTTGGAAAAATTCTTTCAATCTCAGATTCCTATTAAACTTGTATGCATCAATTTTCCATTGTAACATGTCCATGTCACAGGACGGGACAAAGGAGAGTCCTTTATTCAAGATCTCCAATTCGCATGATGTTAAATCTCGGCTCGAGAGGTTGAATACTAAGTTTTGTTGCTCTTTTTTGACTTCGCTTTTGAAGATCCTTTCCCACTGTCTGCCCCTTCTCGTGGGGCGGAAACCTTGACCGTGCGCTGAGCGCGGGTGATGACCCCTAAAGGGGGTTTTCTACTTGTACTGGTGCTGGTATCATCCGTATCACTTTGTGTGGACACCCCGCCACTGGAGGTCTCTGTGTCCCCAGGGAACTTCCGAAATCTCCTAGGTTTGTTCTGAAAGGGCTGTTTGTTATTAGGGTTAAAAGCCCAAGCATATACCCTATTTTCTGCATAGTCCCTTTGTACTGTGACTAATTTTTCTCTCTTAAATTTGACCAAGTTACGTTTGTAAACCTCAATCTGTTCAGTCAGTTTGTCCATCCATTTATTGGAATCGTCGGCGATCAGCTGGTTCAGATGTAATTCCTCAAAAGAGGCAATTTTCGTTTTAACGGCTTCAAGCTCACGTGCAGATTCCTCTATAACTAGGAGGATTAAATCTAGGCTGCATTTGTTCAAGATTGCTGCCCACTTGCGGCAGAAGTCCACACTAAACTTCCCAATTGTTGGGGAATTCCTGATCCGGAACCCCCTAGGGATCTGACCACTCCTGTGGTAGTCAGATAAGGTGACTCCATGTAGCAAATAGTCAATTTCTTTTTTCTTTAGCCGCAATAATTGAAAGTACAATTGCTCCTGTGATTCATCTCCTCCTGTATTTAAAAGGTTATCCTTAAACCTGATCTGTTCTGCATCTGCATCTGAAAAACTCCATATCTCCCTAACTGGGAGAGTGATATTCCTGAAACCAGATGATTCAGCCATATTGTACGGGACAAAACAATGCTCAGTCAATAGTCCCTAATGGTCACAAATGAATCTCCTGGAGACCGACACTGTAATCACCAATGCAGTGATAATTCCAACATAGCAGGTGCCTTGCCAGATGAAGCAAAAGCCCAACTGGCCACAGCGGGACCACAGGACCTAAGCCAAATCCAATATACACAGTCCAACAACCGGCACTCACGCTTTCAATCAATAGTGCCCAGGTGCTCTCCCAGGTAAAAACCTAGCATATCACTTTCAAAGCAGGTGGCACTCACGGGTCTTCTTATATGAAATGGAATGAACAGATCAGGTAGATCAACGTTTCGATTTTATTGCAAAATCGTCATCAGGATCAGATAAATACAACAACAAAATCAACAGTTTTATAACTCACCCAAAGTGATATCCACGCCTTCTCGCCATGTCGCCGGGCTCCGAGTGCCCAGCGTCTTCCGGTGACGTTTGCCGCCGCCGGCGTCCGCCCGCACGTCATCACGTCAGCCCGGCTTCTCGTTACCCGGCAACACAGGAAGGCGGGTTAGCGTCAGTGCACCCAACCACCAATGAGAGTCCTCCGCCCCTCCTCCTGAACCTGGTTACGGACCCGGAACACTAAGCGTCATGTGACCCTCACCCCGCCTCTGTGTGATCAACGCCGCCCGGCGTCCCGTTGCCCAGCAACCAGGGGGGAGGCAAAAAATGCGGAAGCCCATACATAATAAAAACAATGTAACCACAGGGAAAATTGACACAGAGCAATATAATGGATCATGTCTAATCAAGACAATATCAAAACTTGGGACACTGAATGGACTGATTGATAAATAATATAAAAAACAACATTACACTAAGGCAGCAGATGTACACACACCCAGAGTTCAAAACAACAATTAGGGAAAATACTTCAAAGGAAGCAATTAAGGCCTAATGATTCATTCAGGCCACGAGGGGCCACAGTATCTAATCGATGGATCCATTTCACTTCCCTCTGTAACAGAGCACGATCTCTGTCACCTCCTCTAATATTTTTTGGGGCCTGATCAATAATTTTGTAGCGTCATGTAGTCAACCCATGTTTAAAGATCCTAAAGTGGCGTGCCACTGGTTGTTCTTGTGGCACCACCAGGCCTTCCACTGCTTTACGTATCGATGACCTATGCATATTCATGCGTTCTTTAAACTGTCTTGTGGTCTTCCCTATATAGAGAAGACCACATGGGCAGCGAATGAAGTATATGACATGCGTACTAGAGCATGTCAAAACCTGACGGATAGAGAAACGTTTCCCTGAATGTGGGTGTGAAAACGAATCCCCACTTTCCAGGAAACTACAGGTGGTGCAACCCGTACATCGGTTGCACCCAGGACGACGGCTCAAAAAGTGCATAGAAGCAGGAACTCTGGTAAACCCTGAGATGTCATTTTTTATAAGCCAATCTTTTAAGTTTCTGTTCCGTGAAAAACTAGGCATGACCTCGGTCTCATGAAAGACCTTCAGGTCAGGATCACTTTTCACTAAAGGCCACAACCTTTTTGTGTGTCTTACAGTATCGGCACTTTGGTTGTGAAATTTCTGTACAAATGGGATTTTCTTATTTAGTAGTATCTTTCAGATATGTATTCTGAACTTGGATGACAGGTTGAAAAAATGTGTCCAGATACTTACGTCAGGGCCCAGACGTTGCATTTTTTGTACAATTGTTAGGTGAATTATCTGGATGTGTTCATCCAGTTAGATCCAGATGGTCTCCATACCTCATTATACAAAAAACCCACCGATAGAAATAATGTCTTACATTTTTCTAGCCAACATCCCATTAGTACCAAAAAAGGTCTTCCATTCTCACAGTTTCTTAGAGTGCATAGAATTTCGGATAATTTGATGACAACCGAAAGGGACATAGATGCCATGATTCGTCAGTTTGTGGCCAGAGGATACAAGTTTGATGAATTAATACGCATCAAACAGAAAGTATTGGCCATCCCTAGAGAGCAGGCCCTGGTATCTACGATCAAAAATTCTAAATTAAATAAGAAAATCCCATTTGTACAGAAATTTCACAACCAAAGTGCCGATACTGTAAGACACACAAAAAGGTTGTGGCCTTTAGTGAAAAGTGATCCTGACCTGAAGGTCTTTCATGAGACCGAGGTCATGCCTAGTTTTTCACGGAACAGAAACTTAAAAGATTGGCTTATAAAAAATGACATCTCAGGGTTTACCAGAGTTCCTGCTTCTATGCACTTTTTGAGCCGTCGTCCTGGGTGCTACCGATGTACGGGTTGCACCACCTGTAGTTTCCTGGAAAGTGGGGATTCGTTTTCACACCCACATTCAGGGAAACGTTTCTCTATCCGTCAGGTTTTGACATGCTCTAGTACGCATGTCATATACTTCATTCGCTGCCCATGTGGTCTTCTCTATATAGGGAAGACCACAAGACAGTTTAAAGAACGCATGAATATGCATAGGTCATCGATACGTAAAGCAGTGGAAGGCCTGGTGGTGCCACAAGAACAACCAGTGGCACGCCACTTTAGGATCTTTAAACATGGGTTGACTACATTACGCTACAAAATTATTGATCAGGCCCCAAAAAATATTAGAGGAGGTGACAGAGATCGTGCTCTGTTACAGAGGGAAGTGAAATGGATCCATCGATTAGATACTGTGGCCCCTCGTGGCCTGAATGAATCATTAGGCCTTAATTGCTTCCTTTGAAGTATTTTCCCTAATTGTTGTTTTGAACTCTGGGTGTGTGTACATCTGCTGCCTTAGTGTAATGTTGTTTTTTATATTATTTATCAATCAGTCCATTCAGTGTCCCAAGTTTTGATATTGTCTTGATTAGACATGATCCATTATATTGCTCTGTGTCAATTTTCCCTGTGGTTACATTGTTTTTATTATGTATGGGCTTCCGCATTTTTTGCCTCCCCCCTGGTTGCTGGGCAACGGGACGCCGGGCGGCGTTGATCACACAGAGGCGGGGTGAGGGTCACATGACGCTTAGTGTTCCGGGTCCGTAACCAGGTTCAGGAGGAGGGGCGGAGGACTCTCATTGGTGGTTGGGTGCACTGACGCTAACCCGCCTTCCTGTGTTGCCGGGTAACGAGAAGCCGGGCTGACGTGATGACGTGCGGGCGGACGCCGGCGGCGGCAAACGTCACCGGAAGACGCTGGGCACTCGGAGCCCGGCGACATGGCGAGAAGGCGTGGATATCACTTTGGGTGAGTTATAAAACTGTTGATTTTGTTGTTGTATTTATCTGATCCTGATGACGATTTTGCAATAAAATCGAAACGTTGATCTACCTGATCTGTTCATTCCATTTCATATAAGAAGACCCGTGAGTGCCACCTGCTTTGAAAGTGATATGCTAGGTTTTTACCTGGGAGAGCACCTGGGCACTATTGATTGAAAGCGTGAGTGCCGGTTGTTGGACTGTGTATATATATATATATATATATATATATGTATGCATGTTTAATATGCTATGTATATGGGTTCACTCTGATCTCCCGGCGGCCGGCCTCCCGGCGACCAGCATACCAGCGCCCTGAGGCCGGCCGCCGGCTTACCAACAGTGTGGCGAGCGCAAACGAGCCCCTTGCTGGCTCGCTGCGTTTGCCACGCTACGCGCGCCACACTATTCTATTCTCCCTCCAGGGGGGTCGTGGACCCCACGAGGGAGAATAAGTGTCTAGATGCCGGCGGTCAGGCTCCCGGCGCCGGTATGCTGGTCGCCGGGAGCCCGACCGCCGGCATACTGAAGACCACCCGTGTATATGTATGTGTGTGTGTGTATATATATATTCCATAGACAAAAAACCTTACGGTTTCACATGTCCCATTAAGGCTTCTTAGACATGATCGAAATTTCAGAAACCTGTTGTAACTCTTCCACTCAAACTCCAAAAAGCAATGAATTTCCGATCATTAAGGCTGACGCCTTAATGGACGTGTTCCTTGCGCAATACAGATATGGTATGCCATCACAGCCTGTGGGTAAGTGCAGATTCAGCACTCTCACAGAGTGAGATTGCTGTCACTCACACAATGGTGGAGCTGCTAATTCACAGATTTGTGTGCTCATTGGAATACACACATGCAGTCTATGCAACTGAAGGTCTGAGCAGTTTTGTGTTGCTCCCATCCCACACAGTGCCCACAACCATCCCATTCGGTCACCACAACAATCCCACCGTGTTACAACAGCTTCTCACTCCATACATCCATCTCACTTAGTATACACATTTAGCTCCCTCAAACATCTTGGTTAATTGCTAAAACTAGAATACCCCATCTACTGTCTATGCATCTACACTTGCTTCCCCTATACACCTCCATGCTGCTGTCTTCCCCTATCCCTACTGCTGTGTTCTCCCATCTGTGCTAGTCTGTACTAACTTATCTATAACATCTGTCTTTCCGCACCTGTGCCTTGTCTGTATCACCGTTTCCTTCTCTCTGTGCTGCTCAGTGTTTCCCTCTTCAACGTCACTCTGTCTCCTCCAGTACAGGGCACACTGTCTTCTCTCCCATCTGCACCAGTTTTCTACCCATCCAAGCCAGTGTTTTCAACCCATCTGCACCATTTCCCCCATCTGCACCGCTCTGTCTCCCTTCCCATACTTTGTGCTTAATCTACCCCCTATCCACACCACTCTTACCCCATTCATGTAGCCGACATCCTGAAGGTAAATTTCGTGGGTCCTGCGCTCTTGGCAGGGAAATAACCGCCACAGCCCACCCCCCAGTGGTCCGGAAACGCCTCCGTTGTGCAGACCATGCCCTGCCAATGGCATTCTAACGCTGTTTGCACACACCCTCCTTCCCCGCAACCCCCTCTGCCTATCAATCAGGCAGGGTGATCGCAGCCAGTGAGATGCTGATAGCATCTCACTGGGCTCCTGGGGTACGTACGCGCAGTGCGGCCATTGCACGTGCGCACCTCACAAACTAATTCAGACTGCGATCGCTGCTGCTGCGGTCTGAATTACCCCGTGTTTCTTTGTCCCCCCCCATCAGTGCTGCTTAGTGTTCCCTCTATCCACACACTTCTGTTCCCCCATCCACACCGCTCTCCTCCCTTCAATCAACAACACTCATACCTCATCTGAGCAGCTTTGTCTTACGCTCAGACCTTCAGTTGCATAGACAGCATGTGTGTATTCCAATGAGCACACAAATCTGTGAATTAGCAGCTCCACCATTGTGTGAGTGACAGCAATCTCACTCTGTGAGAGTGCTGAATCTGCACTTACCCACAGGCTGTGATGGCATACCATATCTGTATTGCGCAAGGAACACGTCCATTAAGGCGTCAGCCTTAATGATCGGAATTTCATTGCTTTTTGGAGTTTGAGTGGAAGAGTTACAACAGGTTTCTGAAATTTCGATCATGTCTAAGAAGCCTTAATGGGACATGTGAAACCGTAAGGTTTTTTGTCTATGGAATTTCATCGCTTTTTTTAAATTTATTTTTTTTTATTCAGAAATGTAAAATTTCACTGTAAAAATAAACATTTGATTTTTTAAATGTTTAATGAAAATTTTCGTATAACATCACTGTTCTGTGCAAAATAATTTTATTTACCAAACCGAATTGTTTAAGGTCCGTACACACTTAACGATTTAATGAGCGACGTCGCTCATTTTCCCCCTCCTTGAGCGACGTCGCTCGTTTTATCGTTAAGTGTATATGCCACCAGCGACGAACGATGCGCTGCCCCGCGGGTCAGCAACAATCGTCGCTGGCGGTAGGGCATGCATGAAGGATGTGGACTGTCGTCCACGACCTTCATGCATGGCTGGCGGGGGCATGACGTCACTGAGTGATATGAGCGGTCATATCGCTCAGTGTGTACAGTCGGCCGCCGGCCGGCCCGGGAGGGGGAAACATTAGACGATGTCGCTCACAGAGCGACATCGTTTAATGTGTATGGGCCTTTAGACTTTGGTCAAAATATTTTGCTGCCTTTGCAGCTGATGCAGGGAGGGGGGTAGGCGGCAGCAGCCTGTAACTGAGGCTGGAGGTAGGCGTGAAATGCATTGCTTGTACGTGTGAGTGCGTGGTGTCAGGTGCTGCGCGTGTATATGTGTGTGTGTCAGGTGCTGCCTGTGTATGTGTGTCAGGTCCTGTGTGTGTGTGTGTATGTGTGTGTCAGGTGCTGCGTGTATATATGAGTGTGTCTGATGGTGCGTGTGTATGCGTCAGCTGCCGCACGTGGGTGTGTGTCAGGTGTTGCGGGTGTATAGGTGTGTGAGTATCAGGTGCTCCGCGTGTGTACAAGTGTATGTCTGGTGCTGCGCATGAATACGTATGTCTGTGTCAGGTGCTGCGCGTGTACATGAGTGTGCGTCAGGTGCTGCGCGTGTACATGAGTGTGCATTAGGTGCTGTGCGTGTACATGAGTGTGCGTCAGGTTCTGCGTGTGTACATGAGTGTGCATTAGGTGCTGTGCGTGTACATGAGTGTGCATCAGGTGCTGCGCGTGTACATGTGTGTGCGTCAGGTGCTGCGCGTGTCTGTGTGTGTGAGTAAGGTGCTGCGTGTGTATGTGTGTGTCAGGTGCTGCATGTGTATATTAGTGTGTCTGATGGTGTGCGTGTATATGTATGTGTCAGGTGCTGCGTGTATATGTATGTGTCAGGTGCTGCGTGTACATGCATGTGTCAGGTGCTGCATGTTTATTTTATTGTGTCTGATGCTACGTGTGTGTGTCAGGTGCCGCATTTGTATATGTGTGTGTGTCAGGTGTTGCGCGTGTATGTGTGTGTCAGGTGCTGCATGTTTATTTTATTGTGTCTGATGCTACGTGTGTGTCAGGTGCCGCACGTGTATGTGTGTGTGTGTCAGGTGTTGCGCGTGTATGTGTATGTCAGGTGCCGTTCCCCTTCTTCCCATCCAAGCTCTCTCTGTAGAATACAGCTCTGCACCCAGAGAGAGGGAAAGACCAGGGGGCTGATCATTGCACTGCTCACTTTTTGGTCATGAGTTCGGCCTCCTGTTTCTTCCAGTGCTGTGTTCCTGCAGCCCAGCCCTCCCTGTTGTGCCAGAGAATCAGCCCTTCCTTCCCCTGCCAGAGAGAGAGAGCCCGAGGCAGAGACACTCTTCCCGTAGCTGGCCTACCCCCAGTACTTCAGCACTGGCCATGCGGCAGTCAACAAAGGAGACCAGCAGGGGGTCCTGGCAGCATCAGCTGTGGCCGCAGCTGGATCTGGGAGGCCTGCAGTGTCTGAGGTGGGCAGCACTTCCTCCGCCGCTGTCACCTTCCCCTGCCGGAGAGAAAGCCAGAGACATACCCTTCCTGCAGCTGGGCTACCCCTAGTACCTCAGCGCTGGCCAGGCAGAAGTCTATGGAGGGGACCGGCAGGGGTTTCGGGCTGCAGCAGCAGTGGCCGCAGCCAGATCAGGGAGGCCTGCAGGGTCAGAGCTGGGCAGCACTTCCACCAACACTGTCACCTCTGTGCTGGGCATGTACACCAGTCCGTACGGACGGAGGTGTCCACAACAGGCAGCAGTATAATGAGTCAGACAAACTCATTACACGCTGCCCACTGCTGCGCCGCATGCCCTCGATGGAGGAAGCCTAGATGCGGTCCCCAGCTGCAGCGAGGGAGAAGGGTGATCACATCACCCTTCAACCCGGCACTTCACAATCAGCTGGGGATCTGCAGTAGCTTCATCTCTCTCTTCCTCTCCCTCTCTGACAGCACAGCAGCCCCTCTGGGTCCCATGTAGCTCTGCCCCCCTGCTCACAGTTCACTCGGCCTCTCCTGATTAAAAAGAAAATAGAGCCTGACCTGCTGCTCAGATGCGAGGAGGGGACGGGCGGTAGGTCCTCTGTGAGTGCACTACACAGCAAAATTAACTGACTCCTCACAACAGTGTGGACTGCGGGCGACGTCAGATGCCAATTTGGGTGTGCTTGCCGCACTACCTGCCCATCAAGCCCAACGTGGTGCCATGGTGCCAGCCCCGCCCACTATACGGATTCCATTTTGTATTAGGAATCCTATAACAGCATTCCGACATCCCTCCCTATGACGCTGCCATCCATACACTGCCGCTCTCATACATCCGTACACCGCCGCTCTCATACATCCGCACACTGCCGCTCTCACACAACTGTACACTGCTGCTCTCATACATCCATACACTGCCGCTCTCATACATCCGTACAACCCCGCTCTCATACATTCGTACAACCCCGCTCTCATACATACGCACACTGCCGCTCTCATACATCCGTACAACCCCGCTCTCATACATCCGCACACTGCCGCTCTCATACATCCGCACACTGCCGCTCATACAGCCGCACACTGCCGCTCTCATGCAGCCGCACACTGCCGCTCTCATGCAGCCGCACACCGCCGCACTCATGCATCCACACACCACCGCACTCATGCATCCACACACCACCGCACTCATGCATCCACACACCACCGCACTCATGCATCCACACACCACCGCACTCATACATCCACACACCACCGCACTCATACATCCACACACCACCGCACTCATATATCCACACACCGACGCAGTTATACAGCCGTACACTGCCGCTCTCATACAGCCGTACACTGCCGCTCTCATACATCCGCACACTGCCGCACTCATACAGCCGCACTCATACAGCCGCACACTGCCGCTCTCATACAGCCGTACACTGCCGCTCTCATACAGCCGTACACTGCCGCTCTCATACAGCCGTACACTGCCGCTCTCATACAGCCGTACAACCCCGCTCTCATACAGCCGCACACTGCTGCTCTCATACAGCCGCACACCGACGCAGTTATACAGCCGTACACTGCCGCTTTCATACATCCGCACACTGCCGCACTCTTACAGCCGCACACTGCCGCTCTCATACATCCACACACCGCCGCACAACACCACACGCATACAGCCGCACATCATCGCACTCATACAGCCGCACACCGACGCAGTTATACAGCCGTACATTGCCGCTCTCATACATCCGCACACTGCCGCTCTCATACATCCGCACACTGCCGCTCTCTACATCCGCACACTGCCGCTCTCATACATCCGCACACTGCCGCTCTCATACATCCGCACACTGCCGCTCTCATACATCCGCACACTATCGCTCTCATACATCCGTACACTATCGCTCTCATACAGCCGTACACTGCCGCTCTCATACAGCCGTACAACCCCGCTCTCATACAGCCGCACACTGCTGCTCTCATACAGCCGCACACCGACGCAGTTATACAGCCGTACACTGCCGCTTTCATACATCCGCACACTGCCGCACTCTTACAGCCGCACACTGCCGCTCTCATACATCCACACACCGCCGCACAACACCACACGCATACAGCCGCACATCATCGCACTCATACAGCCGCACACCGACGCAGTTATACAGCCGTACATTGCCGCTCTCATACATCCGCACACTGCCGCTCTCATACATCCGCACACTGCCGCTTTCATACATCCGCACACTGCCGCTCTCATACATCCGCACACTGCCGCTCTCATACATCCGTACACTATCGCTCTCATACATCCAACCACTTCCACTCACATCTATACATACATCTACACATCCAATCCCCGCGCAAGGGAACACTGAAATCACTATCACTTTTGCCCGGGGTGTGACCACAGCCAGCCACTACTCCGGCCACCTTCTTGTGACACCAAAATGCATCTTACCTATCATCAGGGTGGTGCTGCTGCTCGGGGCGGGTTGCTGCCTCAGTCTCCTGGTTGGTGCTGCGATTGGAGGGGTTACTGCTTCCCTGTGCTGCCACTGTCTCCCGGATCATCGTGCCGCTGGCTGAATTGCAGCTTGACGCTACTGCTGCCGGGAGTAACAGCTTCCTGACTGTTGTTGCTGGTGGCTGCCTACTGCTCATTGCTGCCGGAACACTGACCGGCTCTGCAGTGATGCTGGCGTAGTGGCGGTGGGGTGGGGGGGTGCCAGCTCCCTTCCCTCGAGCATGCCGCAGTGTAAAAAAATAAATAATAAATAGAGAGCATACCAGGGTGAGAGTCTGTATGGATCACAGTGATTACACGGGGCACAGCATAAGGACACCTTGCTGTGAGGGGCTCTGCCCACACAGATTGCTGCACCCTCTCTGATGTCAGCCGCTGCCCTCTCGTTCTCTGGGCGGCTAGTTCCAGTGTGAAGTAGGAGAGGAAGAGAACACACAGGAGAGCAGCCCTGATATATAACAGAGGTGGAAGTTCTATAGGCAGCAGAGACAGAGACCAGCCAGCCAGTCTCCCAGTGCCCTGATCACTACACGCCGCCAGCACAGCATTACAGGAGGGTCCTATAGTGCTGCCCTGAGCTAACAGGTGTGTGTACTAAGTGTACCCCGTACAGTGTGCTGCGCCCTGGTGTCTCTGAGAGGGGTGAGGTCACCGTGCCGCTTTAGTATATGGCTTTTCCTTAGTACTGTACGTTACAGCCCTGCACTAGTAGTGGCAACTCTGCCCTATGTGAACCTGTGAGGTTATTTTCCTATTTACAGAATAACCGGGGAGAAGGCGGCCATATTGCGGCTCTCAAGTGAAGGCCCTCTAGTACACCCCCTGCTGGCGGCCACTGCGCAGGCGCAACAAATTGAAATGCCCTATCTCTATAATGGGGCATATTTCTCTTAATTAAAAAAAACCTGTAACTTTCCGAAAAACCACAACCCCAAAAGGCACTTCACTGGGACATGCTCTATCTAATAAAACAAACCCCAAGTCTTATTTTTATACATATATATATATGCACACACACTCATGTATATACATGCATATACATGTATACACAAATACACGTATGTACATGTTTATGTATGTATAATACACTGATAGAGTACATTATATTTATGAATTAATTGCTTCCCGGTTCTGCAGCATCATCATCAGCACCACCAGCGTTACTCACAGTCACTTCACACTGACTGCTGCACAACACATCACTTAATTTCCGGGCCGCCCGCCACCTGGTGAAGAGACATGGGAGATGAAGGACCAGCAGTGCCACGTTGAGCGGAAGTATTGTGAATTAGTTACCCACACACTCCTTGTGACACCTGCTCCCCGTCTGCCCTCCCACCCGCCGCCTGCCGTCCGGAACCCGCACTGACAAGTAAGTCTCAGCAGAATGTGTCTGCCAGCAGCTCCCAGTCCCTCCTAGAGGAACACTGCCAGTGGTGTGGCGGCCGCGGCACACTAGGACTGAGAGACCGCAGCAGGAGGAAAGCACAGGTGGGCGGGAGGAGAGCATGGGCGGACATCACCACGTCACATTGCAAGGTGACGCCAGTCCCCCCAGTGAGGCCGCCGACGAATGCACTCAGCATAGTATTAGCAGCAGGCAGAGGGGGGGGGGGCGGGTGCAGCGGTGGTGGGAGGTACGGAAATGAGCTGCAGGCTAGGCTACACCGTTCACACACTCAGCGTTCACTGTGCTACAGCAAGCGTGGCGTGCAGCGGTGCTGGACATTAGGGAGTGCCTGTGCACACCAGGCACCCCCTGTACGCACGCCTATGCGCTACCACCCCCCATATGCCACACTACATCACTATGCTACAGCCCTCCCATATGCTGCACTTCATAATTACACTATACCCCCCATACAACATACTACATCACCACACTACACTACTCACAATAAAATTAAAACATCCCAGTTCCTCATTCTTAATGAGCTCACGTGAGTTCTCTCCCCAACGGAGCTCCAGACCAAGTAACAATGAAGACACCAGCAGCGTGTAGGGGGCAGGCCTGGTCCACTTGTCAGGAGAGAGCAGTCACAGGAGGGTAAGAAGGGGGCGGGGCCTAGTCCTACAGACGGGAGAGAGCACAGACAGGAGAGAGCAAGGTACAGGGGTAGAAGGGGACGGCTGATGTGAAGAAGGGGGCGGAGCCTATTCTTACAGGCTTTCAAAATTCGACTTTAAAATTCGACATTTGACAAATTCGACTTTTCTGCAATGGTACAAATGCGGCAATTCGACAAAAGTATATTCAATTGAAGTTTGTAAATTCGACAACAGTGCTTTTAAACAGTAAATTCGTCATTTTCAATCCGCAACACTTTGCTGGCGGAATCTAATAAAAAAATTTTAAAACATGTTTTTTTTTTGCTGGTTTTTTTTTGGGTAATAGCATATCTATTTATATTAGAAGGGATTAGGTACTTGGTTTGCCTTTTTTGGAGGCACAAGTATTATTTATATATTTTTTAAAATATTATTTATTTTTTAAATGGAATGTGAAAAACCCGGAAAAAAAATTGCGTGGGTCCCCCCTCCAAAGCATAACCAGCCTCGGGCTCTTCGAGCCGGTCCTGGTTCTAAAAATCCGGGGGAAAAACAGACAGGGGATCCCCCGTATTTTTAAAACCAGCACCGGGCTCTGCGCCTGGTGCTGGTGCAAAAAATACGGGGGACAAAAAGAGTAGGGGTCTCCCGTATTTTTTACACCAGCATCGGGCTCCACTAGCTGGACAGATAATGCCACAGCCGGGGGTCACTTTTATACAGTACCCTGCGGCCGTGGCATTAAATATCCAACTAGTCACCCCTGGCCGGAGTACCCTGGGGGAGTGGGGACCCCTTCAATCAAGGGGTCCCCCCCCCAGCCACCGAAGGGCCAGGGGTGAAGCCCGAGGCTGTCCCCCCCCATCCAAGGGCTGCGGATGGGAGGCTGATAGCCTTGAGAAAATTTAAAGAATATTGTTTTTTCTAGTAGTACTACAAGTCCCAGCAAGCCTCCCCCGCAAGCTGGTACTTGGAGAACCACAAGTACCAGCATGCAGGAGAAAAACGGGCCCGCTGGTACCTGTAGTTCTACTGGGGAAAAAATACCCAAATAAAAACAGGACACAGACACCGTGAAAGTATAACTTTATTTTACACCTGCCGACACACACATACTTACCTATGTTGACATGAAGCAGTCGGTCCTCTTCTCCAAGTAGAATCCACGGGTACCTGAAAATAAAAGATAATTATACTCACCTGATCCAGGTTCCAGATTAAATCCACGTACTTGGCAAAACAACAAACCGAACACCCGGACCAGACGGACTGAAAGGGGTCCCATGTTTACACATGGGACCCCTTTCCACGAATGCAGACATCCGAATATTGCGAGAATCCGACAGCGGGATGAGGACGTTCGTGCGCGCTCGGGCTAGCCGAGCAAGGCGGGAAGGTTCGAACCTGCCTCGGACCCGTGTAAAATGGGTGAAGTTCGGGGGGTTCGGATTCCGACGAACCGAACCCACTCATCACTAGTATGTACGTGAGTGTCAGGTGCCGTGCGCGTACATACGTGTCAGTGCCGTGCGTGTACGTACGTGTGTGTCAGGTGTCGTGCGTGTACGTGTGTGTGTCAGGTGGCGCGTACCTACATGTGTGTATGTCAGGTGCTGTGCATGTGTGTACGTTCAGGCGTGTGTCAGGTGCCGCGCGTGTACGTACGTGTGTGTGTGTGTGCCAGGAGCCGCGCGTGTACATGCGTGTGGGTGTCAGGAGCCGTGCGTATACGTACATACGTGTAGGTGTCAGGTGCCGTGCGTATACATACATACGTGTGTGTGTCAGGAGCCGCGCATGTTCGTACATGTGTGTGTGTCAGGAGCCACGCGCATGCATGTGTGTGTGTGTGTCAGGAGCCACGCGTGTGCATACATGTGTGTGTGTCAGGAGCCACGCATGTGCATATGTACGTGTGTGTCAGGTGCCGCACGTGTATGTGTGTGTGTGTGTGTTAAATTCTGCGTGTGTACGTACGTATGTGTGTGCCTGGAGCTGCGCGAGTACATACGTGTGTGTGTGTGTGTGTGTGTCAGGTGCTGTACGTGTATGTGTGTGTCTCAGGTGCTGCACGTGTATATGTGTGTATCTCAGGTGCTGCATTTGTATGCGTCAGCTGCCACGTGGGTGTCAGGTGTTGAGCGTGTATGTGTTTGTGTCGCATCTGTATGTGTGTGACTGTCAGGTGCTGCGCGTGTATGTGTGTGTCAGGTGCCGCACGTGTATGTGTGTGTGTGTTAAATTCTGCGTGTGTACGTACGTATGTGTGTGCCTGGAGCTGCGCGAGTACATACGTGTGTGTGTGTGTGTCAGGTGCTGTACGTGTATGTGTGTGTCTCAGGTGCTGCACGTGTATATGTGTGTATCTCAGGTGCTGCATTTGTATGCGTCAGCTGCCACGTGGGTGTCAGGTGTTGAGCGTGTATGTGTTTGTGTCGCATCTGTATGTGTGTGACTGTCAGGTGCTGCGCGTGTATGTGTGTGTCAGGTGCTGCATGTATATATGTGTGTGTTAGGTGCTGTTCATGTATGTGGGAGTGGCAGGTGCTGCATGTGTATATATGTGTGAGTGGCAGGTGCTGCGTGTGTATACGAGTGTGTGTGAGGTGCTGCGAGTGTATGTGTGTGTTAGGTGCTCTGAGTGTATATGATTGTGTGTCAGGTGCTGTGCGTGTGTGCGTTAAATTCCACATGTATGTATGTGTGTCAGGTGCTGCGTGTGTGTGTGGGTGTGTCAGGTGCTGCATGTCTGTGTGTGTGGGTGTGTCAGGTGCTGCATGTGTGTATCAGGTGCTGAATGTCTGCGTGTGTGTGTCAGGTGCTGCATGTCTGTGTGTCAGGTGCTGCGTGTGTGTGTGTGTGTCAGGTGCTGTGTGTCTGTGTCAGGTGCTGCGTATGTGTGTGTGTGTCAGGTGCTGCGTGTCTGTGTCATTTGCTGCGTGTCTGCGTGTGTGTGTCAGGTGCTGCGTGTCTGCGTGTGTGTGTCAGGTGCTGCGTGTCTGCGTGTGTGTTTCAGGTGCTGCGTGTCTGCGTCAGGTGCTGCGTGTGTGTGTGTGTGTCAGGTGCTGCATGTCTGTGTGTCAGGTGATGCGTGTGTGTCAGGTGCTGTGTGTGTGTGTGTGTGTCAGGTGCTGCGTGTGTGTGTGTGTGTGTGTGTGTGTCAGGTGCTGCGTGTCTGTGTCAGGTGCTGCATGTCTGTGTGTGTGTGTCAGGAGCTGCGTGTGTGTGTGTGTCAGGTGCTGCGTGTCTGCGTGTGTGTGTCAGGTGCTGCATGTCTGCGTCAGGTGCTGCGTGTGTGTGTGTGTCAGGTGCTGCATGTCTGTGTGTCAGGTGCTGCGTGTGTGTGTGTGTCAGGTGCTGTGTGTGTGTGTGTGTCAGGTGCTGTGTGTCTGTGTCAGGTGCTGCGTGTCTGCGTGTGTGTGTCAGGAGCTGCGTGTGTGTGTGTCAGGTGCTGCGTGTCTGCGTGTGTGTCAGGTGCTGCATGTGTGTGTGTGTCAGGCGCTGCATGTCTGTGTGTCAGGTGCTGCGTGTGTGTGTCATGTGCTGTGTGTGTGTGTGTGTCAGGTGCTGCGTGTGTGTGTGTCAGGTGCTGCGTGTGTGTGTGTCAGGTGCTGCGTGTCTGTGTCAGGTGCTGCGTGTGTGTGTCAGGAGCTGCGTGTGCGTGTGTGTCAGGTGCTGCGTGTGTCAGGTGCTGCATGTGTGTGTGTGTGTGTGTGTCAGGCGCTGCATGTCTGTGTGTCAGGTGCTGCGTGTGTGTGTGTGTGTCAGGTGCTGTGTGTGTGTGTCAGGTGCTGCGTGTGTGTCAGGTGCTGCGTGTGTCAGGTGCTGCGTGTGTGCATGTGTCAGGTGCTGCATGTCTGCGTGTTTGTGTGTCAGGTGCTGCGTGTGTGTCAGGTGCTGCGTGTGAGTATGTCAGGTGCTGCGTGTGAGTGCGTGTGTCAGGTGCGTGAGTGTGAGTGTCAGGTGCGTGTGAGTGTGTGTGTGTCAGGTGCTGCATGTGCGTGTGTGTCAGGTGCTGCGTGTGCGTGTGTGTCAGGTGCTGCGTGTGCGTGTGTCAGGTGCGTGAGTGTGTGTGTGTGTGTCAGGTGCGTGAGTGTGTGTGTGTCAGGCGCTGCGTGTCTGTGTGTGTCAGGCGCTACGTGTCTGTGTGTGTAACGGACACACAGCAGGGAGGAGGAGGGGGGGTGGCCGGACACAGCGGGAGGAGGGGGGGGTGGACGGACACAGCGGGAGGAGGGGAGGGTGGCCGGACACACAGCAGAGGGGGGACGGGGGACACAGCAGGGGGGGCGAGGGGGTTTACACAGCAGGGAGGGCGGCGGGGGGGACACACAGCAGGGAGGGCGGGGGGGTATGGAAGGACACACAGCAGGGTGGGGGGACGGACAAACACATAGCAGGGAGGGGCGGACGGACACACAGCAAGGAGGGGGGGACGAACAGACACACTGCAGGGAGGGCGGGGACACAGCATGGAGGGCGAGGGGGGGACGGACGGACACACAGCAGGGAGGGTGAGGGGGGGGGACGGACACACAGCAGGGAGGCGGGAGGGTGGCCGGACACAGCGGGAGGAGGGGGGGTGGCCGAACACACAGCACGGGACGGGAGGGTGGCTGGACACACAGCAGGGAGGGCGGGGGGACGGACGGACACAGCGGGAGGAGGGGGGGTGGACGGACACAGCAGGAGGAGGGGAGGGTGGCCGGACACACAGCAGGGAGGGTGAGGGGGTTTACACAGCAGGGAGGGCGGCGGGGACACACACACAGCAGGGAGGGCGGGGGGGTATGGAAGGACACACAGCAGGGCGGGGGGACGGACAGACACATAGCATGGAGGGCAGGGGGGGCGGATGGACACACAGCAGGGAGGGGGGGACGAACGGACACACTGCAAGGAGGGCGGGGGGGGGACACTGCAGGGGGGGGACACTGTAAGGAGGGCGGGGGGGACACACACTGCAGGGAGGGCGGGGACACACAGCAGGGAGGGCAAGGGGGGGGGCGACGGACACACAGCAGGGAGGGAGTGCGGGGGGTGAGACGGACACACAGCAGGGAGGGCGAGAGAGGGGGGGGTGACTGGTGACCATAGAGACCTTGATAAATACCGCATACTGCAGGGAGGGAGGGCCGGACACAGCGGGAGGAATGGCCGGACACAGCTGCCCGAGACGCCTCCTACTGCCAGCCGCACCACAGACGCGTGGAGGAGACGCAGGCAGCCACCAGGGAAGGTCCGGCGGGCGGCCGGGCACACAGCGGGAGGGAGGGGAGGGTGGCCGGACACGCGGGGGAGAAGTGGAAGCTGGGTACACAGCTGTGGGCTGCCTGACAGAACTCACCCAGTGCTACGCAGCTCCGGCGATCTCCTCCCGCTTCATGGACCTCAGTGAACTCACACGCCGGGAACCGCTGGCTGTCCTCCTGCAGCTCCACGTGACTCCTTCCCTCTCTGTCTCCTCGTGCCCAACTGCCAGAGCTACTCTCTGTACACCCCCTGCTGGCGGTCACTGCGCAGGCGCAACAAATTGAAATGCCCTATCTCTATAATGGGGCATATTTCTCTTAATTAAAAAAACCCTATAACTTTCTGAAAAACCAAAACCCCAAAAGGCACTACACTGGGGCATACTCTATCTAGTAAAACAAACCCCAAGTCTTAATTCGTCCTCTATCCTGAGTTATGCCTTCCCAAAAAAATCCTCATTCACTCTATGGGAAAACGTTGTCAAAAAGCCACAGAGGGAGTGGCAGAAAAAACTGACAGTTGGAAATTTAGCTTACTCCCAATTCCTCATTTTTTATTATTTTGCCCTGAAATTTGGCATGCAGCAGCGGGTGACGATTCTACGCGTCCATGCCAAATTTCAGCTCAGTACGTCCAATCAGTTTTGAGGTGTAGCCCCTCAAACACCATGCCCCCATCTCAGAAGTTCCCTATGGGAGAATTCCGTTTGTTCGATTCAGCCTTAATATAAGGGCACGGTCCAGCCTTAATATAAGGGCACGACCGTGCCCTTATAATATATGCACACACACTCATGTATATACATGCATATACATGTATACACAAATACACGTATGTACATGTTTATGTATGTATAATACACTGATAGAGTACATTATATTTATGAATTAATTTCTTCCCGATTCTGCAGCAGCATCATCAGCACCACCAGTGTTACTCGCAGTCACTTCACACTGACTGCTGCACAACACATCACTTAATTTCCGGGCCGCCCGCCACCTGGTGAAGAGACATGGGAGATGAAGGACCAGCAGTGCCACGTTGAGAGGAAGTATTGTGAATTAGTTACCCACACACTCCTTGTGACACCTGCTCCCCGTCTGCCCTCCCACCCGCCGTCCGGAACCCGCACTGACAAGTAAGTCTCAGCAGAATGTGTCTGCCAGCGGCTCCCAGTCCCCAGTGGTGTGGCGGCCGTGGCACAATAGGACTGAGAGACCGCAGCAGGAGGAAAGCACAGGTGGGCGGGAGGAGAGCATGGGCGGACATCACCACGTCACATTGCAAGGTGACGCCAGTCCCCCCAGTGAGGCCGCCGATGAATGCACTCAGCATAGTATTAGCAGCAGGCAGAGGGGGGGCGGGTGCAGCGGTGGTGGGAGGTACGGAAATGAGCTGCAGGCTAGGCTCCACCGATCACACACTCAGCGATCACTGTGCTACAGCAAGCGTGGCGTGCAGCGGTGCTGGACATTAGGGAGTGCCTGTGCGCACCAGGCACCCCCTGTACGCACGCCTATGCGCTACCACCCCCCATATGCCACACTACATCACTATGCTACAGCCCTCCCATATGCTGCACTTCATAATTACACTATACCCCCCATACAACATACTACATCACCACACTACACTACTCACAATAAAATTAAAACATCCCAGTTCCTCATTCTTAATGAGCTCACGTGAGTTCTCTCCCCAACGGAGCTCCAGACCAAGTAACAATGAAGACACCAGCAGCGTGTAGGGGGCAGGCCTGGTCCACTTGTCAGGAGAGAGCAGTCACAGGAGGGTAAGAAGGGGGCGGGGCCTAGTCCTACAGACGGGAGAGAGCATAGACAGGAGAGAGCAAGGTACAGGGGTAGAAGGGGACGGCTGATGTGAAGAAGGGGGCGGGGCCTATTCTTACAGGCTTTCAAAATTCGACTTTAAAATTCGACATTTGACAAATTCGACTTTTCTGCAATAGTACAAATGCGGCAATTCGACAAAAGTATATTCAATTGAAGTTTGTAAATTCGACAACAGTGCTTTTAAACAGTAAATTCGTCATTTTCAATCCGCAACACTTTGCTGGCGGAATCTAATAAAAAAAAATTAAAAACATGTTTTTTTTTGCTGTTTTTTTTTTTTGGTAATAGCATATCTATTTATATTAGAAGGGATTAGGTACTTGGTTTGTCTTTTTTGGAGGCACAAGTATTATTTATATATTTTTAAAAATATTATTTATTTTTTAAATGGAATGTGAAAAACCCAGAAAAAAAATTGCGTGGGTCCCCCCTCCAAAGCATAACCAGCCTCGGGCTCTTCGAGCCGGTCCTGGTTCTAAAAATCCGGGGGGAAAACAGACAGGGGATCCCCCGTATTTTTAAAACCAGCACCGGGCTCTGCGCCTGGTGCTGGTGCAAAAAATACGGGGGACAAAGAGAGTAGGGGTCCCCCGTATTTTTTACACCAGCATCGGGCTCCACTAGCTGGACAGATAATGCCACAGCCGTGGGTCACTTTTATACAGTGCCCTGCGGCCGTGGCATTAAATATCCAACTAGTCACCCCTGGCCGGAGTACCCTGGTGGAGTGGGGACCCCTTCAATCAAGGGGTGTCCCCCCCCAGCCACCCAAGGGCCAGGGGTGAAGCCCGAGGCTGTCCCCCCCATCCAAGGGCTGCGGATGTGAGGCTGATAGCCTTGAGAAAATTTAAAGAATATTGTTTTTTCTAGTAGTACTACAAGTCCCAGCAAGCCTCCCCCGCAAGCTGGTACTTGGAGAACCACAAGTACCAGCATGCAGGAGAAAAACGGGCCCGCTGGTACCTGTAGTTCTACTGGGAAAAAAATACCCAACTAAAAACAGGACACAGACACCGTGAAAGTATAACTTTATTTCACACCTGCCGACACACACATACTTACCTATGTTGACACGAAGCAGTCGGTCCTCTTCTCCAAGTAGAATCCACGGGTACCTGAAAATAAAAGATAATTATACTCACCTGATCCAGGTTCCAGATTAAATCCACGTACTTGGCAAAACAACAAACCGAACACCCGGACCAGACGGACTGAAAGGGGTCCCATGTCCACGAATGCAGACATCCGAATCTTGCGAGAATCCGACAGTGGGATGATGACGTTCGGGTTAGCCGAGCAAGGCGGGAAGGTTCGAACCTGCCTCGGACCCGTGTAAAATGGGTGAAGTTCGGGGGGTTCGGATTCCGACGAACCGAACCCACTCATCACTAGTATGTGTCAGGTGCCGTGCGCGTACGTACGTGTCAGTGCCGTGCGTGTACGTACGTGTGTGTCAGGTGTCGTGCGTGTACGTGTGTGTGTGTCAGGTGGCGCGTAGCTACATGTGTGTATGTCAGGTGCTGTGCATGTGTGTATGTACACGCGTGTGTCAGTTGCTGCGCGTGTACGTGTGTGTGTGCCAGGAGCCGCGCGTGTACATGCGTGTGGGTGTCAGGAGCCGTGCGTATACGTACATACGTGTAGGTGTCAGGTGCCGTGCGTATACGTACATACGTGTGTGTGTCAGGAGCAGCGCGTGTTCGTACATGTGTGTGTGTCAGGAGCCACGCGCATGCATGTGTGTGTGTGTGTGTGTGTCAGGAGCCACGCGTGTGCATACATGTGTGTGTGTCAGGAGCCACGCATGTGCATACGTACGTGTGTGTCAGGTGCCGCACGTGTATGTGTGTGTGTGTTAAATTCCGCGTGTGTACGTACGTATGTGTGTGCCTGGAGCTGCGCGAGTACATACGTGTGTGTGTGTGTGTGTCAGGTGCTGTACGTTATGTGTGTGTCTCAGGTGCTGCACGTGTATATGTGTGTATCTCAGGTGCTGCATTTGTATGCGTCAGCTGCCACGTGGGTGTCAGGTGTTGAGCGTGTATGTGTTTGTGTCGCATCTGTATGTGTGTGACTGTCAGGTGCTGCGCGTGTATGTGTGTGTCAGGTGCCGCACGTGTATGTGTGTGTGTGTTAAATTCCGCGTGTGTACGTACGTATGTGTGTGCCTGGAGCTGCGCGAGTACATACGTGTGTGTGTGTGTGTGTGTGTGTGTGTCAGGTGCTGTACGTGTATGTGTGTGTCTCAGGTGCTGCACGTGTATATGTGTGTATCTCAGGTGCTGCATTTGTATGCGTCAGCTGCCACGTGGGTGTCAGGTGTTGAGCGTGTATGTGTTTGTGTCGCATCTGTATGTGTGTGACTGTCAGGTGCTGCGCGTGTATGTGTGTGTCAGGTGCTGCATGTATATATGTGTGTGTTAGGTGCTGTTCATGTATGTGGGAGTGGCAGGTGCTGCATGTGTATATATGTGTGAGTGGCAGGTGCTGCGTGTGTATACGAGTGTGTGTGAGGTGCTGCGAGTGTATGTGTGTGTTAGGTGCTCTGAGTGTATATGATTGTGTGTCAGGTGCTGTGCGTGTGTGCGTTAAATGCCACATGTATGTATGTGTGTCATGTGCTGTGTGTGTGTGTGTGTGTGTGGGTGTGTCAGGTGCTGCATGTCTGTGTGTGTGGGTGTCTCAGGTGCTGCATGTGTGTGTGTGTGTGTGTGTGTCAGGTGCTGCATGGGTGTGTCAGGTGCGGCATGTCTGCGTGTGTGTGTCAGGCGCTGCATGTCTGTGTGTCAGGTGCTGCGTGTGTGTGTGTGTGTGTGTGTCAGGTGCTGTGTGTGTGTGTGTGTGTGTGTGTGTGTGTGTCAGGTGCTGCGTATGTGTGTGTGTGTCAGGTGCTGCGTGTCTGTGTTAGGTGCTGCGTGTCTGCGTGTGTGTGTCAGGTGCTGCGTGTCTGTGTCAGGTGCTGCGTGTGTGTTTCAGGTGCTGCGTGTCTGCGTGTGTGTGTCAGGTGCTGCGTGTGTGTGTGTGTGTCAGGCACTGCATGTCTGTGTCAGGTGCTGCGTGTGTGTGTGTGTGTGTGTGTGTCAGGTGCTGTGTGTGTTTCAGGTGCTGCGTGTGTGTGTGTGTCAGGTGCTGCGTGTCTGTGTCAGGTGCTGCGTGTCTGTGTCAGGAGCTGCGTGTGTGTGTGTGTCAGGTGCTGCCTGTCTGCGTGTGTGTCAGGTGCTGCGTGTGTGTGTGTGTGTGTGTCAGGTGCTGCATGTCTGTGTGTCAGGTGCTGTGTGTGTGTGTGTGTGTGTCAGGTGCTGTGTGTGTGTGTCAGGTGCTGCGTGTGTGTGTGTCAGGTGCTGCGTGTCTGCGCGTGTGTGTGTGTCAGGTGCTGCGTGTCTGCGTGTGTGTTTGTGTGTCAGGTGCTGCGTGTCTTCGTTTGTGTGTCAGGTGCTGCATGTCTGCGTGTTTGTGTGTCAGGTGCTGCGTGTGTGTGTGTCAGGTGCTGCGTGTCTGCGTGTGTGTCAGATGCTGCGTGTGAGTGCGTGTGTCAGGTGCATGAGTGTGAGTGTCAGGTGCGTGTGAGTGTGTGTGTCAGGTGCTGCGTGTGCGTGTGTGTCAGGTGCTGCGTGTGCGTGTGTGTCAGGTGCTGCGTGTGCGTGTGTGTCAGGTGCTGCGTGTGTGTCAGGTGCGTGAGTGTGTGTGTGTGTCAGGTGCGTGAGTGTGTGTGTCAGGTGCGTGAGTAAGTGTGTGTCAGGTGCGTGAGTGTGTGTGTCAGGCGCTGCGTGTCTGTGTGTGTCAGGCGCTGCGTGTCTGTGTGTGTCAGGCACTGCGTGTCTGTGTGTGTCAAGCGATGTGTGTCTGTGTGTGTGTCAGGTGCTGCGTGTGAGTGTGTGAGTGTGTGTCAGGTCCGTGTGAGTGTCAGGTGCTGCGTCTGTGTGTGTGTGTCAGGTGCTGCGTGTGTGCGTGTGTGTCAGGTGCTGCGTGTGTGCGTGTGTGTCAGGCGCTGCATATGCGTGTGTCAGGCGCTGCATGTGCGTGTGTCAGGCGCTGCATGTCTGTGTGTGTCAGGCGCTGCGTGTCTGGGGAAGGTGGCCGGACACACAGCAGGGAGGGGGATGGCCGGACACACAGCAGGGAGGGGGGGGGGGGCGGACACACAGCAGGGAGGGGGGGGGCGGACATACAGCTGGTGGGAGGGGGGGGCAGCCGGACACACAGCAGGGAGGAGGAGGATGGGGGGGGGGTGGCTGGACACACAGCAGGGAGGGGAGGGTGACCGGACACACGGCAGGGAGGGAAGGGGGTAGGGGGTGGCCGGACACAAAGCAGGGAGGAGGAGGGGGGGGTGGCTGGACACACAGCAGGGAGGGGAGGGTGACCGGACACACGGCAGGGAGGGAAGGGGGTAGGGGGTGGCCGGACACAGCAAGAGGAGGGGGGGTGGCCGGACACACAGCAGGGGAGGGGAGGGTGGCCGGACACACAGCAAGGAGGGGGGGTGGCTGGACACACAGCAGGGAGGGGAGGGTGACGGGACACACGGCAGGGAGGGGAGGGGGTAAGGGGTGGCCGGACACAGCAGAGAGGAGGGGGGGGGGGTGGCCGGACACACAGCAGGGGAGGGTGGCTGGACACACGGCGGGGGGGTGGGGGGCTGGCTGGACACACAGCAGGGAGGGGAGGGTGACCGGACACACGGAAGGGAGGAGGAGGTGTGGCCGGACACACAGCAGGGGGGGGGGGGGCGGACACAAAGCAGGGAGGGCTGGGTGGCCGGACACACAGTAGGGGAGGGCGGGTGGCCCGACACACAACAGGGAGGGGGGGGTGACCGTACACACAGCAGGGAGGGGAGGGGGTGGCCGGACACAGCGGGAGGAGGGGGGTTGGCCGAACACACAGCACGGGAGGGGAGGGTGGCTGGACACACAGCAGGGAGGGCGGGGGGACGGACGGACACACAGCAGGGAGGGCAGGGGGGGGCGGACACACAGCAGGGAGGGCGGGGGGGGGGACACACAGCAGGGAGGGCGGGGGGGGGGGACACACAGCAGGGAGGGCGGGGGGGGGACACACAGCAGGGAGGGCGGGGGGGGGAACAAACAGCAGGGAGGGCGGGGGGGGGACACACAGCAGGTAGGGCGGGGGGGACACACAGCAGGGAGGGCGGCGGGGGGGACACACAGCAGGGAGGGCGGGGGGTATGGAAGGACACACAGCAGGGCGGACAGACGGACAACACATAGCAGGGAGGGCAGGCGGACACACAGCAGGGAGGGGGGGACTAACGGACACACTGCAGGGAGGGCGGGGGGGGACGGACACACAGCAGAGAGGGCGGGGGGACACACACACAGCAGGGAGGGCGAGGGAGGGGTGACGGACACACAGCAGGGAGGGCGGGGGGGGGGACACACAGCAGGGAGGGCGGGGGGGGGGACACACAGCAGGGAGGGCGGGGGGGGACACACAGCAGGGAGGGCGGGGGGGGGGAACAAACAGCAGGGAGGGCGGGGGGGGACACACAGCAGGTAGGGCGGGGGGGACACACAGCAGGGAGGGCGGCGGGGGGGACACACAGCAGGGAGGGCGGGGGGTATGGAAGGACACACAGCAGGGCGGACAGACGGACAACACATAGCAGGGAGGGCAGGCGGACACACAGCAGGGAGGGGGGGACTAACGGACACACTGCAGGGAGGGCGGGGGGGGACGGACACACAGCAGAGAGGGCGGGGGGACACACACACAGCAGGGAGGGCGAGGGAGGGGTGACGGATACACAGCAGGGAGGGCGAGGGAGGGGGGGACGGACACACAGCAGGGAGGGCGAGGGGAGGGGGGGAGACGGACACACAGCAGGGAGGGCGAGGGGGGGGGGGGTGCGACGGACACACAGCAGGGAGGGAGGGCGGGGGGGGGGAGGACTGGTGACCATAGAGACCTTGATAAATATCGCATACTGCAGGGAGGGAGGGCCGGACACAGCAGGAGGAGAAGGAGGGAGGAGTGGCCGGACACAGCTGCCCGAGACGCCTCCTACTGCCAGCCGCACCACAGACGCGGGGAGGAGACACAGGCAGCAACCAGGGAAGGTCCGGCCGGCGGGCGGGCGGCCGGGCGGCCGGGAGGGGAGGGTGGCCGGACAAGCGGGGGAGAAGTGGAAGCTGGGTACACAGCGGTGGGCTGCCTGACAGAACTCACCCAGTGCTACGCAGCTCCGGCGATCTCCTCCCGCTTCATGGACCTTAGTGAACTCACGCGCCGGGAACCGCTGGCTGTCCTCCTGCAGCTCCACGTGACTCCTTCCCACTCTGTCTCCTCGTGCCCAACTGCCAGAGCTACTCTCTGTACACCCCCTGCTGGCGGCCACTGCGCAGCCGCAACAAATTGAAAAGCCCTATCTGTATAATGGGGCATATTTTACTTAATTAAAAAAACCCTGTAACTTCCTGAAAAACCTTAACCCCAAAAGGCACTACACTGGGACATACTCTATTTAGTAAAACAAACCCCAAGTCTTAATTCGTCCTCTATCCTGAGTTATGCCTTCCCAAAAAAAATCCTCATTCACTCTATGGGAATATGGTGTCAAAAAGCCACAGAGAGAGTGGCAGAAAAAAACTGACAGTTGGAACTTTAGGTTACTCCCAATTCCTCATTTTTTATTATTTTGCCCTGAAATTTGGCATGCAGCACCGGGTGACGATTCTACGCTCCCATGCCAAATTTCAGCTCAGTACGTCGAATCAGTTTTGAGGTGTAGCCCCTCAAACACCATGCCCCCATCTCAGAAGTTCCCTATGGGAGAATTCCGTTTGTTCGATTCAGCCTTAATATAAGGGCACGACCGTGCCCTTATAATATATATATATATATATATATATATATATATATATATATGTGTGTGTAGATATATATATATATATATATATATGTAGAAGAGTCAGAACAAACAAATCTCCAAGACAGGACATGGCACTCCAGGACTTTAGTATAAATGATTTTAATGCATCCACTTAATCAACGACCTGCATCACTCCAACAGCCAGTGGTGCAGTGTAAACTGTGGCATAATGGCACAAGCATATATATGTGTAGATATATATATATATATATATATATATATATATATATACACACACACACACACACACACAGACACACTCGTTTTACGGACCCAGCATATACTGGGTCACCTCAGTCCCCACCCCCGTGATTGGCTCCGCCCAGTTCTGGAACCCCCCCCATGCAAATCCTGCGTTTGCCACTGGACTCCATGGCAGATTGGTGAGCTAGCCTTGCATTGAGTGACTCTCTCATGAGTGGCTGCTTGTCTCTCTTGTTGAGCTGCCAAGCGTGCTTGTACTTCCTCTGACGTCTCCTCACATCTTGCCTTTCTTTTACTTAGCAGCTGAGGAGTTGCAGCCCAGACTGAATTTTTTGTTTTTGGTGGCATGTCTTTTCTGAAACTAAACAGTGTGTGTAACCAGTGATCTCGCTAGCGACGGGACCCAGCGGGGTGCCGAAATCGGCAAGTGCATAAACACTTGCAGATGTGACAGCGACGAAGCACCCCCCCATCCATATTTGAAAAAGGGAAGGCGTGCACGGTTTTATTGGTTAAGGGGCATGACCACACATTAGTACCCCCAATTCCAATGATGACACACAGTAGTGCCCCTCACATTACACCAAACAGTAGTGTCTCTTATTCACATTACACATCACACAGAGGGCCTTATTCAGAGATGTACGCTAACCCGATGGTTAACGTACATCTCCGATGGTGGGAAGACTGTGCATCCGTAGGATGTGTTCTGCGCATGTGCAACCCTCCATCTTTGAGTCCGCTCGCAATGCTTCCCAGACGCAGCTTGATTGACAAGCTGCAGCATTTGGGAAGCGGAGAGTGGGGGTTCCTGGCCAGCATTCCTGGAAACGGGGGGGCGTGTCGCCTCCATTTTCCGTGAGGAACGAGGCCAGGGCGGCTTAACTTCCTGGCCTCACAAGCTGTCAGAGACCGGCCAGGCTGAGTAAGCCTCAGCTTACGCATCCTTGCCAAACCTGCAACCATTGCAACTGATGGTTGAGATGGCGATCAGAAGCAGTGTCTACAGACTATGTACTCGGATCGCAAATGAAATGGAGGAGGTGTCTATTTTATATACAAACCTCCTGCTGCATTTGCATTTTAATGGCATTGCAAAGCCGCTTGTGTGGCTCTACAATTCCGTCCATCTCTGAATCAGTCCCTGTATTCCCTTTATTCAAATTACACCAAAGAGTACTGTCCCTTATACACATTACACTACCGAGTAGTACCCCTTATACACATTATGCCACACAGTAGTAGTGCCCCTTACACATTATGCCCACACAGAAGTAGTGCCCCTTACACATTATGCCACACAGTAGTAGTGCCCCTTACACATTATGCCCACACAGAAGTAGTGCCCCTTACACATTATACCCACAGTAGTAGTTCCCCTTACACATTATACCCACAGTAGTAGTTCTCCTTACACATTATGCCCACACAGTAGTAGTGCCCCTTACACAATATACCCACAGTAGTAGTTCCCCTTACACATTATACCCACAGTAGTAGTTCTCCTTACACATTATACCCACAGTAGTAGTGCCCCTTACACATTATGCCAACACAGTAGTAGTGCCCCTTACACATTATACCCACAGTAGTAGTTCCCCTTACACATTATACCCACAGTAGTAGTTCTCCTTACACATTATACCCACAGTAGTAGTTCCCCTTACACATTATACCCACAGTAGTAGTTCCCCTTACACATTATACCCACAGTAGTAGTTCCCCTTACACATTATACCCACAGTAGTAGTTCCCCTTACACATTATACCCACAGTAGTAGTTCCCCTTACACATTATACCCACAGTAGTAGTTCCCCTAACACATTATACCCACAGTAGTTCTCCTTACATATTATACCCACAGTAGTAATTCCCCTTACACATTATACCCACAGTAGTAGTGCCCCTTACACATTATACCCACAGTAGTAGTGCCCCTTACACATTATACCCACAGTAGTAGTTCCCCTTACACATTATACCCACAGTAGTAGTTCCCCTTACACATTATACCCACAGTAGTAGTTCCCCTTACACATTCATTATTTATTAACAGTTATTTATATAGCGCACACATATTCTACAGCACTTTACAGAGAATATTTGGCCATTCACATCGGTCCCTGCACCAGTTGAACTTACAATGTATATTCCCTACCACATGTACATGCACACGCATTCATGCTAGGGTTAATTTTGTAGGGAGACAGTTAACAGTATATTTTTGGATTGTGGGAGGAAACCGGGGTACCCGGAGGAAACCCATGCAAGCATTTAGGGCCATGATGGGAATTGAACCCATGATCTCAGTGCTGTGAGGCAGTAATGCTAACCATTACACCGATGTGCATTATGCCCACACAGTAGCAGTGCCACTTACAAATTATGTCCACAGTAGAAGTGCCCCTTACACATTATGCCCACACAGCAGTACCTGGCATAGCGCCAGATGGCGCTGCCACCCACGGTCAGGGGGTAGAATCAAATAGTAGTGGCATTATTTGGTGTGGTCCCCTGGGCAGTGCCTGGCCCAGAGACTCGCACAGCAGGCAGGATCCACTGTTGCTGGCACCTATGTCTTGCACCGCACTACAGTGAAGAAACTCCAAATAACTTACAGCTTCCAGCAACAAGGGCTTCTGGGAGCTGTAGTTTATTTGGAGTTTCTTAACTGTAGTGCGGTGCCAGACACCGGCGCTAATAACAGTGGCTGCTGTGCGAGTCCCCGGACCAGGCACTGCCCAGGGGACCACACCATGTACTGCCACTACTATTTGATTCTACAGATAGGGATGGGAGCTGTCCTACCCTCAACCTAATGTCGTGGTGATGTCGGATGTGTCGATTTTCAGGTTAAATGTCGATATGTTACATTGTTTATGCTAGCAGGAATAAAATAACATGTGCTCGAATTGTTATGACATATAAGGGGAATTTAATTGTATCTCCAAAGGAATTCAATTGTTGCTCCATACAGGCGCATGTGTGTGCTGTAAGGAAAAATAGGATTTTGATACCTACCAGTAAATCCTTTTCTCCTTGTCCGTAGAGGATGTTGGGGACGAAATCAAGACCATGGGGTATAGACGGGATCCGCAGGAGACATGGGCACTCTAAAGACTTTTCATTGGGTGTGAACTGGCTCCTCCCTCTATGCCCCTTCTCCAGACCTCAGTTGTAGGAACTGTGTCCAGGGAGACTGACATTTCGAGGAAAGGAATTACTTAACTAGTGGTGAGATATCTACCAACTCACACCCTCAACCATGCCGCACACATGGCATTCAACATAACACACACCAACAGGCATGAACCAATTGCAGCAACATGCTGAAACCAAGATAACACAACTTGTGTAACTCTAATAACTAAACTGCAGGTAAAGTACGCACTGGGACGGGCACCCAGCGTCCTCTACGGACTAGGAGAAAAGGATTTACCGGTAGGTTATCAAAATCCTATTTTCTCATACAGCCTAGAAGATGCTGGGAACGACATCAAGACCATGGGGTCTATACCAAAGCTCCAGTACAGGCGGGAGAGTGCGGATGACCATGCAGCACCGATTGACCAAACTTGAGGTCCTCATCGGCCAAGGTGTCAAACTTGTAGAACCTAGCAAACGTGCTTGACCCTGACCAAGTAGCTGCTCGCCAAAGCTGTAATGCCGAGACCTAGTGGAGTCGGCCTTTACCGACGTCGGTAACGGCAATCCAGCCATAGTATGAGCTTGCTGAATCGTATTTCTAATCCAATGTGCAATAGTCTGCTTGGAAGCAGGACAGCCAATCTTGTTGTGATCATACAGAACAAATGGAGTCTCTGTTTTCCATTTACGAGCCGTTCTAGCAACATAGATTTTCAAAGCTCTAACCACATCTAGAGATTTTGACTCCTTGAATGTGTCAGTAATCACTGGCACAACAATAGGTTGGTTTATGTGGAAAGATGAAACCACCTTCAGAAAAAAATTTTGACGAGTCCTCAACTCTGCCCTATCTTCATGGAAGATCAGGTAAGGGCTCTTGTGAGACAAGGCCCCCAATTCAGACACCCGCCTTGCGGATGCCAAAGCCAAAAGCATCACCACTTTGTAAGTGAGAAATTTCAACTCTATCTTTTGTAGAGGCTCAAACCAATCCGATTGAAGGAACTGCAATACCACGTTAAGGTCCTATGGTGCCACTGGAGGCACAAATGGAGGCTGGATGTGCAGAAACCCTTTCACAAAGGTCTGAACCTCTGGAAGAAAGGCCAGTTGTTTCTGGAAGAACACTGACAAGGCCGAAATCTGGACCTTGATTGATGCCAATCGGAGGCCCGCCTCCACACCATCCTGCAAAAAATGGAGAAAACATCCTAAATGAAACTCTTCTGTAGGAGCTTTCTGGAATTCACACCAAGATACATATTTTCTCCAAATACGGTGGTAATGTTTCGACGTTATCCCTTTCTGGCCTGAATAAGGGTGGGGATGACCTCCTCGGGAATACCCTTCCTGGCTAGGATATGGTGCTCAACAGCCATGCCATCAAACGTAGCCGCGGTAAATCTTGGTACACACACGGCCCCTGTTGCAGCAGGTCCTCTGGAGGAGGAAGAGGCAGAGGATCTCCTATGAGTAACTGTTGAAGATCTGGGTACCAAGCCCTCCTTGGCCAGTCTGGGGCTATGAAGATTTCTCGAACCCTTGTTTTTCTTATGATCCTGAGTACTTTGGGATCAGCGGAAGTGGAGGGAAGACATACACTGACGGAAACACCCACTGGGTCACCCGTGCATTCACTGCTACTGCCTGAGGGTCTCTCGACCTGGAACAGTATCTCTGAAGCTTCTTGTTGAGACGAGACGACATCATGTCTATTTGAGGAACTCCCCAAAGACTTGTCACCTCTGCGAAGACTTCTTGGTGAAGGCCCCACTCTTCTGAATGTAGATCGTGCCTGCTGAGGAAGTCTGCTTCCCAGTTGTCTACTCCCGGAATGAATATTGCCGACAGAGCTTGTAGATGTTTTTCTGCCCAGCGGAGGATTTTTGTCGCCTCCGCCATTGCCGCTCTGCTTTTCGTTCCGCCCTGCCTGTTTATGTATGCGACTGCTGTTACATTGTCCGCCTGGATCTGCACGGGATGGTCTTGAAGATGTGCCGCTTGTTGAAGGCCGTTGTAAATGGCTCTTAGCTCCAGAACGTTTATGTGAAGGCAGGCTTCCTGTTGTGACCAACGTCCCTGGAAGTTTTCTCCCTGAGAGACTGCTCCCCAGCCTTGGAGACTTGCATCCGTGGCTACCAGGACCCAGCCCTGAATCCTGAACCTGCGTCCCTCTAGTAGGTGAGAGCTGTGTAACCACCACAGGAGCAAAATCCTGGTTTTTGACGACAGGATTATCTTTCTGTGCATGTGTAGGTGTGACCACGACCACTTGTCCAACAGGTCCCACTGGAATACTCTGGTATGGAACCTGCCAAACTGTATGGCCTCGTAGGCCGCCACCAACTTCCCCAACAACCGAATGCACTAATGGATCGACACACTTGATGGTTTCAATATTTGATTTACCATTTTCTGGATTTCCAGAACCTTTTCCAGCGGAAGAAATACTCTATGAACTTCTGTGTCCAGAATCATCCCGAGGAAAGACAACCTTGTCTTTGGTTCCAACTGTGACTTTGGGTAATTTATGATCCACCCGTGTTGTTGGAGTATTGACAGAGAGAGTGATATGTTTTGTAACAACTGCTCCCTGGATCTCGCCTTTATCAGGAGGTCGTCCAGATAAGGAATTATATTGACTCCTTTCTGACGGAGAACCATCATCTCCGCCATCACCTTGGTGAATACTCTCGGCGCCGTGGAGAGACCAAAAGGTAACGTCTGGAATTGGTAATGGCAATCCTGAATGGTGAATCTCAGATAAACCTGGTGAGGAGGATAAATGGGAACATGAATGGAGAGCCTCCATGTTTCTTTTGGAATCTGCATCCGCGTTCTACTGGCGAATCCACAACGCCCGCCTAGCCGATACTGCCATGGTAGCGGGCTGTGAACTCAAGAGTCCAATATCCTTCTTTGCTTCCAGCATGTAGGCGGCAGCGTCCTTGATATTCCCTAACTTAAGGAGTATCTCTTCTTTATCAATCGTGTCTATTTCTGATGACACGCTTTCTGACCATTTTTCAATAGCGCGACTCACCCACGCGCAGGCAATAGTGGGCCTGATCAGTGCACCATTGGTAACATAAATGGATTTCAATGTCGTTTCCATTTTGCAGTCTACCGCTTTAAGAGAAGCCGTGCCAGGAGCAGGGAGAATTATCTTCTTTGTCAACCTGGAAAGTGCACTGTCTAACACAGGGGGTGACTCCGACTTTTTCCTGTCCTCAGCCGGGAAAGGGTAAGCTATGCGATCCCTTTTGGGAATACAAAATCTTTTATCAGGATTCACCCACATCCCTGCAAACAGAGCATTTAGTTCATGTGAAGGGGGGAACTGACTTTGGATTTCTTTTCCTTACATAAATATGCCTTCTCCTGAGGTACAGGAGTGGTTTCTGTAACCTCCAACACGTCCCTTATAGCCACAATCATATATTGTATATTTTTTGCTAGTTTATGATCTATCTCTCTGGATTCACTATCGTCGACACAAGAGTCATAATCCGTGTCGATATCAGTGTTTACAACATTTGCAAATGGTCTCTTATGTGACCCAGAGGGGCCGCCCGTATAAGGAATAACAGCATCCTGAAAAATCACATCTTCCACAGATTTTCTCCAGCATGCAGCCTTAGATTCAGACTTATCTAATCTACGGTTAATCAGATACATACTGTCACGTATTTCTTTCACCCATGCAGGCTCTTGGTGTGCCGGTAGCGCCACCACATTACAACTCTGTGTCCCTAAAATGGCTTCCTCCGCGGAGGAACTACCTGCCTCAGACATGCCTCACATGTGTACAGCACACCAACAGACACACTGGGACTTATTTTGGGGACAGACGAACAGTTAAATCTGTCAGAGGTACACAGGATAGGAGCAGCCAGTTCACAATCCCAGCGCCAGTATTTCCTGTGAACACAGTATGTCCACAGCCTAACAGCGCTTTTTAAATAGTAATATACACTATCAAATGCACCACAATCGCTTTGTGCCCCCACCCTTAATAGCACCCTGTACTTGTCAGAAGTGGAGGAGCGGACCAGCGTGTTCTCTGCAGCCTGAGGAGAGAAAATGGCGCTGAGTAGTGTGCTGGCTGCCTGAGGAAGAAGCTTCGACCCCGCAATGGCGCGTCCTTACACTCATACAGTGTAATATTTATACTGGCAGGGGTAGGGCTGTGCCAGCGGCAACTTATGCCACCTTTTAGCCAGTTTTAGGTATTTATTTTGCTGCCCAGGGCGCCCCCCCCCCCCCGCGCCCTGCACCCTGTGTGTGTGGGCAGCAATGGCGTGCTGCGCTCCCTCCAGCCGCGCCGCATCTCAGCCGTCACTTACCTGATAATAGATCATTCTTCTTATACTCACCTGTCTTCTGGCTCTGTGAGGAGGGTGACGGCATGCTGTGGGAGTGAGCATCTAGACACAGCTAGCTTTCAGTTCCCTTCAGGAGCTAATGGTGTCCTATCAGCCAGAAGCAGAGCCATGAAACTCTGAGGAAGTTGGTTCTGCTTCTGTCCCCTCAGTCCCACGAAGCAGGGAGTCTGATGCCAGCAGATCTCCCTGAAAATAAAAAACCTAACATAAGTCTTTTCAGAGAAACTCAGTAGAGCTCCTCAGAGTGTATCCAGTCGACCTGGGCACATTTCTAAAACTGAGGTCTGGAGGAGGGGCATAGAGGGAGGAGCCAGTTCACACCCAATGAAAAGTCTTTAGAGTGCCCATGTCTCCTGCAGATCCCATCTATACCCCATGGTCTTGATGTCATCCCCAGCATCCTCTAGGACTTATGAGAAATAAACTTTACCTAAGGGTAAAAAGAAGGCAATATTGTACATATACACTATAAACATACACAAATTGGGGGCGTGGCTTGACACAGCATGGTGTAGGCAGCTTCCTGCCAGAGCTCCTGCTAATATCCTGATCTATCTCCTGTTTCCCTGGTGTTCTGTGGCTGAAAATTTCTGCAAGAGTGCAGTACCCCCCTCTGCTCCTGCAGTGTGAATTTGGGGATCCTCTGTGCCAAGAGTCCTAACTTACTGGCTGGTGAAGTCTGTGACTGGATCCTGAGGAAGACTCTGCTCTCAGTGTGGCTGTTTCTCCTGCTGCAGCTCTGCCCTCACTCAGCTGCTGGGGCCAGTGTGCTCAGGGCTGGTGAGCTTGTATTATACACAGCACACATTCCACTGCTTGTCCCCTGAGCACATAGTATTACAGAGACAACACTCCCTGTGAATTTGGGACAGAGCTTTAACTATAACCATAGTGCAGGGAAGAGCACTGTATGCCTGGCTCCCTCTCACCTCTAGAACACATGTGCTGGACTCACACCCCTGCGTTATTTGGATGAGCTGAGCTCCTGTGTGTATAACTCTGCTCCCTTTCTACCAGTGGATCTTCCTCTTGCTCCTACAGTATACTGCTTCTTCCACCTGCAGCCATGTTTAATCCTGTTCATATTTCTGGACAATCGGTCTCAATCATCCTAAAGGCTAGCGCGTAATCTGAGCAAAGGGTTCTTAATATGTTTGGAGAAGAGACTGTTGCAATAACTGGTTCTCCTGTGGGGTCCACCTGCCCGCCAGTGCTGCTACCCTCGGAACCTTTGGGGGAGCTTGTATCTGTGGTGCCTGCCACTCCGCTACAGTCGATGCTTAATGCTGGAGGTTCCTCCAACGAACGCATTGTGAACAAAATGGGGGAGTTGCGGATTCTTCCTGCGCATATTCACCGTTATTTGCAGTGGGTGATGCCGCGTGGGATGCCGGTGACTGCCTCCGTCTCATCGTTGGTGACTGTATGGACCTCCATTGCAATTTTCTTTGAGGCTCCGCAGTGTGACCTCCTTGATAATGGGGGAGAACGGTATTGTATCATTTCGCCGTTAATTGTGATGTTTGGGAGAGGGATGGTTCTCCATTCTACATTTACCATGGAACTGTGGCCTATCCTCTTATCTATCTGGCTAATGCTGTGCAGGATGGTTGCTGGCTCCACTACCTTCCTGACTACTGCTCGTGTACCGCTAAATGACTTGATTCCAGAGTGGGCATATCCTCCGGACTGATTTTCTTTCTTTCCAAGTCTGTATAATACCTCACTGGTTACCGGGTCCTTGGCTGTGTTCCATTTTATTGTTGATACTTTCTTAAATACTATGTTCTATTCTGTTTTTTGTATGTCTTGCCATTGATATAATTTCGTTATTTGATGGTTCTAAGATATGTTTTATTTGACCATCGCTTATTTAAGGGTTACATATCCATATATACTGTTGTATCTGTAGGGTGCTACCAGCACTATTCCTTATATTTCCAGGTCGCTTATCATATCTCAATATTTGCATATTAATTTTGTATTTGTATTTCTCATATGAGGGAGATCTACTCTATTTACTGTTTGGCCATATTTCTTCTTTTTTTTATTTGCCCCAGTCAATTATTTTTTCATTTATCCTGGTATTAGGGAAGGGAGGGAGGGGGGTGTTAGACAGTTAGGTCATGTAGTTTAATGGGGGGTGGGGGGGTTTGGGGATCCAGGTATACCTAGGTTGGGGATAGGCTATACAGGGTGGGGGGTTTTGAGGTGGTTTGTTTTGGGTTTTTTTTTTTTTTTTCTGTTTTGTAGGGATTTTTGTTTTATCTCTATGAGCAGCAGAGGTCTTAGGATTTTAATTATTTCTTATCTTTTTTTTCCCTGTATACTAAAGGGGGGTACTCACGGAGCGATCGCTGCTTAAAATCTAAGCAATCTGACTAGATTGCTTAGATTTTAAGCACGATCGCTCCGTGTGTAGCCCCCTTAGCGATAGCGATGCGCAGCCCCGCGCATCGCTATCGCTGCTGCTAGATTGGCCTGCATGCAGGTCAATCTAGCGGGTCGCTCACTTCACCCGCTGGGTGAAGTGAGCGGCCCCCCCGTCTCCCCCCGCACGCTCAGCACAGATCGCGCTGTGCTGAGCGCCGGGAGAGATGTGTGCTGAGCGGTTCGCTCAGCACACATCTCTCTGCCATCGGCCCGTGGGTACTGGCCTTTAGGCAGGTGTTTTATCTATAGTTTGCAGTGCCAATACTTTTGTATTTTTCTACGCCTCATGGGTCAGTCTTTTTTTATTTTATTTTATCATTTTATCCTCAATGTGTGAGCTCACATGGCGCCTGTGGGCTCTTACTCTTTCTGCTTATTGCTATAATGTGGGGCGTATTGTACATCCTGTACTATTAGACGTGTACTGCAGTTGTATTCTGTGTCTCCTGTCTGACCGTACTTCTGCTTGCATCCTGCATACTTTACTATACCTGCCGGTATTGTTTGTTTTATATGTATACTTTTTTTTTTTCATATTATTCTTTTTGGGATGTTCATTTAAAACTTTCAATAAAAAATATGCAATTTAAAAAAAAAATACACAAATTGTAGTATGTCTATGTGTTTACTGTTATTGACTGAATGTTCTCATTGTGCACTGGTATAACCAGTAATTACAGGTAATTGGAATCACTATGGTGGTCATTCCGAGTTGTTCGCTAGCTGCTTAGTTCGCTGTGCAGCGATGAGGCTAAAAAACGGCACTTCTGCGCATGCGGCACAATGCACACACGCAACGTACTATTACACCGAACGATGTAGTTTCACACAAGGTCTAACGAAGCTTTTCAGTTGCACTGCTGGCCGCAGAGTGATTGACATGAAGCGGGCGTTAACTGGCCGTTTTCAGGGAGTGTTCGAAAAACCGCAGGTGTGCCAGGAAAAAGGCAGGCGTGGCTGGGCGAACGCAGGGCGTGTTTGTGACGTCAAAACAGGAACTGAACAGTCTGAAGTCATCGCAAGCGTGGAGTAGATATTGAGCTACTGTAAAACTGCATATAAAACTTTGCCGCCGCTCTGCGATCCTTTCGTTTGCACTTCTGCAAAGCTAAAATACACTCCCAGTGGGTGGCGGCATAGCGTTTGCACGGCTGCTAAAAACTGCTAGCGAGCGAACAACTCGGAAAGACCACCAATGTTCCAGTGTGGTGCAGTAATTTGTAGATGGCGGTGTCCCTTTGCTGCTCTCTTTGTGCTGCAGGGTCACTGTGAGTTGTGCCAGGAGACCTGTGCCCTTCACTGGGGTGACCTCATGGGAACCGGACTGTCTATCCTCCTCTAGGGACCCGCGCCCAGTGGTACGTCTCTGGGATAGACGTTCCCTGGGGCATAGGTTCTATCAGGAGTCAGCTACAGCCTGGGGAGGGAATATAACCAGCTTGGGCTCAGAGAATCTTCCATCGGTTACCCCCTCCACTGCGGAGGCTCACCTCCTGGTCTTCCAACAATTATTGGCTCCGACACCTCTCTTCTTCCCTGCAGCGGTGGATGGACGGCTTCCCTCTGTGGTCCGTGTATGGGGCTTTCTGCTGGTGGTGCATCATGTGATCAGTGTTGGGTAGTCGATTTGTTTCTACACTCTGGCCGCAGGTGGCCCTGCCGAAAAGCCGCAGACCTGTGTTTCACGGCAATGATGGGTTTTTAAAAAATGCACACTTATTGCAGATTTGATTTAGCCTACCTAAAACAGGGAAAACCAAATCCGCGATAAGCACTGGAATTGGGGCTAATATGATAGCCCAGGGCGAGGTAATTTACCACGTCTAATTGGATACTGCCCTATATAGCTTTTACTCCCTTATATTACGTACTACAACTATTCATGTAACCTGGTATTGAATGTGAGACCAGCGAGGCCACAGATGGGCATGTGACACCTTTTCATCTGGTACGCATTGATTTTCTACAGAGTTTTGCACTCACTTGGAAACAAGAACTTGTTAAACCAACTAACTTTGGCCCTCATTCCGAGTTGATCGGTCGCAAGGCGATTTTAGCAGAGTTGCTCACGCTAAGCCGCCGCCTACTGGGAGTGTATCTTAGCTTCTTAAAATTGCGACCGATGTATTCGCAATATTGCGATTACAAACTACTTAGCAGTTTCAGAGTAGCTCCAGACTTACTCTGCATCTGCGATCAGTTCAGTGCTTGTCGTTCCTGGTTTGACGTCATAAACACACCCAGCGTTCGCCCAGACACTCCCCCGTTTCTCCGGCCACTCCTGCGTTTTTTCCGGAAACGGTAGCGTTTTTATCCACACGCCCCGAAAACGCCGTGTTTCCGCCCAGTAACACCCATTTCCTGTCAATCACACTACGATCGCCTGAGCGAAGAAAAAGCCGTGAGTAAAAATACTATCTTCATTGTAAAATTACTTGGCGCAGTCGCAGTGCGATTATTGCGCATGCGTACTAAGCGGAATTTCACTGCGATGCGATGAAAATTACAGAGCGAACGACTCGGAATGAGGGCCTTTGTTTTTTGTCTGGGACGCAGATTTTTTTGCTTTCTATCACCTTTCCGATACATAATTCATGTGCTGTGTGCACGTGTTCTGGATATGCTATAATATGAATTTCACAATTTGTTTCTTGGTGGAAGCCCGGTTTGCACAGGAGGAGAAATAAAACAACTTACACTTGCACTTTATCGGTATTACATCATATTTTTGTACTTTTGGAATACCTGAGAGCACTGAAAATAGGATTTTAGTACCTACCGGTAAATCCTTTTCTCTTAGTCCGTAGAGGATGCTGGGGACTCCGTAAGGACCATGGGGTATAGATGGATCCGCAGGAGCTTGGGCACACTATAAAGACTTAAACTGGGTGTGAACTGGCTCCTCCCTCTATGCCCCTCCTCCAGACCTCAGTTAGAAAACTGTGCCCAGGAGAGATGGACAACTTCGAGGAAAGAATTTATTGTTATAACCACGGTGAGTGTCATACCAGCTCACACCTCAAACACACCGTAGAACGTGGCATTCAGTAGAATACCAGCCAACGGCATGAACAAAACACAGCCACATGCTGAGAGAATATGTAACACAACCCGTGTGTCCACATAAGCAAAAATAAGACCCCACATGCCATGCCATGAACAACGGTAGCAACCGCCAGACAGAGAAGACACACCACCAGGGTGTAACCAAAAGCAATAACTGCAGACACAGTACGCACTGGGACGGGCGCCCAGCATCCTCTACGGACTTAGAGAAAAGGATTTACCGGTAGGTACTAAAATCCTATTTTCTCATATGTCCTAGAGGATGCTGGGAACTCCGTAAGGACCATGGGGTTTATACCAAAGCTCCAAAACGGGCGGGAGAGTGCGGACGACTCTGCAGCACCGAATAAGCAAACCTAAGGTCCCCAATAATCAGGGTATCAAACTTGTAGAGCATAGAAAAAGCGTTTCATCCCGATCAAGAATCCGTTCGGCAAAGTTGAACCGCCGAGACTCCTCGGGCATCCGCCCAAGAAAAGCCCATCTTCCCAAAAGAATGGACCTCCACCGACTTCGGTGACGGAAATTCAGCCGTAGAACGAACATGACAAACTGCATCACAGATTCAGCGTGTAACAGACTGTATAATGCAGTCTCCCAAACCATACTGGGAACCTACCAGACAAACAGAGCCTCTGTTTCTCCAAACTGAGCCAAAATGACGACCTACATACTCAAATCCCTGGCTAGATCGAGGGAATTCAATCAGCTAACGCCTAAGTAACCACCGGCATCAAAATAGGCTGATTTCTGTGAAACCCAGAAACCACTCTTGGTAAAACTACCAACCTTGTAAAGCATGGATAAGCATGACCATAGAAGCCTTCCTGGATACCCACTGAGATACATAATTACTCCAACTACGGTGGTAACGCTTTGCCATTAGTTCTTTCCTAGTCTGAAGAATTGAGGAAACGACTTCACTGGGAACACCCGTTCGGCTTAGGATATGGCATTCAACCGCCCCGCCGTCAGACGCAGCAAGTCCTGATACATGCCCTGATCTTGTTGTAACATTACCTCACGTAGAGGAAGAGGGCAGTAATCTTCTATGAGTAAACCATGAACTGGATAGCCAACCCTCGCTGGCTAGAGCGGATTCAAGAGGATCACTGGAACCTTCAATTATCTTACGCTTACCACCGTCAGAAAAGTGAAAGCTGAGAGGCCACATAGACCGACTAAAAACACCCACGGAGTCACGAGGATGTCCACTGCTATATCTTGAGTGTCCCTTGACCTGGAACAATATCCGTGAGGCCTCTCGTTGAGGCGAGACGCCAACATGTCCAATTGTGACACTACTCAAGGACTTGTCACGTCTGGGAAAGCATCTCGATGATGACTGAATTTTTCCCGGCTGGATATCGCGTCAGCAGAGGAAATCTATTTTTCCGTTGTTTACCTCCGGAACGAAGACTGCTGAAACAGCGTTTACCAGACTTCCCACTCAACTGCAAACTGTGCATCTTCTGCCATTGCCGCTTTGCTCCTTGTTCCGCCATAGCGGCTTACTTACTCCACTGCTGACAAGTCGACTGGCAGAACTCACACGGCAGAACAAGAAGAATACGTTCGTCGAAAATAGCACTTAATTCCGGAAAGCTTACAGCAGACAAGTTTCCCAACTTGACCTTATCCTCTGGAAATACGTCCCTATCAAAGGACTGCTCCCCAGCTTCGGAGATCTGTATACACGGACACCAGAATCCAAACCTGGATCCCGAACCTTCATTCCTCTAATAGGAAAGAAGCAAGCAGACACCACAGGAGCAATGTCCTGGCCGTTTGGATTTTATTCTGGTGCATGCGCAGGTGAGACCCGGACCACATTTCCAACTGGTCCCATGAAAACCACTCTGGTATTAGACCTGCTGACCGAAAAAAAACCTCTTAGGCCGCACCCATCTGTCTTATTAATGGAACATAATGATGAGGTGTCACCTCAAAGCAGATTCAACTCTGGATCCTTAGACCTCTTTCCACAGGAAAAACACCGAACCTTAACCGGTCAGTATCTACTCTAAAACCCCCTTTTGACATCTGCGTCGTTGGGAACAACAGCCAATCTCTGTGTCGAAGAACCGTCAGAGAGAAACAATGATTTGCACCTTTATACAGGGACAACCAGACAATGTCCTGAACCTGACGCACCTCTGTATGGCGTCGCGTACTACCTCCCCTTCCAGAGGGGAATGGCAAGATCTATTAGAAAAAAACAGTAAGGGGAAACAACTGTAACTCAGAATGTCCCCCTTTGGCTTCTATAAATAACTCACAGGTCCTAGTCTATTCCTGGACTAACTGAAAATTAGTAGATAAGTGGTCACCTGAGTGGGGACCAGCCAGATAGACTCAGCGACAAGTGGTGGAAGTAGTGGAAACAGAAACGACATCCACTTCTGCGAACCTAACAAGGCTGCAGAACACTTACCTTTATACCTTCCACTGTCTGCACAGAAAAAGAAAAAAAAGAACGGTATCGAAACAGTTAAAACGACTGCATCCCACAAAAGAATGCGTCACCAACCGTTGTGAAGGAGGCTAACTCACGAAGTTAGACTTACCTGTGGAATCCGCCGAGATCGACAGAACAGAGGCCACACCAAACAGCTGTATACCTCCCACCAGCATCTCCCGGAGACAACCTCCGCATTTTCCAGTCACACCTCCTGTTGTGTATAGAAATTTGGACCGAGCGCTTGTGTGTGCAAATGTATGATGTTCTAAGAAAAATAGAAATCAAAAAAGGGAATAATAAAAATATAAAGATAAAAATAAAAATAAAATAAAATAAAATAAAAATTAAAAGGGGTTGGGAATGGGGAAAAGGGAAGGGGAAGAAGTGCAATGTTTACAGCTCCTTTTTTGAAAAATTGTGGAGCTTGTGGACACTTTTGTGAGAGGGTACAGTCTGTTCTTTTGTGCTGGAAACTTTCCCTGACTTACCCTATATAACTGTGCAAAATGCGGCTGGAGGCTTTGGTGGCAGCATTCAGCGTTCAGGTGCTGTAACTTGTGATCTTCTCCTCCTGGCCGCGGCTCCGTTCGTCAAACCGGAAGTTGCGATGTTTACTTCCGGTGTTCGGGCGCTAGTGGCGGCTGGCTTCGTATCCTCGGTGTCCTCTGTGTTTGCTTTATTCTTCTTATACTCCAACGCGTTTTGAATCGCAGCAGGATTCTTTTTCAAGGAGATCTCCTTGAAAAAGAATCCTGCTGCGATTCGAAACGCGTTGGAGTATAAGAAGAATAAAGCAAACACAGAGGACACCGAGGATACGAAGCCAGCCGCCACTAGCGCCCGAATACCGGAAGTAAACATCGCAACTTCCGGTTTGACGAACGGAGCCGCGGCCACAGTGCGGCTAGGAGGAGAAGATCACAAGTTACAGCACCTGAACGCTGAATGCTGCCACCAAAGCCTCCAGCCGCATTTTGCACAGTTATATAGGGTAAGTCAGGGAAAGTTTCCAGCACAAAAGAACAGACTGTACCCTCTCACAAAAGTGTCCACAAGCTCCACAATTTTTCAAAAAAGGAGCTGTAAACATTGCACTTCTTCCCCTTCCCTTTTCCCCATTCCCAACCCCTCTTAATTTTTATTTTATTTTATTTTATTTTTATTTTTATTTTTATCTTTAGATTTTTATTATTCCCTTTTTTGATTTCTATTTTTCTTAGAACATCATACATTTGCACACACAAGCGCTCGGTCCAAATTTCTATACACGTCAAACAACAATTTGAGCAGCTTTTTTCCACAAGCGCGGCAAACTATACTCAATAACACCTCCTGTTGTCACGTGGCAGCCTGCTGTAATGTTATCATGTAGAATAAACATATGGAAGCCTACCTACTCTGGGTAGGGTAAGTCTATCGGATGCCTACCCGAATACAACACTCCCTCAAGTGCATACAGTGCAAATAAGGTCAAAGTATATAAATAAAATTTCACCTAGCTGCCTGTGTATGATCCTTTGCGACCGGGCTCTGCATCGACCACGAGTTGACTGTCATAATTTTCTCTCCGCATTGTGAAGAGAATAATATTCGGACTCCCTGAGAGGATCGAAACCAACTCGTCACGGCCAATCTAGAGCTTAATCAACAGAGCGACCAGCACATGATAGGAATACCATTATTTCAGCATTCATGGATATACAGCATGTAATACACAATAAAACACATATATTCTAACCATGCGTACATAACCTATTTCTACATATACACACATATAGATATAACCTATACGCAAGTGGATTGTCCAGACCTATCAGGTCCATAGTGACAGTAATGTGTTGCGAATGTGTATGACCATGTACTGAGATGCCCCTTATGTGGATCTACCAGGAACGTTATGGTCGACAGAAACTGAGTAAATGTCGACAGCAAGGAATAGTAAGCGGGTACAAATTCATAATAATCTTGAAACCCTGAGGGGTCTGAGGGAAGCATACATATACAATTTCAATAACACTCCCCCCACATATACCTATAAATGTATGTATATATATATATATATATATATATATATATATACATACACACACACACACAAATACAGGTACAAGGCAATAACAGCCTGTTAATTCTTTTACCCAGGAAATACCGTTGATGCCGACAGGGCATCCACCAACAACTGTGTCTCCCCTAGCGTGATTACTTGTGTTTAAGTACACAAAACCAACCTGCTAATACTTAATTTTTTTTTTGAATCAAGTACCGCCATGCGTCGGCGAAGCCGACAGTTATCCCCACAGCAGCTTGTGACAAAGCCCTCACACCTGCCGACATATGTCGACTAACCGATAGTGGGTAAATAAACAGGGAAACAGTGAATGTCTGTATCACAACAAGGATTATGCGTCCATTAGTAAACATAATGCTATATGACACCCATATAGCATGGAAACACTGTGCCCCCCCCCCCCCCCTCCTTCTTACTATACAGTAAATCTTGACGGGAACCTGAGGAAAATGGCGCTGACTACTCTCTGAGGGCTAAGCTCCGCCCCTTTCCGGCACGCTTAAGCCCACTCAATTATATAAATAATTAAATATATAATATACTAAAACCTAGCTGGCGACCCAATATACAGGGGGTATCCCCCTGTATGACTTGTTTAATGCCCCTACGCAGCCCAGGGCGCCCCCCCTTGTGCCCTGCACCCACGGAAGCCGTTGGTGTGTGGGAGGCGAAGACACCCGGTGTCCGGGTATGTACCCCCACCCGGGATCCTTTCAGAAATGCCGCCCAGGGCGCTCCCCCCAACGCCCTGCCGGCCGATGGAGAGCGGGAGCAGAGAGATCAACGCTACCGCTGCTGCTCCCTCCCGTTCGTGGCACACTGTTGGGGCGGGCACCGAAGCATGTCCCCCCGCCAGTGATTTCACCCAATATACGTTGCCCAGGGCGCTCCCCCCACCCCACCCAGCGCCCTGCAGGCCCGGTGGAGTGCGGGAGTCGGGAGCGCAATGCTACCGCTGCTGCATTCACCCGTTCTCGGCGCACTGGCAGGGCGGGCACTGAAGTATGTCCCTCCGCCAGTGATATTATAGATTTTATTATATGCTGTCCAGCGCCCTGCCCCCTGCAGGTGATGGAAATCACGGGAGCAGGGAGCGCAGCGCTACCGCTGTCTCTCCCCCCTGCGGCACCCTGGCAGGGCGAACATACACCATGCCCAGGCACCAAATTATGTCCCCCGCCAGGATTGTAGACCCTCAGCAACATGCCCCCCAGGGCTCTCCCCCGCAGTGCCCTGCACCCTGCCAGAAGCGTTGGTGTGTGGGAGCCTGGAGCGCAGTTCTACCGCTGCTGTTACCTCCGGTACTGAAGTATTCTGCCGTCACTGAAGTCTTCTTTTCTTCCAATACTCACCCAGCTTCTTTCTTCTGGCTTCTGTGAGGGGATTGACGGCGTGGCTCCGGGAACAAGCAGCTAGGCGCACCAAGTGATCGAACCCTCTGCAGCTAATGGTGTCCAGTAGCCGAGAAGCAGAGCCTTTAAACTAAGAAGAAGTAGGTCTGACTTCTCTCCCCTCACTCCCACGATGCAGGGAGCCTGTAGCCGGCAGGTCTTCTTGAAAATAAAAAACCTAACATCAAGTCTTTTAGAGAAACTCAGGAGAGATCCCCTAGTGTGCATCCAGTCACTCCTGGGCACAAAGTCTAACTGAGGTCTGGAGGAGGGGCATAGAGAGAGGAGCCAGTTCACACCCAGTTTAACGCTTTATAGAGTGCACAAGCTCCTGCGGATCCGTCTATACCCCATGGTCCTTACAGAGTCCCCAGCATCCTCTAGGACGTATGAGAAATTTGAGATGTACGTAAGAAGGAAAATCTATGGGAATTCAAAGCCCATTCCAGATAAGCCTCTTATTCATCTAACTTTGGAAAACCTCAATTCTGAATTATTTTTTTTATACATTTGTTTTCACAAAAGGCTAATAATTTTTACAGTGGGTTCAGCATGTTATACCGCCGGATGGGTATTCTGACCGCTGGCATCCCGACAGGGGTGAGTAAACTAGGTCTCCCCCCCCCCCCCCCTTTCCCTACTGGCTAGCCCTCCCTTCCAGCAGCCTAACCTTCCCCCCGGTGATGCCTAAACCTAACTCCCCCTTCCCCACAGCCTAACCTTAACCCCCCTCCACCCTAACCTGACCGCTATACTTACGTTGGGGACGCTGGTGACGGTCTCCTGAACTTTTTGGGATCCCGACAGCCGGCATCTTGACCATATCCCACTACAGTAGATGGAGCTATTTCCCATCAAATTTGCCACAGATCTATAATTTGACAGAACGACTGTCTCCATGGAGAAAATAAGATTTTAAACCTACCGGTAAATCTTTTTCTCCTAGTCCGTAGAGGATGATGGGGACTCCGTAAGGACCATGGGGATAGATGGGCTCCGCAGGAGATATGGGCACTTTAAGAAAGAACTTTAGTTATGGGTGTGCACTGGCTCCTCCCTCTATGCCTTCTCCAGACCTCAGTTAGAGAAACTGTGCCCAGAGGAGGGCAAGATTCACACCAGCCCACACCATCCACACCGTATAACTTGATATACGAACCAGTTAACAGTATGAAACAACACAGCATCAGACCGAGACTGATGAAAAACTGTAACATAACCCTTATGTAAAACTATATACAAGTTTTGCAGAAGTAGTCTGCACTCGGGACGGGCGCCCAGCATCCTCCACGGACTAGGAGAAAAAGATTTACCGGTAGGTTTAAAATCTTATTTCCTCTTACGTCTTAGAGGATGCTGGGGACTCCGTAAGGACTATGGGGATTATACCAAAGCTCCCAAACGGGCGGGAGAGTGCGGATGACTCTGCAGCACCGACTGAGAAAACAGGAGGTCCTCCTCAGCCAGGGTATCAAACTTGTAGAACCTTGCAAAGGTGTTTGAACCCGACCAAGTAGCAGCTCGGTACAACTGCAACTCCAACTCCGAGACCCCTCGGGCAGCCACCCAAGAAGAGCCCCCTTCCTAGTGGAATGGGCCTTAACTAATTTGGTAATGGCAGTCCAGCCGTTGAATGAGCCTGCTGAATCGTGTTACAGATCCAGCGAGCAATAGTCTGTCTTGAAGCAGGGGCGCCAACCTTGTTGGCCGCATACAAAACAAAACAGCGATTCTGTTTTTCTAACTCTAGCCGTTCTGGCTACGTAAAATTTTAAAACCCTGTCCACATGCAGGGACCCGGAATCCTCCAAGCCACGTGTAGCCACAGGCACCACAATAGGTTGGTTCATATAAAACGACGAAACCACCCCAGACAAGAATTGAGGACGGGTCCGCAATCCGCTCTGTCCATGGACCTTTTCTTTGTTCTCTTGGGGGTAAAGGTTTATCTTTTTGCTCTGGAGTAGGCCAACGATCGATTGTCCATTCCTTTCTGCGAGGTGACAGATACCTTGCTCTAGATCTGTTATTCATGTATTCACGTCTTCTACCAGCTTCTGGTCGGGTATTGTATTCTCTTTCACTATAATTATTCCACATCGGTCTCCTTCTTTCATAGGGTTAATATTTACAGATATCCAAAGGAATATGAAAGAAGGAGACCGATGTGGAATAATTATAGTGAAAGAGAATACAATACCCGACCAGAAGCTGGTAGAAGACGTGAATACATGAATAACAGGGACCAAAGTAGGAGAGAGAGATCGCCACTAGATCTCCACAGATCTAGAGCAAGGTATCTGTCACCTCGCAGAAAGGAATGGACAATCGATCGTTGGCCTACTCCAGAGCGAAAAGATAAACCTTTACCCCCAAGAGAACAAAGAAAAGGTCCATCAAGAAGAGACGATAGAGGAACAAGGACAGACAGAACTGATTCATATCGTAATAGAGAGTTTCGTACAGAACCCCCTTTTCAGGAACAGAGGAGAGGTTCAACGAGAATCTGATACATAACCAAAAACAAAAGAACACGATTCAAAGGAAAAGGGGAAAAAGGGCAGGAAAATTGGTTAAGAAAAACTAAAAAAAAAAGAAGAAAGGAGAAAGTATTGCGAACATTGCAACAGAAGAAAGAAAACAAATCATCTTCAATCTCAGTAACCGTATTCTTACAGAGGAAGAGACAAGGGTCTTAGAAAAAGGCCTAAAATATGCCCCCACCACATCATCAAAGGCCTTTGACAAATATATTGATCTGGAAAAATTCACAAGGAAGGTAACCCTCAAAAAATTCTTTGAGATGAAGAAATCAGAAAACACACAAGAATCTCACCAAGATCAAGAAGAAATACCACTCTTCAAGAAGAAATCCACATTCTATCCGGCCCATATTAAAGGGAGCTTTATAGATACATTTCAAAAATTAACCACCGAAGAGTTCCGGAAAATAGAAACCAAGAAACGTCATCCACGCTGGAACCTCAGTCGGAAAGAGCGACAAGCAATCACCACTTTGAGTAAAGATGAATCTATCGTCATAAAACCCTGTGATAAGGGTGGGGGTATGGCCATCCTTAATTTGTCTGATTACATTCAAGAAATCATGAGACAATTATCCGACACAACAACATATCAAAAATTAAAAACTGACCCATCCATACGAATCAAGAACAATTTTGAGAAACTTCTTAACAAACATCTTGAATCTGGTGGCATATCCAAGAGTGAATTTGAATACCTCAACATAGAGAATCCTGTTACACCCACCATCTACGTCCTGCCAAAAGTACACAAGAGCCTCACTACACCTCCCGGACGACCTATAATTTCCGGAACGGGCAGCTTAACATCTAATCTATCAGCAATGGTAGATTGTTTATTACAACCCTCTGTTATTCAAACCCCTTCCTTCATTAAAGACACCAGAGACGCAATTAGGAGAGTACAAAGGATCAATTGGAAAGTGAACACCTTTCTGGTAACAGCTGATGTCTGTTCACTTTACACCATCATCAAGCATGAGGATGGCCTCAAAGCAATTAAGTGGTTCCTTGACCAGACCCAATACACGGAAGAAAGGAAAAGTTTCATTTTAGAAGCCATCAACTTCATCCTCATGAATAACTTCTTCTTCTTCTTCAATGGAGAATACTTTCTTCAAAGCAAAGGCACCGCTATGGGCACTCGATTTGCCCCAAGTTACGCCAACCTGTTTATGGCTTATTGGGAATCCATCACCATCTACCCAGGCGTAACTTGGGGTGAACAACTTAACGATTGGGGTCGATATATTGATGATGTAATTTTCACTTGGACGGGAGAAAGAGAAGAACTAGAATCTTTTTGTACATCTCTGAACAACAATGACAACAATATATTATTTACTTTTTCAATCAGTCAAAACAAAATTAATTTCTTGGACCTTCAAATTTACATCAAAACTGGATCAGTTCACACTAGGACATATCACAAACCTACTGATACGCAGAACTACATAGCAATAAACAGTGAACATCATATCAATTGGTTGAAAGGGATCCCCAAGGGGCAGTTCATAAGAACAAGAAGAAACTGCAGTGAACTTCCCATGTGTGAATCCCAAATACAGAGTCTCAAAAAGTTATTCTTGGAGAAGGGATATAAATCAGAAGATATCGAACAATCTGCACAACAAACGATGTCAATAGAAAGATCTACATTAATAGAGGACCAGATAAAGCCCTAAATGCCCTCAAGGAGACACAGCTGGCATTCTTTTCCAATTTTGATTCAGACCACAAACTATTCGAACAAGTCATAAAAAAACATTGGCACATATTGCAAGGTGACCCTATCCTGAAGAAAATCATTCCATCTGCACCAAAATTCGTTTACCGCAAGGCTCCGAATTTAAGAAACCATTTGGTGAGAAGTGCGCTACCCTTTAAAACATCAAATCCCATAAGAACATCTGGTTTCCACCGATGTGGGACATGTATTGGGTGTAGAAACATCAAATCTGAAAAATCCAAATTTACTGAAGTCAAAGTCTCCACCGATGTGGGACATGTATTGGGTGTAGAAACATCAAATCTGAAAAATCCAAATTTACTGAAGTCAAAGTCAATGGCACCAAGATGAAAATTCGTGACTTCATTACCTGCAACACCACCAACGTAGTCTATATGATTACATGTAAATGTGGGAAAACATATGTCGGCAGGACGTCGAGATCATTAAAAACCAGAATAGGGGAACATTTGCGGAACATCAAAAAAGGTCTTACAACTCACCACCTGTCAGAACATTTTAGAATTGAACATCAATGTTCCACAAACTCCATTTCCAACTTTATAGGCCTGCGCCACATTAAAGCCACGTGGAAGAACCGCAATTTGGAGACAAATCTCGCGAAAGCCAAAATGAAAACCATATTTAATTTACAAACTCTCTTTCCCACTGGTCTAAACAGGGATTTTGAAATCAAATGGTTCCTCTAAAGATTAAAATTCCTTAATTCATTTTTAGCTCCCCTTTGATAACTCTATTGTTTGCTCATTATCTCTATTTCTATTTTTTCTATGTACCGGTACTGAGGCCAATACCAAGATGAACATCTACAATAAGTTGTATTTGGAACTTTCAATTCAGCAACTTCTATGGACACACTAATGGAAGGAAGGGAAAAAGAAGAAAGAAAAAAAATTATTATTTTTTTTTTTACACAAAAAACGTCATTTCCGGTTCCGGCGGACGCAAGATCACTTCCGGTCGGCTGGTGGAACGCACAGGAGTGTCACTTCCAGTTCCGGTAATCGGCGGACAGGAAGTGCTTTGCAGGAGGCCATTTCACTAATTGCACACCTTATATAAAGACACTAAGTTAGCACTGGAGACATACTACCTTGAAAAAGGGACTTTGATGTCCCGAAACGCGTTGGTGTCTGCCTACCAGTGCTCTGGACTTCCAAGGACATTTTGGACTCAGTTTATACCACAGGGAAAATCTCGCCTTCCGGAGCCTTATGCAGGGTATCTTTCCCGGGTATACCTTGCATATAACACCTGCGGCTCCGGCCACCATCTTGGTAGGATTCTCTGTGTTATCTACTTCCATTTTATATGTGTTTTGATTTTAAGTGTTTGATTAAATTAAAACAGAGATTGTTTTTACATAACATTAGACACATGCCTTATTTTCTACCAATCATGGCTCAATCATAATGTTTTATGTGGGTGTTATCTGACAAGCGCCAATCAGGAGTAGTCCTCTTTCTGTATTGCATATATCCAACTTGTGATAACATACCCAGTTAACAGTATGAACAAACAACAGAGCATCAACCAATGGATGCCTACATAACATAACCCTTTATTAAGCAATAACTATATACACGTATTGCAGAAAGTCCGCACTTGGGATGGGTGCCCAGCATCCACTACGGACTACGAGAAATAGATTTACCGGTGAGTAAAATCTTATTTTCTCTAACGTCCTAGTGGATGCTGGGGACTCCGTAAGGACCATGGGGATTATACCAAAGCTCCCAAACGGGCGGGAGAGTGCGGATGACTCTGCAGCACTGAATGGGCAAACACAAGGTCCTCCTCAGCCAGGGTATCAAACTTGTAGAATTTTGCAAAAGTGTTTGAACCCGACCAAGTAGCAGCTCGGCAAAGCTGTAATGCCGAGACCCCTTGGGCAGCCGCCCAAGAAGAGCCCACCTTCCTTGTGGAATGGGCTTTCACTGATTTTGGATGCGGCAATCCAGCCGCAGAATAAGCCTGCTGAATTGTGTTACAGATCCAGCGAGCAATAGTTTGTTTTGAAGCAGGAGCACCCAGCTTGTTGGATGCATACAGGATAAACAGCGGGTCAGTCTTCCTGACTCCAGCCGTTCTAGTGACATACATCTTCAAAGCCCATACTACGTCCAGCAACTTGGAGTCTTCCAAGTCACGAGTAGCCGCAGGCACCACAATAGGTTGGTTCAAATGAAAAGATGACACCACCTTTGGCAGAAATTGCGGACGAGTCCGCAATTCTGCCCTATCCATATGGAAAACCAGATAGGGGCTTTTACATGACAAAGCCGCCAATTCTGACACACGCCTAGCCGAAGCTAAGGCCAACAGCATGACCACTTTCCACGTGAGACATTTTAGCTCCACAGTCTTAAGTGGCTCAAACCAGTGGGATTTCAGGAAACCCAACACCACGTTAAGATCCCAAGGTGCCTCCAGTGGCACAAAAGGGGGCTGAATATGCAGCACTCCCTTAACAAACGTCTGAACCTCAGGCAGTGAAGCCAGTTTTTTTTTAAAGAAAATGGATAGGGCCGAAATCTGGACCTTTATGGACCCTAATTTTAGGCCCATAGTCACTCCTGACTGTAGGAAGTGCAGAAATCGACCCAGCTGGAATTCCTCTGTAGGGTCCTTCCTGGCCTCACACCAAGCAACATATTTACGCCATATACGGTGATAATGCTTTGCTGTCACGTCCTTTCTAGCCTTTATCAGCGTAGGAATAACTGCATCCGGAATGCCTTTTTCCGCTAGGATCCGGCGTTCAACCGCCATGCCGTCAAACGCAGCCGCGGTAAGTCTTGAAACAGGCAGGGCCCCTGTTGCAACAGGTCCTGTCTGAGAGACAAAGGCCATGGGTCCTCTGTGAGCATTTCTTGCAGTTCCGGGCACCAAGTCCTTCTTGGCCAATCCGGAACACTGAGTATTGTTCTCACTCCTCTTTTTCTTACAATTCTCAGCATCTTTGGTATGAGAGGAAGAGGAGGAAACTCATAGACCGACTGGAACACCCATGGTGTTACTAGTGCGTCCACAGCTATCGCCTGAGGGTCCCTTGACCTGGCGCAATACCTTTTTAGCTTTTTGTTGAGGCGGGACGCCATCATGTCCACCTGTGGCAGTTCCCATCGATTTGCAATCTGCGTGAAGACTTCCTGATGAAGTCCCCACTCTCCAGGGTGGAGGTCGTGCCTGCTGAGGAAGTCTGCTTCCCAGTTTTCCACTCCCAGGATGAACACTGCTGACAGTGTGCTTACGTGATTCTCCGCCCAGCGAAGAATTCTGGTGGCTTCTACCATCGCCACCCTGCTCCTTGTGCCGCCTTGGCGGTTTACATGAGCCACTGCGGTCTGACTGGATCAGAACCGGTTGGTCGCGAAGCAGGGTCTCCGCTTGACTTAGGGCGTTGTATATGGCCCTTACTTCCAGGATATTGATGTGAAGGCAAGTCTCCTGCCTTGACCACAGCCTTGGAAATTTCTTCCCTGTGTGACTGCCCCCCACCCTTGGAGGCTTGCATCTGTGGTCACCAGGACCCAGTCCTGAATGCCGAATCTGCGACCTTAGAGAAGGTGAGCACTCTGCAGCCACCACAGGAGAGACACCCTGGCTCTGGGGGATAGGGTGATTAACCGATGCATCCGAAGATGTAATCCGGACCACTTGTCCAGTAAGTCCCATTGGAAGGTCCTCCTATGGAACCTGCCGAAGGGAATGGCCTCGAATGATGCCACCCTCCTTCCCAGGACTCGAGTGCAGTGATGCACTGACACCTGTTTTGGTTTTAATAGATTCCTGACCAGTGTCACAAGCTTTCTCTATCGGGAGATAAACCCTTTTCTGGCCTGTGTCTAGGATCATGCCTAGGAGAGGCAGATGAGCTGTAAGAACCAACTGCGACTTTGGAATATATAGAATCCAGCCGTGTTGCCGTTTCACTTCCAGAGAAAGTGATACGCTGTTCAGCAACTGCTCGCTTTTATGAGGAGATTGTCCAAGTACGTGATAATAGTGACACCTTGCTTCCGCAGGAGCACCATCATTTCCGCCATTACCTTGGTGAATATTCTCAAGGCCGTGGAGAGACCAAACGGCAACGTCTGAAATTGGTAATGACCATCCCGTACCGCAATTCTGAGGTACGCCTGATGAGGTGGATAAATGGGGACATGAAGGTATGCATCATTTATGTCCCGAGTCACCATAACATCTCCCCCTTTCAGGCTTGCAATAACCGCTCTTAGCGATTCCATCTTGAACTTGAACCCTTTCAGGTATATGTTCAGGGATTTTAAATTCAATATGGGTCCGACGAACCGTCTGGTTTTGGGACTACAACATGGTCGAATAATAACCCCCTCCTTGTTGAAGGAGGGGAACCTTGACCACCACCTGTTGAAGATACAATTTATGAATTGCAGTTAACACTGTTTTCCCTCTCGTGGGGGGAAGCCGGCAGGGCCGTCGGTGAGGGGGCATCTTCTCAAAGTCCAGCTTGTATCCCTGAGACACAATATCTATTGCCCAGGGATCTAACAGGGAGTGAACCCACTTGTGGCTGAACTGACGAAGGCGTGCCCCCACCGGGCCTAGCTCCGCCTGTGGAGCCCCAGCGACATGCAGTGGATTTTTGTAGAGGCCGGGGAGGACTTCTGTTCCTGGGAACTAGCTGTGTTGTGCAGCTTCTTTCCTCTGCCCCCGCCTCTGGCAAGAAAGGACGCACCTAGGACTTTCTTGTTTCTTTATTCGAAAGGCTGCATTTGATAATGTTGTGCTTTCCTGGGCTGTGCAGGAATATAAGGCAAAATATCAGAATTACCAGCTATAGCTGTGTAGACCAGGTCCGAGAACCCTTCTCCACACAATCCTCAGCCTTTAAGTCGGCATCATCTGTCCATTGCATATTCTACAGGACACGTCAAGCAGAAATCAACATAGCTTTGACTCTAGGACCCAGTATACTCATGTCTCTTTGGGCATGTTTTATATATATATATATATATATATATATATCTATCACTCAAGACAGCATCTATAATATATATCTATATATCTATATATACATATATATATATATATATATCTATATGCATACTAGGGTCTCAATCTCTGCTGATAAGGTACCTGTCCACGCTGCCACAGCGCTTTAAACCCATGCCGACACAATCGCTGGTCTGAGTAGTATACTAGAACGTGCACGCTATCTGCATTATCACTAGTTAGTGCTACCTTCTGTGCAAACAGGACACCCTAGGGGAAGATTCCCAACACATCCTGGCCCTAGTGGGGAAAGGATACTGCCTGAGAATTTTTTGTGGGAAGCTGCAGTCTCTTGTCAGGAGATTCCCGCTCTTTTTCCTCATGAGAGGAGGGAAATTTATCTCAGCTTTCTTTCCCTTAACATGTGTACCCTTGTGTCAGGGACAAATGAGTCATCAGTGATATGCAAATCATCTTTTATTACAATAATCATATATTGAATACCTTTCAGCCATCTTGGCTGTAACTTTACATTATCGTAGTCGACACTGGAGTCAAACTCTGTGTCGATATCAGTGTTTATTATTTTGGATAGTGAGCATTGTGAGACTCTGAAGGTCTCTGTGCCATAGGGACAGACATGGGTAGATTTCCTGTCTGTTCTCTAATCTTTTGTGCAATAAATTCACCTCAGCACTTACACATATTCAAACAGGTGTCTGCGTTGTCGACGGAGACACCTTCTCACACACATATTTGCTCTATCTCCTCCTTAGGGGAGCCTTTTACCTCAGACATGTCGACACACACGCACCGACACACCACACACACTGGGGATGCTCTATTTGAAGACCGTTCCCCCACAAGGCCCTTTGGAGAGACAGAGAGAGAGTATGCCAGCACACACCCCAGCGCTATATGACCCAGGAATCACACAGTAATTTAGTGTTAATCCAGTAGCTGCTGTTATATTATTTTTACGCCAAATTTATGTGCCCCCCCCCCCCTCTCTTTTTCACCCTCTCTATCGTGCAGGGGAGAACCTGGGGAGCTTCCTCTCAGCTGAGCTATGGACAGAAAATGGCGCTGGTGAGTGCTGAGGAAGAAGGCCCCGCCCCTTCAGCGGCGGGCTTCTCCCGCAATTTTGTGTAAAATTAATGGCGGGAGCTCATGCATATAACAGTGTCCAACTGTATATATGCTGCTTTTGCCAGGAGGTACTTAATTGCTGCCCAGGGCGCCCCCCCTTGTGCCCTGCACCCTACAGTGACCGGAGTGTGTGGGTTAGTGTGGGAGCAATGGCGCACAGCTGCAGTGCTGTGCGCTTCCTCATGTGAAGACAGGAGTCTTCTGTCGCCGATTTCGATGTCTTCTTGCTTCTGCCGGCTTCTGTCTTCTGGCTCTGCGAGGGGGACGGCGGCGCGGCTCCTGGAACAGACGACCAAGGTTAAGATCCTGTGTTCGAACCCTCTGGAGCTAATGGTGTCCAGTAGCCTAAGAAGCGCAATCTAGCCGCAGTTAGTAGGTTTGCTTCTCTCCCCTCAGTCCCTCGTATCAGAGAGTCTGTTGCCAGCTGAAGCTCTCTGAAAATAAAAAACCTAACTAAAATAGTTTCTTATTAGCAAGCTCAGGAGAGCCCACTAAAAGCACCCAGCTCTGGCCGGGCACAGATTCTAACTGAGGTCTGGAGGAGGGGCATAGAGGGAGGAGCCAGTGCACACCAGTAGTACTAAATCTTTCTTAGAGTGCCCAGTCTCCTGCGGAGCCCGTCTATTCCCCATGGTCCTTACGGAGTCCCCAGCATCCACTAGGACATTAGAGAAATAAATATATATTTTTTTAAAGATAGAGTTTTTATTGAGAGTGGTCAGTAATCACAAGGTTAACAAGAACAGACTTGTGCAGGTTAGGGCATAGAACATGAAAACAGCCATTTCACATATCGAGTTAGAAATATAAAAACAATTATATGAAATCATAGACCAACTGATAATATTGATAATATGCTCCCTGCTAATTTCTAAGCGCGTACTTTACCTGTCTCGTTTTATTTTATAGATATAATATAAATTTTATACTAAAACTGAGAGTAAATCTGTGAAGAGTGAAAGTAAAAGAGAGAAAAAAAGGGCAGGGAGATAGGACGCTAGAGTATATAGCTTAATTGAGGGAACTCCTTGGGTAAATTACCTATAGGGAGGCCAGAAGGTGGGAACAGTTCCCCGTATCAATAGGAGAGGGGGGGATAACATTGGTGATAGAGGTATTAGCAGAGTTAGCAGTATTAGCAGCATCAACACAGCATCAACACAGTCCGGGCATCAATAAAGACCGAGCGAGGTACCAAGGAGACCAGATGTTGTGGAACTGGGCCACCGTGTTATTTCTTAGGCTTGTAATATATTCCATACTGGCTATATAATTGATCTTGGATATCAGTAATGTCTTGGAGGGAGGTTGATGGTCTTTCCAGCATTTAGCTATCAGAGATTTTGCCGCCATGCAAAGTATCATGGCAAGCTTGTCCTGGGTTTTGGGTAACATTGGTATGGGGGCTTGAAGTAGAGCAGTTTCAGGGGAGAGGTCTAAATTATGTCCGCATGTTTGAGCAACAAGTGCTCCTACCATTTTCCAAAATGGGCGGATCGAGGGGCACGTCCACCATATGTGGTAAAAGGTGCCCTCCTCTCCACAGAGTCTCCAACACATATTTGATGTCGCGGGGTAGATGGAATGTAATCTGGAGGGAACCAAGTACCACCTGGTGTAGACCTTATAGCACGTTTCCCTGAGTGTCACACTAATAGACGCTTTAGCTATGCGTATTCTGATTTCTTCCCATAGATCATCTTCCAACGGATGGGAGAGATCTGATTCCCAGGCTAGTTCATGGGGTTCGCGGTCTGGGGTCAGGATAGAGTTGTATATTGTTGAGATGTTCCCCTTTTTGCCAATTGAAAGTAAGCACATATGTTCAAAGGAGGTGGGTGGTTTCAAAGGTGTATTTTTAAGCTGAGATTTGAGAAAGCTGAGAATTTGAATGTAATGGTAATGACACGAGGATGGCACACCAAGGCGCTCCTGAAAATCTCCAAACGATGACGGTACTGAGTGGCCTTTAACATGGATGAATCTCGTGATGCCCTGAGATTGCCACGGGGCCGCTATTTTTCGATCGCAGCCAGGGGGGAAGGCAGGGTGTCCCCAGATAGGTGTTAAGGGTGAGGGGTGTGAGGATAGATTGTAGGTACTGCGGAGTTTGTCCCATAGTCCCTGGGTGAATTTAATCGTAGGGATTGAATATGCCGAGGCTGGTCTGCAGGACCTGGGGAGCCATAGAAGAGAGTCGAGGGGGACTCCCTGATATATTGAGTTCTCAATATCGACCCATTTTCTGTTCCCTTGTGGGGAATGCCAAGACACCATGTGGTTAAGGTGACAGGCATTAAAATAAGCCTGAAGGTTAGGGTACCCCAATCCGCCTGAAGTAGCACTTTTAGTCAACAGAGTTCGTCTTAATCGAGATTTACGGTGAGCCCAGATAAATTTGTTGCACAATGATTGCAATGAAGCCAGAGTCACTCGGGGCACCATAATCGGAATGGTCTGAAATAGGTAAAGAATACGGGGAAGGAGATTCATTTTCAGGGCATTGATTCGTCCAATCCATGAAATGAATAATCTGTCCCATTTGTCCAGGTCTTGGGCGAGAGTTTTAATCATAGGGACATAATTAGCCTGGTATAGGTTGGTATAGGATTTAGTGATGAATATGCCGAGGTATTTGATAGCCGAGGGTCTCCAAAGAAAAGGGAAAGATGAGGTTAGAATCAAATGGGTTTGGGATGGGATATTAAATGCGAGGGCCTCGGATTTGGTGTGATTTACTTTATAACCAGAGAGGGTTCCATATAGGAGTAATTCTTTTTGTAGATTAGGAAGAGAAATCAAAGGGTTGGACAATGTCAGGAGCACGTCGTCTGCAAATAATGATATTTTGTATGATTTCTGCCCCACTGTAATCCCCCCGATGTCTGCATTAAGTCTAATACGGGCCGCGAGAGGTTCGATGCAGAGAGCAAAAAGTAGGGGCGAGAGAGGGCAGCCTTGACGAGTGCCATTCTTCAAGCTAAATCGAGGTGAACTCAGTCCATTGGTCAGGACCATAGATGTAGGGTTGGAATAGAGGGCCTCTATTGCAGTGATGAAATGCCCATGGAGGTCAAACCTCAATAAGGTAGAAAACAAAAAAGGCAAGGAAATGCGATCAAATGCTTTTTCGGCGTCTAGCGCCAAGGCAATCGCTGGTGTTTTTGTCGAGTTTATTTGGTGAATCAGATTAATGGTGCGTCTGGTGTTATCCGAGGCCTGACGGCCAGGGATAAATCCCACTTGGTCGGGGTCTATCAATGATGGTAACACAACGTTCAGACGGGTTGCTAATATTTTGGCAAAAAGTTTAAGGTCGGTGTTTATTAAAGATATGGGTCTGTAATTTGTGCAGTGCAAGGGATCTTTTCCGGGCTTCGGAATTACAATAATGCGGGATGTCGTAGAGTCGGTATGAAAGGGCGCGCCTCGTAATATTTTATTAAATAGGGAGGCCATATGAGGAACGAGTTGAGGGGCGAAGATCTTGTAATACACCATCGGATAGCCATCCGGGCCAGGTGCTTTGGAGGGTTTCTGGGTTTTCAGTGCCGCTTCTACTTCCTCAACAGAAATATCAGCATTGAGAGTAGAGTTAGTTGCATCGTCTATACGAGGAAGAGCGCATGAATCTAAATACTGTTGTGTCTGGTCGGCTTGTGCTAGGGGGTCGGACGGGGGATCAAGGTTATAGAGTGTCCTGTAATAGTCAAAAAAGATATTATTAATTTTTTTGGGGTCGTAAGTAATGTTGCCTGAAGGTTATCTGATAGTATGGATGCATTGGTTAGCCTTTTTGGCGCGTAGTTGGTTAGCTAATAAAGTATGTGCCTTGTTACTTTTCTCGTAAAATGATTGATTAGCCCACCGAAGCGAGCGCTCAATATTCTCTGCCAAGAGAGATTGTAGGTCATCGCGTGCTTTAGAGAGTTCGGCTAGAACTTTTTTAGAAAATGTGCGTTTGTGTTCCTGGTCCAACGTTGCAATCTTATCGGTTAATAGGGCGATTTGGTTTTCTCGGTTTTTCTTGCGGTGGGATGCATATTGGATAATGGATCCCCTGATAACCGCCTTATGGGCTTCCCAGATAGTGGCTATACTGCAGTCACCCTCTACGTTAATCGTAAAATATTCTTTAAGCTCTGTTTTAATCAAGTCCTGAAATTTAGGGATCTTCAATAGCGTCTCGTTTAGTCTCCATGTCGGTCTGCCGTCAGGTATGTCAAAAATGTCAAATGTTGCGGTTAAAGCCGAATGGTCAGTCCAGGTAAGTGGGACTATCGAGGAAAAGCGAGCGGTGCGGGAGAGAGGTGCACAACTCAGGAACAAATCAATACGGGAATACACATCGTGCGGATTGGAGTAGAAAGTATAGTCCCTGGTGGTCGGGTTGAGAAATCGCCAGACGTCGAACAAACCAGCCCCGGCCATGCCCCTGTGTAATGCGGAGGAATTTGGGGTTTGACTACTGCGTACGGGTCCGGACCTATCCATGCTCGTGAGAGCCATATTGAAATCTCCACCAACAAGTACTTTGCCTCGTCGATATGAGTAGAGGTCATTGAAAAACTTGCAAAAGAATTTGGATTGGGCAGTGTTTGGAGAGTACAGATTAGCCAAGGTAACCTCCTCGTGTCCGATTTTTCCCCTCACCATTACGTATCGACCTTCATTGTCGTGTTTACAGTCTATGAGTTGGAAAGGAATGGACCCCCTTATTAAGATAGCCACTCCATGTTTTTTTGCTGTATGATTAGAATACCAGGCCATAGGAAATTGTTTAGATGTCATGGAGGGATGGGAACCCGATTTCAAGTGTGTCTCCTGCAAGAAAACCACGTCACCCTTTAATGCTCTGAGAGATCTGTGGAGATGAGAGCGTTTCTGGGGAGTGTTCAGCCCTTTAACGTTAATGGACAGGCATTTTAGCGGCATGTTTGAAACTGAAGAGGGAGTAATTCACTGGAAATCCCTAGGGACCCGGACTGTGCGTACTGCAATCGGGGTCTAAGAGAGAGGAGGAGGACAGAAGAAAGAGAAACAAAAAAGAATAAAGCAGACGTAGTATCCAGCAAGAAGGATACTCGGCTGCCAAGTTTGAGCTCTCAAAGAAAAGAGAGATGAGAGCCCACTGGTGGGATACAAATGCAATATAACTGACGAGGGTGTTGACCCTCTACGCTTGTTAATAACTTTAATCCCTAAAATTCGGTGGAGGAGGTATCAAGAGGGCACTGACGCCCCTCACCCGAAACCACTAATATACAGAGTGGGCGGACCGTCTTGTAGCAAACTAGGTTCTCTCTATACCTCAGGGACAGGCTATTCCCTAATATAGAGCACTATAACATGACTAGTCATATAACAAATAATATCAAATTAGTGATAACAGTAGAACAAGTGGCAAGATCGCTGGCCAGGCCGCCGGCCCGAGACACCCCACACGATATCAGGAAAGGATTCAATCCAATATTCTCTCGATATGGCAATGTCTCCAAGCCGCCGACCCGCCCATTGAGATAGCCACCTAGCTGTACATGAGGTGTAAATGTCCGCCAGCAAGAACCTTTTAAAAAGAAAATAAATGGATATTAGCGCATGGAGCGGGACCTACAACAAAGCTTACTTAGCATTTGAGCAAAAATTAGAATAACATCGAGTATATTAAACGTTACTAAAACAATGAGATTACACTAAGAGAACTTCTTGTCTATGAGGTAGCAGCTGGAGACAGCTGTAACTTTCGAAGCAATTTGTAGAGATGAGCGCCTGAAATTTTTCGGGTTTTGTGTTTTGGTTTTGGGTTCGGTTCCGCGGCCGTGTTTTGGGTTCGACCGCGTTTTGGCAAAACCTCACCGAATTTTTTTTGTCGGATTCGGGTGTGTTTTGGATTCGGGTGTTTTTTTCAAAAAACACTAAAAAACAGCTTAAATCATAGCATTTGGGGGTCATTTTGATCCCAAAGTATTATTAACCTCAAAAACCATAATTTACACTAATTTTCAGTCTATTCTGAATACCTCACACCTCACAATATTATTTTTAGTCCTAAAATTTGCACCGAGGTCGCTGTGTGAGTAAGATTAGCGACCCTAGTGGCCGACACAAACACCGGGCCCATCTAGGAGTGGCACTGCAGTGTCACGCAGGATGGCCCTTCCAAAAAACCCTCCCCAAACAGCACATGACGCAAAGAAAAAAAGAGGCGCAATGAGGTAGCTGTGTGAGTAAGATTAGCGACCCTAGTGGCCGACACAAACACCGGGCCCATCTAGGAGTGGCACTGCAGTGTCACGCAGGATGGCCCTTCCAAAAAACCCTCCCCAAACAGCACATGACGCAAAGAAAAAAAGAGGCGCAATGAGGTAGCTGTGTGGGTAAGATTAGCGACCCTAGTGGCCGACACAAACACCGGGCCCATCTAGGAGTGGCACTGCAGTGTCACGCAGGATGGCCCTTCCAAAAAACCCTCCCCAAACAGCACATGACGCAAAGAAAAAAAGAGGCGCAATGAGGTAGCTGCTGTGTGAGTAAGATTAGCGACCCTAGTGGCCGACACAAACACCGGGCCCATCTAGGAGTGGCACTGCAGTGTCACGCAGGATGGCCCTTCCAAAAAACCCTCCCCAAACAGCACATGACGCAAAGAAAAAAAGAGGCGCAATGAGGTAGCTGTGTGAGTAAGATTAGCGACCCTAGTGGCCGACACAAACACCGGGCCCATCTAGGAGTGGCACTGCAGTGTCACGTAGGATGGCCCTTCCAAAAAACCCTCCCCAAACAGCACATGACGCAAAGAAAAATAAAAGAAAAAAGAGGTGCAAGATGGAATTGTCCTTGGGCCCTCCCACCCACCCTTATGTTGTATAAACAAAACAGGACATGCACACTTTAACCAACCCATCATTTCAGTGACAGGGTCTGCCACACGACTGTGACTGATATGACGGGTTGGTTTGGACCCCCCCCAAAAAAGAAGCAATTAATCTCTCCTTGCACAAACTGGCTCTACAGAGGCAAGATGTCCACCTCATCATCATCCTCCGATATATCACCGTGTACATCCCCCTCCTCACAGATTATCAATTCGTCCCCACTGGAATCCACCATGTCAGCTCCCTGTGTACTTTGTGGAGGCAATTGCTGCTGGTCAATGTCTCCGTGGAGGAATTGATTATAATTCATTTTAATGAACATCATCTTCTCCACATTTTCTGGATGTAACCTCGTACGCCGATTGCTGACAAGGTGAGCGGCGGCACTAAACACTCTTTCGGAGTACACACTTGTGGGAGGGCAACTTAGGTAGAATAAAGCCAGTTTGTGCAAGGGCCTCCAAATTGCCTCTTTTTCCTGCCAGTATAAGTACGGACTGTGTGACGTGCCTACTTGGATGCGGTCACTCATATAATCCTCCACCATTCTTTCAATGGTGAGAGAATCATATGCAGTGACAGTAGACGACATGTCCGTAATCGTTGTCAGGTCCTTCAGTCCGGACCAGATGTCAGCATCAGCAGTCGCTCCAGACTGCCCTGCATCACCGCCAGCGGGTGGGCTCGGAATTCTGAGCCTTTTCCTCGCACCCCCAGTTGCGGGAGAATGTGAAGGAGGAGATGTTGACAGGTCGCGTTCCGCTTGACTTGACAATTTTCTCACCAGCAGGTCTTTCAACCCCAGCAGACTTGTGTCTGCCGGAAAGAGAGATCCAAGGTAGGCTTTAAATCTAGGATCGAGCATGGTGGCCAAAATGTAGTGCTCTGATTTCAACAGATTGACCACCCGTGAATCCTTGTTAAGCGAATTAAGGGCTCCATCCACAAGTCCCACATGCCTAGCGGAATCGCTCCGTGTTAGCTCCTCCTTCAATGTCTCCAGCTTCTTCTGCAAAAGCCTGATGAGGGGAATGACCTGACTCAGGCTGGCAGTGTCTGAACTGACTTCACGTGTGGCAATTTCAAAGGGCATCAGAACCTTGCACAACGTTGAAATCATTCTCCACTGCGCTTGAGACAGGTGCATTCCACCTCCTATATCGTGCTCAATTGTATAGGCTTGAATGGCCTTTTGCTGCTCCTCCAACCTCTGAAGCATATAGAGGGTTGAATTCCACCTCGTTACCACTTCTTGCTTCAGATGATGGCAGGGCAGGTTCAGTAGTTTTTGGTGGTGCTCCAGTCTTCTGTACGTGGTGCCTGTACGCCGAAAGTGTCCCGCAATTCTTCTGGCCACCGACAGCATCTCTTGCATGCCCCTGTCGTTTTTTAAATAATTCTGCACCACCAAATTCAAGGTATGTGCAAAACATGGGACGTGCTGGAATTTGCCCATATTTAATGCACACACAATATTGCTGGCGTTGTCCGATGCCACAAATCCACAGGAGAGTCCAATTGGGGTAAGCCATTCCGCGATGATCTTCCTCAGTTGCCGTAAGAGGTTTTCAGCTGTGTGCGTATTCTGGAAACCGGTGATACAAAGCGTAGCCTGCCTAGGAAAGAGTTGGCGTTTGCGAGATGCTGCTACTGGTGCCGCCGCTGCTGTTCTTGCGGCGGGAGTCCATACATCTACCCAGTGGGCTGTCACAGTCATATAGTCCTGACCCTGCCCTGCTCCACTTGTCCACATGTCCGTGGTTAAGTGGACATTGGGTACAGCTGCATTTTTTAGGACACTGGTGACTCTTTTTCTGAGGTCTGTGTAAATTTTCGGTATCGCCTGCCTAGAGAAATGGAACCTAGATGGTATTTGGTACCGGGGACACAGTACCTCCAACAAGTCTCTAGTTGGCTCTGCAGTAATGATGGATACCGGAACCACGGTTCTCACCACCCAGGATGCCAAGGCCTCAGTTATCCGCTTTGCAGTAGGATGACTGCTGTGATATTTCATCTTCCTCGCAAAGGACTGTTGGACAGTCAATTGCTTGGTGGAAGTAGTAAAAGTGGTCTTACGACTTCCCCTCTGGGATGACCATCGACTCCCAGCAGCAACAACAGCAGCGCCAGCAGCAGTAGGCGTTACCCGCAAGGATGCATCGGAGGAATCCCAGGCAGGAGAGGAATCGTCAGAATTGCCAGTGACATGGCCTGCAGGACTATTGGCATTCCTGGGGAAGGAGGAAATTGACACTGAGGGAGTTGGTGGGGTGGTTTGCGTGAGCTTGGTTACAAGAGGAAGGGATTTACTGGTCAGTGGACTGCTTCCGCTGTCACCCAAAGTTTTTGAACTTGTCACTGACTTATTATGAATGCGCTGCAGGTGACGTATAAGGGAGGATGTTCCGAGGTGGTTAACGTCCTTACCCCTACTTATTACAGCTTGACAAAGGGAACACACGGCTTGACACCTGTTGTCCGCATTTCTGTTGAAATACCTCCACACCGAAGAGCTGATTTTTTTGGTATTTTCACCTGGCATGTCAACGGCCATATTCCTCCCACGGACAACAGGTGTCTCCCCGGGTGACTGACTTAAACAAACCACCTCACCATCAGAATCCTCCTGGTCAATTTCCTCCCCAGCGCCAGCAACACCCATATCCTCCTCATCCTGGTGTACTTCAACACTGACATCTTCAATCTGACTATCAGGAACTGGACTGCGGGTGCTCCTTCCAGCACTTGCAGGGGGCGTGCAAATGGTGGAAGGCGCATGCTCTTCACGTCCAGTGTTGGGAAGGTCAGGCATCGCAACCGACACAATTGGACTCTCCTTGTGGATTTGGGATTTTGAAGAATGCACAGTTCTTTGCTGTGCTGCTTTTGCCAGCTTGAGTCTTTTCATTTTTCTAGCGAGAGGCTGATTGCTTCCATCCTCATGTGAAGCTGAACCACTAGCCATGAACATAGGCCAGGGCCTCAGCCGTTCCTTGCCACTCCGTGTGGTAAATGGCATATTGGCAAGTTTACGCTTCTCCTCCGACAATTTTATTTTAGGTTTTGGAGTCCTTTTTTTTCTGATATTTGGTGTTTTGGATTTGACATGCTCTGTACTATGACATTGGGCATCGGCCTTGGCAGACGACGTTGCTGGCATTTCATCGTCTCGGCCATGACTAGTGGCAGCAGCTTCAGCACGAGGTGGAAGTGGATCTTGATCTGTCCCTAATTTTGGAACCTCAACATTTTTGTTCTCCATATTTTAATAGGCACAACTAAAAGGCACCTCAGGTAAACAATGGAGATGGATACTAGTATACAATTATGGACGGACTGCCGAGTGCAGACACAGAGGTAGCCACAGCCGTGAACTACCGTACTGTACTGTGTCTGCTGCTAATATAGACTGGTTGATAAAGAGATGTCGTAGTATGTATGTATAATGAAGAAAGAAAAAAAAACCACGGGTAGGTGGTATACAATTATGGACGGACTGCCGAGTGCCGACACAGAGGTAGCCACAGCCGTGAACTACCGTACTGTACTGTGTCTGCTGCTAATATAGACTGGTTGATAAAGAGATGTCGTAGTATGTATGTATAAAGAAGAAAGAAAAAAAAACCACGGTTAGGTGGTATACAATTATGGACGGACTGCCGAGTGCCGACACAGAGGTAGCCACAGCCGTGAACTACCGTACTGTACTGTGTCTGCTGCTAATATAGACTGGTTGATAAAGAGATGTCGTAGTATGTATGTATAAAGAAGAAAGAAAAAAAACCACGGTTAGGTGGTATACAATTATGGACGGACTGCCGAGTGCCGACACAGAGGTAGCCACAGCCGTGAACTACCGTACTGTACTGTGTCTGCTGCTAATATAGACTGGTTGATAAAGAGATGTCGTAGTATGTATGTATAAAGAAGAAAGAAAAAAAAACCACGGGTAGGTGGTATACAATTATGGACGGACTGCCGAGTGCCGACACAGAGGTAGCCACAGCCGTGAACTACCGTACTGTACTGTGTCTGCTGCTAATATAGACTGGTTGATAAAGAGATGTCGTAGTATGTATGTATAAAGAAGAAAGAAAAAAAAAACACGGTTAGGTGGTATACAATTATGGACGGACTGCCGAGTGCCGACACAGAGGTAGCCACAGCCGTGAACTACCGTACTGTACTGTGTCTGCTGCTAATATAGATTGGTTGATAAAGAGATGTCGTAGTATGTATGTATAAAGAAGAAAGAAAAAAAAACCACGGGTAGGTGGTATACAATTATGGACGGACTGCCGAGTGCCGACACAGAGGTAGCCACAGCCGTGAACTACCGTACTGTACTGTGTCTGCTGCTAATATAGACTGGTTGATAAAGAGATGTCGTAGTATGTATGTATAAAGAAGAAAGAAAAAAAAAACACGGTTAGGTGGTATACAATTATGGACGGACTGCCGAGTGCCGACACAGAGGTAGCCACAGCCGTGAACTACCGTACTGTACTGTGTCTGCTGCTAATATAGACTGGTTGATAAAGAGATGTCGTAGTATGTATGTATAAAGAAGAAAGAAAAAAAAACACGGGTAGGTGGTATACAATTATGGACGGACTGCCGAGTGCCGACACAGAGGTAGCCACAGCCGTGAACTACCGTACTGTACTGTGTCTGCTGCTAATATAGACTGGTTGATAAAGAGATGTCGTAGTATGTATGTATAAAGAAGAAAGAAAAAAAAACCACGGGTAGGTGGTATACAATTATGGACGGACTGCCGAGTGCCGACACAGAGGTAGTCACAGCCATGAACTACCGTACTGTACTGTGTCTGCTGCTAATATAGACTGGTTGATAAAGAGATGTCGTAGTATGTATGTATAAAGAAGAAAGAAAAAAAAACCACGGTTAGGTGGTATACAATTATGGACGGACTGCCGAGTGCCGACACAGAGGTAGCCACAGCCGTGAACTACCGTACTGTACTGTGTCTGCTGCTAATATAGACTGGTTGATAAAGAGATGTCGTAGTATGTATGTATAAAGAAGAAAGAAAAAAAAACCACGGTTAGGTGGTATACAATTATGGACGGACTGCCGAGTGCCGACACAGAGGTAGCCACAGCCGTGAACTACCGTACTGTACTGTGTCTGCTGCTAATATAAACTGGTTGATAAAGAGATGTCGTAGTATGTATGTATAAAGAAGAAAGAAAAAAAACCACGGGTAGGTGGTATACAATTATGGACGGACTGCCGAGTGCCGACACAGAGGTAGCCACAGCCGTGAACTACCGTACTGTACTGTGTCTGCTGCTAATATAGACTGGTTGATAAAGAGATGTAGTAGTATGTATGTATAAAGAAGAAAGAAAAAAAAAACACGGGTAGGTGGTATACAATTATGGATGGACTGCCGAGTGCCGACACAGAGGTAGCTACAGCCGTGAACTACCGTACTGTGTCTGCTGCGACTGGATGATAAATAATTATATAAAAAATATATATATATCACTACTGCAGCCGGACAGGTATATATATTATATAATGACGGACCTGCTGGACACTGTCTGTCAGCAGAATGAGTTTTTTATAGAATAAAAAAAAAAACACCACACAAGTGAAGTCACACGACGAGTGTTTAACTTTTTCAGGCAATCACAATATAAGTATACTACTAACTATACTGGTGGTCAGTGTGGTCAGGTCACTGGTCAGTCACACTGGCAGTGGCACTCCTGCAGCAAAAGTGTGCACTGTTTAATTTTAATATAATATTATGTACTCCTGGCTCCTGCTATAACCTATAACTGGCACTGCAGTGCTCCCCAGTCTCCCCCACAATTATAAGCTGTGTGAGCTGAGCACAGTCAGATATATAATATATACATAGATGATGCAGCACACTGGGCTGAGCAGTGCACACAGATATGGTATGTGACTGAGTCACTGTGTGTATCGTTTTTTTCAGGCAGAGAACGGATATATTAAATAAAACAACTGCACTGTCTGGTGGTCACTGTGGTCAGTCACTAAACTCTGCACTCTCTTCTACAGTATCAGCCTCAGGTCAATCTCTCTCTCTTTCTCTCCTAATCTAAACGGAGAGGACGCCAGCCACGCCCTCTCCCTATCAATCTCAATGCACGTGTGAAAATGGCGGCGACGCGCGGCTCCTTATATAGAATCCGAGTCTCGCGAGAATCCGACAGCGTCATGATGACGTTCGGGCGCGCTCGGGTTAACCGAGCAAGGCGGGAAGATCCGAGTCGCTCGGACCCGTGAAAAAAAACATGAAGTTCGTGCGGGTTCGGATTCAGAGGAACCGAACCCGCTCATCTCTAGCAATTTGTCTCCGTCATCAGGAGAGCGGATGATGTGAATTTTGCCATCAATCTCCACAATGAGGCGGAAAGGGAATCCCCAACGATATTTATATCCATTGTCACGTAATGTGGAGGTAACAGCGCGTAAATCGCGTCGTTTAGCAATGGTCACCGGTGACAGGTCTTGATAGCTCTGAAGCCTGGAGTCTTCGAACAAGATTGAGGTTGAATTTCTGCATGCCAGCGTGATACTATTCTTAATCTTGAAGGACAGAAATCGGAGGATAACATCGCGGGGAGGCTCCGAGTCTTTCGGTTTAGGTCTCAGGGCGCGATGAGCTCTTTCTATCGCTATGGCGGAATTTGAAAGCGTCGGGACCAGGTGTATAAACAAGCGTTGGAGGTATGGTTCCAGTTCGGAGGCTGTGATAGATTCAGGGACATTGTGGATACGCAAATTATTCCGTCTTTCGCGATTTTCACTGTCCTCAACTTTATCCTTAAAAAGTTCCAATTCGCTGGATAGGTAACTCATGTCTTCACCTGTTTGTTTATGAAAATTTTGTTGGTGATCCATCCGTGCTTCCAGTACGGTAGTGCGAGAGCCTAGTGTCGCCATATCAGATTTTAATTCTCCAATCGCTGTCTGGAGAGCCGTCGTAAATGAATTCTTAAGGTCTAGTATCATATTCTGGAGGGATTGAATGTCCGCCTTAGTTGAGGGTGCGTCCGTCTGGTCCATGGTGGGTGTAGGCATCGGTGAAGGTGGAGATGAAGCGTCTGACGGTTTTTCCCGGCGTGAGAAGTGTTGTGAGATATCTTGCGTAGCTCCTGATTTTTTTGCTCTGGTGTTCGCTCTGCTCATAATATCTGGTGAACGGACAACGTCCTGTTAAGGAGTGATAACAAGGATGGTCCACCTGGATGTTACGTATTCAACAATTGGTCCGGGTGGGGGGGAAGTCAGGCATTTGTGAGATTACATCAATTATAGGACATTAAGTCCTGTCAATCTGTGAAAGCAGTGCGAGGAGTTCACGGGAGAGCGTCCTGATTCACCATACACTTTTCCGTGGTTGTATGGGGCGTAGTGTAGGAGATATGAAACAGCAGCAGCGGAGGTGAGGTTTTAATTTAATTCCTTGTTAAAATAGGAAGATCAATTCCACATAGCTCCTGTAGGGGCAGCATAGGGCATAAGGTAAGATGGGCCTGTTCTGCCACCTCCAAGATGGCCGCCGTCAAAAGTGAGTGGAGTGCCCTTCTATGGTTTTTCTTTGCTATGCCCCCAGGTGTTTATTTAATGCTGGGCATCCCCAGGCCCCTCAACGACCTCCGCTCGCCCCCCCCCCCCCCCCGTCCACCTCCGCGGTCCGCGGGTGTTATGCTGTGGTGTAGCGCCTGAGTTCCGTCAGGCGCCACATCCAATATGGCCGCCACCACCGGAGCTCCTCGAGGCCGTTCGGCTCCGGCCCCGCTCGTTCAGGGACACTTGTCTGTGTCTCTGCAGTGTTGTCCAGGCCTCCTAGGTAAGGGGTATGTGGTGTGGAAGCAGGGAAGGCCGGGGAGCAGCGCTTTAACGGCCGGGCGGCGGGTGATACTGGGCGGGGATGGGAGCAAATTTAGGCCCCGGCTTCACCTCTCTGGGAAGGCCACAACCCGCAAGCACTGGGCAAGCCCGTGCTCCGGCTCTGCAGCTCACTCCCTAAGTGCTCTAGTCCACAGGGACAATTGTGGGGTGGTGTGGGGGACAGGCAGGTGGGGAAAAGTTATATTTATGGGTTATTTAATTTTAAACCCGCAGGAGCTCTCTGAGTGCACTACCTCCCAGTCAGGCCTCAAGCCACGCCCCCCCAGAGAAATACATTTTTATATATATATATATATATATATATATATACAACAGTTATATTGTATATGTAACAGAGACTCTGATATTGGCCACAGGCTTAAAATCCTGATGATTTTGCTGCCTAAACGCAGCTTAGTTATTGGGGCCTCTCTGCAGGCTTCCTCCCTGCGTCTCTCTCCTGCAGAAGAGTATTATTTGCAGATGCAGCCTATATTCTGGCTGCCGATTTCCCCCACACTGCTCCCCCCACGTTGTTCAGCAGACGGGAGACGGGGAGTGCAAGTCTTACCGCGGCCGTTGAAGGACTGCACGTTGGAGATTGGTGAGCGGCTGCCAGAGCGGGCCGCGGCAGCAGCTGTCCGCGGTCAGCTCAGCCGCTCAGCCCACCAGAGCCGTACCGGGGTAGGGAGGAGAAAGGCTACGCGGATGCCGGAGAGCGGCGAGCGTTCCTGCGGTAGTGGCGGAAACTGCTCGCTAGCTACCCCTGCAAGCAGCCAGCGGCGCCGGGTGACCCAGGAAGCGTAGAGCGGCCTGCGCAGTGCCGGGGTTCGCTCGCTGGCTCCCTCTGCAAGTGGAGAATTATAGTGGCAGCAAGGGGTTTTACTAGTGGCAGACAGCAGGGGAACGTTTTGTACATACACAGACACATAGCCATTAAAGTATAGAAACATACAGTCCCCCCATAATGGGCGGCAGCGTGAGCTGACCGCCTGCAAGGGACAGAAAAAGTAAGTAAGTGAGCGGTGGCAGTGAGAGCTGCCTACCGCTCAGTACCTGCACCACCTGCGGAGGCCATGACGGGACTTCTCTGTAAGCGCCGTCCTGCGTCTGTGTGCAGCCAGTGGATGATTTTGGTCAATGGCGGGGCCCTTTGTATGAGCACCGGCAGACCATCTGCTGACTAATGCAGCACCAATGATCCTTAACCCGAACTTCTCTGATCAGTTGGGAGGGATCAAGTAGAAAAACCAAAATATATAAAATCTTGCTTGAAGAATCGAAGGACATTCAGTCCACAGTACCTTCCGATTAGAGGCACAGGAAAATACTGAAGGCTCTGTGGGAATATGGAGGGGATGGTCAGTTACTAATTTAAATATTTAAATATGTGCCATTTCTGGCTACGCCCAGTCCATATCCCCAAGAGTACTCCAGTGACCCCTAGTGGATGAAAAAGAAACATAGTTTCGCCATATACGGTGATAATGTTTAGCTGTCATGTCCTACCTAGCCTTTATCAGAGTAGGAATGACCTCATCCGGAATGCCCTTTTTTTGCTAGGATCCGGTGTTCAACCGCCATGCTGTCAAACGCAGCTGCGGTAAGTCTTGGAACAGACAGGGCCCCTGTTGTAACAGGTCCTGACGAAGAGGAATAGGCCACGGATCTTCTGTAAGCATTGCAGATCCGGATACCAGGCCCTTCGCGGCCAATCTGGAGCAATGAGAATCGTCTGTACTCTTTTCCTTATTATTCACAACACCTTGGGGAGGAGAGGAAGAGGAGGAAACCCATAGACCGACTGGAACACCCACGGTGTCACTAGGGCGTCCCCTGCCACCGCCTGAGGGTCTCTTGACCTGGCGCAATACCTCTGTCGTTTTTTTCTTTAGGCGGGACGCCATCATGTCTATCTGGGGCAGGCCCCACTGACTTGCAATCTGTGCGAAGACTTCCTGAAGAAGTCCCCACTCTCCTGGACGCACATCGTGTCTGCTGAGGAAGTCTACTTCCCAGTTGTCCACTCCTAGAATGAACACTGTTGACAGTGCGCCCACATGATTTTCCGCCCAGCAAAGAATCCTGGTGGCTTTCGCCATTGCCATTCTGCTCCTTGTGCCGCCTTGGCGGTTCACATGAGCTACTGCGGTGATGTTGTCTGACTGGATCAGAACCGGTAGGTCGCGAAGCAAAGTCTCCGCTTAACGAAGTGCGTTGTATATGTCCCTCAGTTCCAGGATGTTGATGTGAAGACAAGTTTCTTGACTTGACCGAAGTCCTTGGAAGCCTTTTTCCTTTTTGTGACTGCTCCCCAACCTCGGAGGCTCGCGTCCGTGGTCACCAGAACCCAGTCCTGAATGCCGAAACTGCGTCCCTCCAGAAGGGGAGCATTCTGCAGTCACCACAGGAGAGATACCCTGGCCCTGGGGGATAGGGTGATCAGCTGATGAATCTGTAGATGTGACCCGGACCACTTGTCCAGTAGGTCCCATTGGAAAGTCCTCGCATGGAACCTGCTGAAGGGAGTGGCCTCGTAAGATGCCACCATCTTTCCCAGGATTCGAGTGCAGTGATGCCCCGACACCTGTTTTGGCTGCAATAGGTCTCTGACTTCAGGATATTGAGAATCCCGCCCTGTTGCTGTAACACCTTCAGTGAAAGTGACACGCTGTTCAATAACTGTTCTTGCTTTTATCAGGAGATCGTCCCAGTATGGGATAATTGTGACACCCTGCTTGCGCAGGAGCACCATCATTTCCGCCATTACCTTGGTGAAAATCCTCGGGGCCGTGGAAAGCCCAAACGGCAACGTCTGCAATTGGTAATGACAATCCTGTACCGCAAATCTCAGGTACGCCTGATAAGGTGGATATATGGGAACATGAAGGTATGGTCCAGGGATATCATAACATCCCCCCTTCTAGGCTGGCGATGACCGCTCTGAGCGATTCCATCTTGAGCTTGAACCTTTTCAAGTATAGGTTCAAGGATTTTAAATTTAAAATGGGTCTGACCGAACCGTCCGGTTTCGGACTACAAATAGGGTTGAGTAATACCCCCTCCCTTGTTGAAGCAGGGGAACTTTGACCAGCACCTGTGAAAGACACAATTTTTAAATTGTATTTAAAACTATCTCCCTCCCTGGGGGAGAAGCAGGTAGGGCCGATTTGAAAAACCGGCGAGGGGGTACCTCTTCGAATTCCAGCTTGTAACCTTGGGAGACAATTTCTATTGCCCAGGGATCCACCTGTGTGCGAACCCAGATGTGGCTGTAAAGTCGAAGACGTGCCCCCAGTGGGGCGGACTCCCTCAGCGGAGCCCCAGCGTCATGCTATGAACTTTGTAGAGGCCGGGGAGGACTTCTGCTCCTGGAAACTAGCTGTGGTTGGCAGCTTTATCCCTTTGCCCTTACATCTGGCAAGAAAGGACGATCCCCGTGCTTCCTTGTTACTCTGTGACCGAAAGGACTGCATTTGATAATGTGGCGCTTTCTTAGGCTGTGAGCGAATATAAGGCAGCAAAATGTATACACTTGCCGTAGCTGTGGAGACCAGGTCCGAGAGATCGTCCCCAAACAATTCATCACCCCTGTAAGGTAAAACCTCCATATGCTTCTTTGAGTCAGCATCACCTGTCCATTGCCGGGTCCATAGGACTCGTCTAGCAGAAATGGACATAGCGTTGACTCTAGAATCTCTTTGAGCATCCCTCATATATAGGACAGCATCTTAATATGACCCAGGGTTAATAAAAGGGTATCTTTATCTAAGGTATTCTGTCGATAAGGTATCCGTCCACGATGTTACAGCGCTACAAACCCAAACCGGTGCTATCGCCGGTCCGAATAAGGTACCTTTTTGGATAAGCGTGTCAACGTCTTGTCTACCCTTGGGGAGGATTCCCACCGTATCCTGTCCTCGACCGGGAAAGGATACTGTCACGATCCGGGTATCTGGACGCCATTACTTACCCTTCAGATGCCTCCTAAGGCTGGCTCAGCGTTCCAGGACCGGATCCCGCTGTTCCTGAGTTTCCACATGCAGAATGTCAGAGTGGTTGTCTAACCTAGTTCCAGTTTGTCTCTCTCCTGTGGTTGTCTTCCAGGTTCCAGCTCCTGTCTCCAGACTTCTGCTATAAGAGACCCGCACCAGCATTCCATCTGCGGTGTAGCCTGACTCTCCGATCCATTCTGGACTCACCTGTTTCCAGCTACAACAATCACCTGCTTCCAGCCCAGCTTCCAGCAGTGTACAGCTTCTCTTAAAGGGCCGGTGTCCTTTCTGCAGTTTACCACTCTCCACCGGTATTATTATTTCACCGCTCTCAAACAATCACCTGCTTCCAGCCCAGCTTCCAGCAGTGTACAGCTTCTCTTAAAGGGCCGGTGTCCTTTTCTGCAGTTTACCACTCTCCACCGGTATTATTATTTCACCGCTCTCAAACTCCAAACTTCATTATTATTTCATCGCTCTCAAGTTCGTTTATTATTTAACTGGTCCCAGCCAGTATCCACTCCGTATCAACAACAGTCTGGTTCCAGCCAGTATCCACAGCAGCCGTTTTATCTTCAGCAGCCCAGCCTTTCCTGGAACACCGGCTGGTACGATCCTGGGTTCTCTCCATTGCTACAGTCAGGCCTGGTAAGGACTTTCCAACTAGAAGATTATAAGAACTGTCTCACACTACCAGTGCCTGTGGCCCTTGCCACCCTGTAGTACCCAGGAATTGTATTTATCCTCTGTTGACTTGTATGTTTCCTTTTACTGCTGCTGTGTTACGGAGTTTGTCATAATAAACATCATTGACTTTTATCCTGGTTGTCGTGGTCACGCCTTCGGGCAGTTATTCTACATGTTACTTACATGTCTAGGGGTCTGATACAACCTCCCAGGTTCCGTTACATCTCAGCCCCTACAACTGAGGCTGCCTCCCGTCAGCTCAGGCCCTCAGTTGTGACAGTAAGCACTGACCAATGAATCCAGCCGGAGACCAGGATCAAGCGGCCAGGCCGATGCAAGAACTAGCAGCCCGACTTGAACATCAGGAGGCTGCACAGGGCCACATCATCCGCTGTCTCCAGGATCTCTCTACACGGCTGGATGGGATTCAAACGACCCTCCGTGGACCTGGCACGTCCGGTGCGTCCACTACAGTGACACCAGCTGTAACCCCACCCACCTTACCCATTTCCAGTCCACATCTTCATCTTCCAACGCCAGCAAAATTTGATGGATCTCCAAGGTTCTGCAGGGGATTTCTCAATCAATGTGAAATCCACATTGAGCTTCTACCTGCAATTTCTTCAGTGACCGTACCAAAATTGCCTATGTCATCTCCCTTCTCAGTGGCTCAGCCCTTGACTGGGCATCACCTTTATGGGAGAAGTCTGATCCCCTGCTATCCTCCTATACTGACTTTGTAGCTACATTCAGGCGCATCTTCGACGAGCCAGGCCGGATAACATCTGCTTCATCTGAGATTCTTTGTTTACGCCAGGGAACACGTACTGTGGGACAGTATCTTATACAGTTTCAAATCCTGGCATCCGAACTGGCATGGAATGACGAGGCCCTGTATGCTGCATTCTGGCATGGCTTATCAGAACGCATCAAGGATGAGTTAGCTACCAGAGACTTGCCCTCTAAGTTGGATGAGCTAATTTCTCTTTGCACGAAGGTTGATCTACGTTTCAGAGAGAGAGCAACCGAGCGAGGAAGATCATCTACTCCTAAATCTTCTGCTCCTCCTCCTCGTCAACCATCTCCATCCAAGGATGAGCCTATGCAAATTAGTCGTTCCCATCTATCTCCCGCTGAGCGCCGAAGACGTCTCTCTGAGTCTCTCTGTCTCTACTGTGCAGCTCCGTCGCACACTATCAATGCGTGTCCCAAACGTCCGGGAAACTCCAGATCCTAGCTCGCCAAGGAGAGGGCCGGCTAGGAGTAATGATCTCCTCTCCATCTCCTCATGACTGTAACCTCCCAGTGTCGCTCCAAATTGCTCAACGTTACAGGAACGTCATTGCCCTCCTTGATTCCGGAGCAGCTGGGAATTTCATAACCGAAGCTTATGTTAAACGGTGGTCCCTACCCACCGAGAGACTGTCCTCGTCCATCTCTTTGAGTGCCGTGCATGGCAGCAAGATTTTTGACGCAGTCATTTCCTTAAGGACTCTTCCAGTTCGTCTGAGAGTGGGAGTTCTTCATTCTGAGTATATTTCTTTTTTAGTGATTCCAAGAGCCACACATCCAGTGGTTTTAGGCCTTCCATGGCTCCGTCTCCACAACCCATCAATTGACTGGACGACTACGCAAATACTGGCATGGGGTCCCTCCTGTGCTGAGACTTGTTTAGCCAAAGTTCTTCCTGTTTGTTTTTCCTTCCCCAGGTCAACTGATGTTCCGCCTCCTCCATATCAAGACTTCACGGATGTGTTCAGTAAAGCCTCTGCTGATATCCTTCCTCCTCATAGAGAATGGGACTGCCCGATCGACCTCATTCCAGGGAAGGTTCCACCGCGAGGCCGAACTTATCCGTTGTCTCTGCCCGAGACACACTCCATGGAAGAGTACATCAAAGAGAACCTGGCGAAGGGTTTCATCCGACCATCTTCTTCTCCAGCCGGCGCAGGCTTCTTCTTCGTTAAGAAGAAAGACGGTGGTCTGCGTCCGTGCATCGACTACAGAGGTCTGAACGACATTACCGTCAAGAACCGATACCCTTTACCCCTGATTACCGAGCTCTTTGATAGAGTTAGTGGTACAACCATTTTCACAAAGCTGGACTTGAGGGGTGCCTACAATCTCATCCGAATCCGTGAGGGTGACGAGTGGAAGACCGCCTTTAACACCCGTGACGGACATTATGAGTACCTCGTCATGCCCTTCGGATTGAGCAACGCTCCAGCAGTCTTCCAGCACTTCGTGAATGAGATCTTCAGGGACATCTTGTACCGCCATGTCGTGGTTTATCTAGACGACATCCTCATCTTTGCTAATAATCTCGAAGATCATCGTTTCTGGGTAAAAGAGGTTCTTTCCCGTCTCCGTGTCAATCACCTCTATTGTAAACTGGAGAAGTGTGTGTTTGAAGTTAAAACCATTCCGTTTCTAGGTTACATTGTGTCCGGTTCCGGACTAGAGATGGATCCTGAGAAACTCCAAGCAATCCAGAATTGGCCTATACCCTTAAGCCTCAAAGGGGTCCAGAGGTTCTTAGGGTTCGCCAATTATTATAGAAAATTTATACGAGACTTTTCCTCCATTGTGGCGCCTATCACTGCATTAACCAAGAAAGGTGCTAATCCGTCCAAGTGGTCCGAGGAAGCTACACAGGCCTTTCACCTTCTGAAGCAACGGTTCATCTCTGCACCAGTTCTGAAACAGCCTGACACCGACTCTCCTTTTATCTTAGAGGTAGACGCCTCCTCCGTTGGAGTAGGAGCAGTGTTATCCCAGAGGGCCAAAGATGGACATCTACATCCTTGCAGTTTCTTCTCCCGGAAGTTCTCTCCTGCTGAGCGCAACTATGCCATTGGCGATCAGGAGTTGCTAGCCATCAAGCTCGCTCTGGAGGAGTGGAGATACCTGTTGGAGGGAGCTTCCCACTCAATCACCATACTCACCGACCACAAAAATCTTTTATATCTCAAAGGCGCACAATGTCTGAATCCTCGTCAGGCCAGATGGGCACTTTTCTTCTCTAGGTTTGACTTTAAACTCCAGTTCTGTCCGGGTTCTCAGAATCGTAAGGCCGATGCCCTTTCCCGCTCATGGGAGCAAGAAAATGAGTCCGAGTCTGCAGACAAGCATCCTATTATTAATCCGTTGGCATTCTTCACGGTAGGGATGGACTCTACGCCTCCACCAGGGAAAAGTTTTGTTAAGCCAGTTCTAAGGAAGAAGCTCATGCATTGGGCCCATGCTTCCCGTTTTGCTGGACATACAGGCATTCAGAAAACCCTTGAATTTATTTCTAGGTCCTACTGGTGGCCAACTCTGAAGAAGGACGTTATGGAATTTATTGCCTCCTGCCCAAAGTGTGCCCAACACAAAGTCTCCCGCCAGTCGCCTGCGGGGCAACTGGTTCCATTATCTGTTCCCCGTCGACCATGGACCCATTTGTCGATGGACTTTGTTTCCGATCTACCTATCTGCAACAAGTTTAATACCATCTGGGTGGTAGTTGACCGGTTCACCAAGATGGCACATTTCATTCCTCTCACCGGTCTTCCGTCAGCTTCCAAGTTGGCTCAAGTGTTTATACAAGAGATCTTCCGACTTCACGGTCTTCCTGAAGAGATCATCTCGGATCGTGGAGTACAATTTGTAGCCAAATTTTGGCGAAGTTTGTGTCAAGCCCTCCAAGTCAAGTTAAAGTTTTCCACGGCTTACCATCCTCAGACCAATGGTCAAACCGAGAGGGTGAATCAGGACTTGGAGGCCTTCCTCCGTATATATGTGTCTTTCTCTCAAGATGACTGGGTTCAACTCCTTCCTTGGGCCGAGTTCAGCCACAACAATCAATACCATTCCTCATCTTCTTCTACACCATTCTTCATTAATTATGGATTCCACCCTAAAGTCCCAGAATTCCAACCGCTTCCCGCAACTTCTGTTCCAGCAGTGGATGTCACCTTGCGTCAGTTTTCAAATAACTGGAGGAACGTCCGCGCAGCCCTGCTTAAAGCCTCATTCAGGTATAAGAAGTTTGCCGATAGGAAGCGTAGAGCGGTTCCTGCTCTCAAGGTGGGTGATCGTGTGTGGTTGTCCACGAAGAATTTGAGGTTGAGAGTTCCCAGCATGAAATTTGCACCTCGCTACATCGGACCCTTCAAGATTGAACAAGTCATCAATCCTGTTGCCTACAGGTTACAGTTACCATCCTTCTTGAAAATACCCAGGACATTTCATGTTTCTTTGTTGAAACCGCTGATCCTGAATCGGTTTCATTCCGCACTTCCTCCAGCTCCCAAAGTTCAGACTCAACGGGGAGTCGAGTACGAGGTGGCCAAGATTTTGGACTCACGTTTCCGTTACGGTCAGTTACAATACCTCATTGACTGGAAGGGCTATGGTCCTGAAGAACGCTCTTGGACCAATGCCTCAGACGTCCATGCTCCTGCCTTGGTCCGAAATTTCCACGCAAAGTTTCCTTTAAAGCCTAAGAAGTGTCCTGGGGCCACTCCTAAAGGGGGGGGGTGCTGTCACGATCCGGGTATCTGGACGCCATTACTTACCCTTCAGATGCCTCCTAAGGCTGGCTCAGCGTTCCAGGACCGGATCCCGCTGTTCCTGAGTTTCCACATGCAGAATGTCAGAGTGGTTGTCTAACCTAGTTCCAGTTTGTCTCTCTCCTGTGGTTGTCTTCCAGGTTCCAGCTCCTGTCTCCAGACTTCTGCTATAAGAGACCCGCACCAGCATTCCATCTGCGGTGTAGCCTGACTCTCCGATCCATTCTGGACTCACCTGTTTCCAGCTACAACAATCACCTGCTTCCAGCCCAGCTTCCAGCAGTGTACAGCTTCTCTTAAAGGGCCGGTGTCCTTTCTGCGGTTTACCACTCTCCACCGGTATTATTATTTCACCGCTCTCAAACAATCACCTGCTTCCAGCCCAGCTTCCAGCAGTGTACAGCTTCTCTTAAAGGGCCGGTGTCCTTTTCTGCAGTTTACCACTCTCCACCGGTATTATTATTTCACCGCTCTCAAACTCCAAACTTCATTATTATTTCATTGCTCTCAAGTTCGTTTATTATTTAACTGGTCCCAGCCAGTATCCACTCCGTATCAACAACAGTCTGGTTCCAGCCAGTATCCACAGCAGCCGTTTTATCTTCAGCAGCCCAGCCTTTCCTGGAACACCGGCTGGTACGATCCTGGGTTCTCTCCATTGCTACAGTCAGGCCTGGTAAGGACTTTCCAACTAGAAGATTATAAGAACTGTCTCACACTACCAGTGCCTGTGGCCCTTGCCACCCTGTAGTACCCAGGAATTGTATTTATCCTCTGTTGACTTTTATGTTTCCTTTTACTGCTGCTGTGTTACGGAGTTTGTCATAATAAACATCATTGACTTTTATCCTGGTTGTCGTGGTCACGCCTTCGGGCAGTTATTCTACATGTTACTTACATGTCTAGGGGTCTGATACAACCTCCCAGGTTCCGTTACATCTCAGCCCCTACAACTGAGGCTGCCTCCCGTCAGCTCAGGCCCTCAGTTGTGACAGATACGCTATAAGAATCCTTTTGCCAATCTGCAGTTTCTTGTCTGGAGATTCCCAAGCTTTTTCAAATAACTCGTTCAGGTTATGAAAAGGGGTAAAGGTTACCTCAGTTTTCTTTCCCTTATACATGTGTACCCTCGTGTCAGGGACAGGGGGTTCCTCTGTGATATGCAAAACATCCTTTATTGTAATAATTATATATTGAATACTTTTAGCCAATATTTGGCTGCACTTTTGCATCACCGTAGTCGACACTAGAGTTAGAATCCGTATCGGCATCAGTGTCTACCATTTGGGATAGTGGGCGCTTTTGAGACCCCGAGGGTCCCTGAGACATAGAGGCAGGCAGGGCCTGACTCTCTGCATAATTCCTGGACTCAGCTTTGTCCACCTTTTGTGTAATAAATTTACACTACTACTTAAAACATTCCACATATCCAAGTCGTGTCGGTGTTGCCGACGGAGACACCACCTTTATTTGCTCCACCTCCTCACTAAGAAAGCCTTCTATCTCAGACATGTCGACACACCACACACTCAGGGAATCCTCTTATCTGAAGACAGTTCCCCCACAAGGCCCTTTGGAGAGACAGAGAGTATGCCAGCACACACCCAGCGCCAATAACCCAGGAAACACAGTATGTTTACCCGGATAGCGCTGTGTTTATGTATTTGTGCCAAAATATGTGCCCCCCTCCTTCTTTAAAATCCTCCTTCACTGTGGTAAGCAGGGGAGAGTCCGTGGAGCTTCCTCTCAGCGGCGTGCTGTGGAGAAAATGGCGCTGGTGAGTGCTGAGGAACAAGCTCCGCCCCCTCAGGCCCAGCCTGTATATATACTTATTGCCAGATTTGGAGGTCCTTATTGCTGGCCAGGGCGGCCCCCCTGCGCCCTTACAGTGACTGCTGTGTGTGTGCTTTGTGGGAGCAATGGCGCACAGCGCTACCGCTGTGCGTTACCTCAGTGAAGATCTGAAGTCTTCTGCCGCCTTTGAAGTCTTCTTTCTTCTCATACTAACCCGGCTTTTATCTTCCGACTCTGTGAGGACGGCGGCGCGGCTCTGGGACGAACCCCAGGGTGAGAACTGTGTTCCGACTTCCTCTGGAGCTAATGGTGTCCAGTAGCCTAAGAAACAGACCCTGACATTAAAGTAGGTCTGTTTCTCTCCCCTCAGTCCCTCGCTGCAGGGAGTCTGTTGCCAGCAGGCTCCCTGAAAATAAAAACCTAACAAATACTTTCTTTTCAGGAAAACTCAGGAGCGCTCCCTGTAATGCACCCAGTCTCCTCTGGGCACCATTATAAACTGAGGTCTGGAGGAGGGGCATAGAGGGAGGAGCCAGTGTACACCCATGCCTAAGGTTCTTTCTTAAAGTGCCCATGTCTCCTGCGGAGCCCGTCTATCCCTATGGTCCTTACAGAGTCCCCAGCATCCTCTAGGACGTAAGAGAAACAGCAGCTACCCGAATAGAGGAGAGTCCATGAATTTTGGACATTAACTCTATTAAAAGATTTTTACATATTAACATCTAGTAGCTCATCACACAGACACTAAGAGCACCAGTGATCGCGATCTGCGAAAAAAATTGTGGGTCCCTGGGACCCCTCACTTTAAAAAACTGGGGTCCTGCTCCACTGTTTCTGGGTCCCATCATGTATTATGCTTTTGAGTTTCCCATATAGCATCAGACGACCACCACACATGCCTTACCTATGCACTATCAGAAGTCACACTCATTCTCCAGTACAAATAATGCTTAGAATTACTTTGCCTTTATCTCACATAGCCAACACGTACAGGCAGGGGGAAAGGTAGCGGGAGGCAGCAGTTGGGGAAAGTGCTGGGATCAGGTGGTAACTTGGGCAGTGTTGCGTGCAGGTAACAGATGGTGGAAAGGGGGTTAAGGGCAGGCAGCAGTTGGTGTTGAGATGGTAGTTAAGGCAGGTAGCAGTTTGGGCAGGGAGGGGATAGAAGGGGAGGGGTAAGGACAAGTGGTAGTTGGGGTAGGAAGGGGGGATAAGTTTAGATACCAGGTGGGGCAGTACTGAGGTAAGGAGGGGGTTAGGAGCAGTCAGTGCTGGTGGTAGGAAGGAAATAAGTATAGATAGAAGCTGGGAAAACAATGGGGGTGTGGGCAAGGGGAGGTTTAGGGGCAGGTAGTGCTGGTGGTAGGGACATATAGCAGTTGGGGCAGTTCTAGGGCAAGGTGGGGGTTTAGGTCAGGGAGGGGATAAGGGTAGATAGCAGCTGGGGCAAGGAGTGCGTTAGGGGCAGGTAGGGGTGGATAGCTGACATACAAACATCCAGGAGACAAGTGAGTCTGTGTGGAGGTATAGGATAGTGTCCAGCAAGGTGCACACAGTTACTATAGGCGCTCTGTATGCGGTTGGGTATTGTGTTCTGCGCTCCCTACTGAAGTGTGGGATTGTGGGATGTGAAAAATCTGTACAACCTTGGGTCATTTGGAAAAATTTTAAGTACATAGAAAAGGGAATAAAAATCAGTCAAAATAAAATATCAGTAAAAACAGTTTTTGGTACCACGGTGTCAAAGAAATAATGTACAATGTAAAAGTACAGTATGCAGGCAGCATAGGTAGCCAGTGCTGACTGATGGTCCTGCTCCTAATATGTTAATTATGCAGAGTAATACTAATACGGGCACTTACATCTCCCCGGTGGTGGTTAGCAGCGCAAATTCTTAATGCAATAGTTCAGTGGATCCTTTTATCTCTATCCATCTGTGTGGATTTGGTTTAGGTGGCGTCTCTTTCCAGAGGCAATGATGTTGTTACACAGGTGCCTGTGTGCCGCGACTCCTGCAGTGCAGCCATAGCGTCTTGCAGGGATCAGAGTATGTGGGTTGGAAACACGCTGCTGCTAACCACCCGCCGGGGTGATGTAAGTGCCCGTATAAGTATTACTCTCAGCATTGACATATTAGGAGCAGAACCATCAGTCACCACTCACCGCTAACTACCTATGCTGCCCTCTTCATTTCAAAACTAATCTTAATGGACTGCAAGGGTCTGTAATAATGTAAACGGCGGTCGGGATCCCGATGGTCACTATACTGACACTGGAATCCCTATCTCTATCCTGACCGACAGTCGCCAACTAACAGGGACTGTTCTCACTCGTGGATGTCCCATAGAGTGGGAATAGGACCTGTGGCGAACGCAGCAAACCACTGAGCCCACAAGGGGCTTCGTTGCGCTCTCAGCTCCCCCCACCCCACCAGGATCCCAGGGTCGGTATGATGACCTCCAAGATCCCAAACACCGGTCTCCCAATAGTGACCCGACTGCAAAACTGCCTGTATACTGTACTTTTACATTGTACATTATTTCTTTGACACTGTGGTACCAAAAATATTTTTTACAGATTTTATTTTTACTTTGATTTTTCTTTCCTTTTCTATGTACTTACAGTACATGTTACACTTTTATATGTACTATTTCTATGCCACATCTGTACTAACACACTTCGTTTAAACTCTAAATATTAAACAATTACCCTTATTTAAATCTTGCTGCACTCCAGATTATTTGTTTACCTTTACCCTAATAAAAGGCACTCACCCGGCAAAGAGATTCTGTAGGTCCTTCTACAGGTTGGGGGTAGGGGGCTGACTTCTGTGGGGGAGCAGCGGTTCTCAAAGGTAGAAAGTTAGCCAGAAGCACAGGGGGTCGCTGCAAACTGCAGGACGATGGCAGGAACACCAGCGTTGTTGGAATGGCAGCCTCAGAGGCAAGTGGGTCACAGGCAGTACACCTCCGACCCATACGCGGGAAGCAGCCCACTGCAGCACGAAGAGTAACAGCGGGGGTGGCGGCAGTGTGGAGGAGTCACAGCAGAGACCGGCGCATCAGCGATCCCGGCAGCAACAGGGAGCCGGCACTCATCACGCAGCTGCAGGGATCTTGAGACGTGCGGAGCGGAGGCTACGGGTGCCGTTTTGCGCAACGGTGATTGGCTGGCTGGGGTGACAGTACAGGGAGCATGATGATTGGTTGGGGAAACATAACAGACAGCATGGAGGTGGTGATTGGCTGCGGCACGGGAGCAGGCAGGACACACACAGCCAGATTAGAGCGCGTCCCGTGGGACCCACTGATTTCTTAAACATGAGTCCTAGGGAGTTACTTTCGGGTAAAATACGCGCTATAGCGCGTTTTTGCGATCACTGAGCACAAACACACATATATTGGCTATATATTAACCATATTGGCTAAATTTATTAACTCCAAATCCAGACCTCCATGGGTTAATAAATTTGATTTCCATTGATAATTTTTGTGTGATTTTGTTGTCAGCACATTCAACTATGTAAAGAACAAAGTATTTAATAAGAATATGTCATTCATTCAGATCTAGGACGTGTTATTTTAGTGTTCCCTTTATTTTTTTGAGCAGTATATATATATATATATATATATATATATATATATATATATGTAGCATGCCTTTCCCACCTGTGGCTCAGGTATATCTGGAAGGGACAGAGGCGGCACTCCAAGGACTTTGAAAATACTTTATGTGCAAAACATGGCAAATCCAAAAAAAACTGTGCAAACAATCAAAACATGGAAGTCTTACAACGTTTCAAGGCAAAGCCTTTTCTTCAGGTAAGGTAACCCATGTGAAGCGTGTAGTGAGGAACAGCGAGAACCAAAACATACCAAGAGGGAGACTCACCTTTTAAAGACGTGCAGAGACAGGTGTTCCCGGCGTCCGTGTTCGGTGCTTCCGGGTGCGGCGCCCGAGTGGCGCATGGATGACGCCATCGTTGCTAGGCAACGTGAATGCGCACAGCCGCCGGGGAGACCCGTCAGATCTAGGAGAAATATAGATAAGAGTGATACTGAACTAGAATGTACGACACCCAGAAAGGGTGAACAATGCAAGTGAAAGTGAACAAGCATTAAAACCAATTAAGAAGTTAAAAACTGAAGCTCCGCTGTAGATGCACTAGAAAGATCTGACGGGTCTCCCCGGCGGCTGTGCGCATTCACGTTGCCTAGCAACGATGGCGTCATCCATGCGCCACTCGGGCGCCGCACCCGGAAGCACCGAACACGGACGCCGGGAACACCTGTCTCTGCACGTCTTTAAAAGGTGAGTCTCCCTCTTGGTATGTTTTGGTTCTCGCTGTTCCTCACTACACGCTTCACATGGGTTACCTTACCTGAAGAAAAGGCTTTGCCTTGAAACGTTGTAAGACTTCCATGTTTTGATTGTTTGCACAGTTTTTTTGGGATTTGCCATGTTTTGCACATAAAGTATTTTCAAAGTCCTTGGAGTGCCGCCTCTGTCCCTTCCAGATATACCTGAGCCACAGGTGGGAAAGGCATGCTACCTGAATAATTTAAGGAAGGCACCCAGGCATATCTTTTTTTCATATTGAGTGCCGGATGTATACATTGATATATATATATATATATATATATATATATATACACATACACACACACACACACACACACACACACTGAATCAGCCTTTCACCACAAAAGGTGCCTCGGCAGGTTCCACTAATAGTTAAATCTGCCCTCAAATGTGATCATCCAGTCTCCAATCTAGGGGAAAAATAAGAATTTACTCACCGGTAAATCTATTTCTCGTAGTCCGTAGTGGATGCTGGGGACTCCGTAAGGACCATGGGGAATAGACGGGCTCCGCAGGAGACTGGGCACTCTAAAGAAAGATTTAGGACTACCTGGTGTGCACTGGCTCCTCCCCCTATGACCCTCCTCCAAGCCTCAGTTAGGACACTGTGCCCGGAAGAGCTGACACAATAAGGAAGGATTTTGAATCCCGGGTAAGACTCATACCAGCCACACCAAATAACTCGTGATAGGAACCCCGGTTAACAGTATGATAACAATGGATCCTCTGAACAGATGGCTCGCAACAACAACAACCCGATTTGTGTAACAATAACTATTTACAAGTATTGCAAACAATCCGCACTTGGGATGGGCGCCCAGCATCCACTACGGACTACGAGAAATAGAATTACTGGTGAGTGCGGATGACTCTGCAGCACCGAATGAAAGAACTCCAGGTCCTCCTCAGCCAGGGTATCAAATTTCTAAAATTTAGCAAACGTGTTTGCCCCTGACCAAGTAGCAGCTCGGCAAAGTTGTAAAGCCGAGACCCCTCGGGCAGCCGCCCAAGATGAGCCCACCTTCCTTGTGGAATGGGCTTTTACAGATTTAGGCTGCGGTAGTCCCACCGCAGAATGCGCCAGCTGAATAGTGCTACAAATCCAGCGCGCGATAGTCTGCTTAGAAGCAGGTGCACCCAGCTTGTTGGGTGCATATAGAATAAACAGCGAGTCCGTTTTCCTGACTCCAGCCGTCCTGGAAACATAAATTTTCAGGGCCCTGACTACGTCCAGAAACTTGGAATCCTCCAAGTCCCTAGTAGCCGCAGGCACCACAATATTGGTTCAAGTGAAAAGCTGATACCACCTTCGGGAGAAACTGAGGACGAGTCCTCAACTCTGCCCTATCCATATGGAAAATCAGATAGGGGCTTTTACAGGACAAAGCCGCCAATTCTGACACACATCTGGCCGAAGCCAGAGCCAACAACATAACCACTTTCCACGTGAGATATTTTAAATCCACAGTCTTAAGTGGCTCAAACCAATGTGATTTCAGGAACTCCAAAACCACATTGAGATCCCAAGGTGCCACTGGGGGCACAAAAGGAGGCTGAATATGCAGAACTCCCTTGACAAAAGTCTGAGCTTCAGGCCGTGAAGCCAGTTCTTTCTGGAAGAAAATCGACAGGGCCGAGATCTGGACCTTAATGGACCCCAATTTGAGGCCCAATGTCACACCTGCTTGCAGGAAATGCAGGAATCGACCCAGTTGAATATCCTCCGTTGGGGCCTTCTTGGCCTCACACCAAGCAACATATTTTCGCCAAATGCGGTGATAATGTTTTGCGGTGACATCCTTCCTGGCTTTGATCAGGGTAGGGATGAGTTCCTCCGGAATGCCTTTTTCCTTTAGGATCCGGCGTTCAACCGGCCGCGGTAAGTCTTGGAACAGACAGGGTCCCTGCTGCAGCAGGTCTTGTCTGAGCGGCAGAGGCCAAGGGTTCTCTGCAAGCATCTCTTGAAGTTCTGGGTACCAAGCTCTTCTTGGCCGATCCGGAGCCACAAGAATAGTTCTCACTCCTCGCCTTCTTATTATTCTCAGTACTTTGGGTATGAGAGGCAGAGGAGGAAATACATAAACCATAAAGCGATCGCCTGAGGGTGCCTTGACCTGGCGCAATATCTTTTTCGCTTTTTGTTGAGGCGGGACGCCATCATGTCCACCTGTGGTTTTTCCCAACGGTTTACCAGCATCTGGAAGACTTCTGGATGAAGTCCCCATTCTCCCGGGTGGAGGTCGTGCCTGCTGAGGAAGTTTGCTTCCCAGTTGTCCACTCCCGGAATGAATACTGCTGTCAGTGCTAACACATGATTCTCTGCCCATCGGAGAATCCTTGTGGCTTCTGCCATTGCCCTCCTGCTTCTTGTGCCGCCCTGTCTGTTTACATGGGCGACCGCCGTGATGTTGTCTGATTGGATCAGCACCGTCCGGTTCTGAAGCAGGGGTCTTGCTTGGCTTAGGGCATTGTAAATGGCCCTTAGCTCCAGAATATTTATGTGAAGCGAAATCTCCTGATTTGACCACAGTCCTTGGAAATTTCTTCCCTGTGTGACTGCACCCCAGCCCCGAAGGCTGGCATCCGTGGTCACCAGGACCCAGTCCTGTATTCCGAATCTGCGGCCCTCTAGTAGATGAGCCCTCTGCAGCCACCACAGCAGCGACACCCTGATTTCATGCCAACAGGGTTATCCGCTGTTGCATCTGGAGATGGGACCCGGACCATTTGTCCAACAGGTCCCACTGGAAAGTCCTTGCGTGGAACCTTCCGAATGGAATTGCCTCGTACGAAGCTACCATTTTTCCCAGGACTCGTGTGCATTGATGTACAGACACCTGTCCTGGTTTTAGGATGTCTCTGACTAGAGATGACAACTCCTCGGCTTTTTCCACTGGAAGAAACACTCTTTTCTGGTCCGTGTCCAGAATCATTCCCAGGAACAGAAGACGTGTCGTCGGGACCAGCTGTGACTTTGGAATATTGAGAATCCAGCCGTGCTGTTGTTGCACTTCCCGAGAAAGCGCTACCCCCACTACCAACTGTTCCTTGGACCTCGCCTTTATCAGGAGATCGTCCAAGTACGGGATAATTAAAACTCCCTTCTTACGAAGGAGTATCATCATTTCGGCCATTACCTTGGTAAAGACCCTCGGTGCCGTGGACAACCCAAACGGCAGCGTCTGGAACTGATAGTGACAGTCCTGTACCACAAATATGAGGTACTCCTGGTGAGGAGGGTAAATGGGGACATGTAGGTACGCATCCTTGATGTCCAGGAAGACCATGTAATCCCCCTCGTCCAGGCTCGCAATAACCGCCCTGAGCGATTCCATCTTGAACTTGAACCTTTTGATATAAGTGTTCAAGGATTTTAGATTTAAGATGGGTCTCACCGAACCGTCCGGTTTCGGTACCACAAACATTGTGGAATAGTAACCCTTTCCTTGCTGAAGGAGGGGTACCTTGACAATCACTTGCTGTGAATATAGTTTTTGAATAGCCACCCACACCGCCTCCCTGGCAGAGGGAGTTGCCGGTAAGGAGATTTTAGGAAACGGTGGGGGGGGGGGGGGGGGGGAGAGACGTATCGAATTCCAGCCTGTACCCGAGATATTACTTGAAAGACCCAGGGATCCACTTGTGAGAGATCCCACTGAGCGCTGAAATTCCTGAGACGGGCCCCCACCGTACCCGGGTCCGTCTGAGCAGCCCCAGCGTCATGCTGTGGACTTACCGGACGCAGGGGAGGACTTCTGCTCTTGGGAACTAGCTGTGTGTTGCAGCTTTTTTCCTCTACCTTTGCCTCTCGGCAGAAAGGATGAGCCTCTAGCCCTCTTGCTTTTCTGGGGCCGAAAGGACTGTACCCGATAATACGGTGCTTTCTTTTGCTGTGGGGCAGCCTGTGGCAAAAAGGTTGATTTCCCAGCAGTAGCTGTGGACACGAGGTCCGAAAGACCATCCCCAAACAGTTCCACCCCCTTATAGGGCAAAACTTCCATGTGCCGTTTTGAGTCGGCATTGCCAGACCATTGCCGAGTGCATAACCCCCTTCTGGCGGCAATGGACACAGCGCTTATTCTTGATGCCAGCCGGCAAATATCCCTCTGTGCATCACGCATGTATAAGACTGCATCTTTCATATGCTCAATCGTCAGCAAAATATTGTCCCTATCCATGGTATCAATATTATCCGACAGGGAATCTGACCACGCAGCTGCAGCACTGCACATCCAAGCTGATGCAATCGCTGGTCGCAATATAATGCCTGTGTGTGTGTAAATAGCTTTTAGGGTAGCTTCCTGCTTCCTATCAGGGTGGCCGTATCCAGAGACGGTAGTGCCACCTTCTTTGATAAGCGTGTCAGCGCCTTATCTACCCTAGGGGGTGTTTCCCAATGTGACCTATCCTCTGGCGGGAAAGGGTACGCTGCCAATAACCGTTTTGAAATTATCAATTTCTTATCGGGGGAAGTCCACGCTTCCTCACACACCTCATTTAATTCCTCAGATGCAGGAAAAACTACAGATAGTTTTTTTTCACCAAACATAATACCCTTTTTTGTGGTACCTGGGGTATTATCAGAAATGTGTAAAACATTTTTCATTGCCTCAATCATGTAACGGGTGGACCTATTGGAGGGTACACTAGTCTCATCGTCGTCGACACTGGAGTCGGTATCCGTGTCGACGTCTGTATCTGTCACCTGAGGTAGCGGCCGTTTTAAAGCCCCTGATGACATTTGAGACGCTGTGTAGCCGGCTGTCCTATGTCGTCAAACCTTTTGTGTAAGGAGTTGACAATTTCACGCAATTCCTTCCATAAGTCCAACCACACAGGTGTCGACCCCGCAGGGGGTGACATCACATTCACAGGCATTTGCTCCGCTTCCACATCATTATCCTCATCACACATGTCGACACAGCAGTACTGACACACAGCAGACACACAGGGAATGCTCTTACAGAGGACAGGACCCCACAAAGCCCTTTGGGGAGACAGAGGGAGAGTATGCCAGCACACACCAGAGCGCTATATATCACAGGAATATCACCTATAAAACGTGTTTTCCCCTTATAGCTGCATAATATATTTATACTGCGCCTAATTTGTGCCACCCCTCTCTTTTTTCCCCTTCTCTATAGTGCAGGACTGCAGGGGAGAGTCAGGGAGCGATCCTTCCAGCGGAGCTGTGAGGGAAAATGACGCCAGTGTGCTGAGGGAGATGGCTCCGCCCCTTTTTCGTCAGGCTTTCTCCCGCTATTGTAAAAGTTCTGGCAGGGGTTAATAAACACCTATATAGCCCCTGGAGCTATATATGGTGTCAGTTCACCAGCCAAGGTGTTAATATTGCTGCTCAGGGCGCCTCCCCCCCAGCGCCCTGCACCCATCAGTGACCGCAGTGTGTGGTGTGCATGAGGAGCAATGGCGCACAGCTGCAGTGCTGTGCGCTACCTTGGAGAAGACAGAAGTCTTCAGCCGCCGATTTTCCGGACCTTCTTGCTTCTGGCTCTGTAAGGGGGACGGCGGCGCGGCTCCGGACGACGAGGTCGGGTCCTGTGTGCGATCGCTCTGAAGCTAATGGTGTCCAGTAGCCTAAGAAGCCCAAGCTACCACCACTTAGGTAGGTTCGCTTCTTCTCCCCTTAGTCCCTCGGTGCAGTGAGCCTGTTGCCAGCAGGTCTCACTGAAAATAAAAAACCTAACATATACTTTCTTCCTAGGAGCTCAGGAGAGCCCCGAGTGTGCATCCAGCTCAGCCGGGCACAGAAATCTAACTGAGGCTTGGAGGAGGGTCATAGGGGGAGGAGCCAGTGCACACCAGGTAGTCCTAAATCTTTCTTAGAGTACCCAGTCTCCTGCGGAGCCCGTCTATTCCCCATGGTCCTTACGGAGTCCCCAGCATCCACTAGGACGTCAGAGAAATATAATTTCATTGTTTTGCTCTGCCGCAGATCCAGTCTATAGTGAGCAGGAGAATTATTATGGGTGCCTATCACTATTGGGAATGATGTGCCCAAAATGCAGGATAGGATTAGCCGCATAAAGCAATTAAGGCGCCCAAAAGCCAAACTCTTGAATCTCACAAACTGGAAAACATTTAGGGGAAAAGTTAATCAATAAACCCACATTCTGAAATAATACATTTATTTGTTGTTTTATCATTTTCAAGCATCATGGGTATTTAAATAAGATATTTCATGGCTTTTGGGTCATCAATCCCTGTAGATGCAGTATTTTTTGCCGCATTTCTCTCAAATGTGCTGCGGGGTCGAACGCCTCCATCTTTTCCAGACCGTTGAAGCAGATCTCTTCGGCATCACTTTCATCATCCGCTTCCGATACCAGACTGGAGACGTCCTTACACTGTGACCCAGAAGGAACCAATCTCCCTGGAGGTACTGGCCGCTGACTGACGCACTCTCCATCAGCCCCGTCTGTATATGTCGGAGTCGGATGACTGCTGGACGGCGATCCCCGCTTCTCTTCCGCCTGTTTACTAGATTGCGTTCTCTGGAAGCTTATCACCTTGCTTATGCAGTTCTGAATGATTCCATGAACAAAATTGGCGTCCGAGTAGCTTTCTATCTCTACCTTCCCGAGGTAATGGTAAAACTCGTCGTTCTGTCTAAATTGCTGACTGGTATCCAGAATATTATTTAACTGTGAACGCGCAGCTTCCTTTGATTGCATAATATTCCACGAGTCGGTGGCTTCTGTTTCGCCTTCATTGGAGACGCTGGGCTGCGCATTGCGCCTTTTCCTCTTATTCCATCTCTGCGTGAAGATCCGGTCGATTGGCCCTTCTTGGATTCTCTGTTTCCCGTGCTTACGGAGAATCTCAGCCAAAGTCACATGCAGCACTTTGAAGAAGATGCTCTCACCCACAGACTTCGCCACGGTAGCGGCTTCATCGGGATGGTGGCGGAGCAGATAGTTCTTCTTGTGATATATGGAGCATATATGGAAGATGATATCAGATCTGGTGCCATGCACGGCGCAGAGACGACACATGTACTTGCGGATGTTCCCCTGCTCCTCTGTAATGTACTCCAGGCCAATCAGGGGCTCATCCTTCAGATAGGTGTCCAGGAAGTACTGTAAGCTGGGCAGGAGTGGGACCTCTGCAGGGAAAACACGATTCAGGGTTTTCCTGTGCTTCTTCGAAAGGACGTGCTGGTCCAGCAGCCAGAGTGAACGGGTTATTACATTGCAGTGCACACGGGGATATTGCGGACGCATCAACGATTCCATCTCCAATCGCGTTATTTCTAGCTGAAGTTACTTCCGGTTCCGGGGGATGTGACGTCGCGGCCACCAAAGTGGAACGCGAAGGGCGGAAAAGGAATAAGACAAGTGGAGGCTGCGAGTGTTGCCACGCCCCGCTCAATCTCGTTGGTTGCCGGCGATCACTGTCAGAGACACCGCGGCAATGAACGAGACCCAAGCAGCTGCTGCCAGCGAATGCCACGCCCCCGCTATCGGATTGGTGACTGGGGATCGCTGTAGCTGTGAGTGACAGCCTGTGGGGATGATATATGATTGTGATTAATGCTCAGTCACGTGTCAGTATCCTCCCCTCCATAGTGTGACATGAGACGCTGCTGTGTTATCCTCAGATGCCCCAAATCTTATCAGTGTGCTGCAAATACCCTGACAGTCATAGGGGGGACAGGGAGATTCCACAGGGAAATATGTCTGGCCTGGTGCAGTTATCTTTACATGATCATAAGCATCACAGCTCCAGTGTAACTGGCACATAATGCTCATTACATGGAAAACATGGCTGGTGGAGCTTCCTGACACACTGCTGTTACTGACATATGTACCCACTGACACACTGCTGTTACTGACATATGTACCCACTGACACACTGCTGTTACTGACATATGTACCCACTGACACACTCCTGTTACTGACATATGCACCTACTGACACACTGCTGTTACTGACATATGTACCCACTGACACACTGCTGTTACTGACATATGTACCCGCTGACACACTGCTGTTACTGACATATGTACCCACTGACACACTGCTGTTACTGACGTATGTACCCGCTGACACACTGCTGTTATTGACAGATGTACCCACTGACACACTGCTGTTACTGATGTATGTACCCACTGACACACTGCTGTTACTGACATATGTACCCACTGACACGCTGCTGTTACTGACATATGTACCCACTGACACGCTGCTGTTACTGACATATGTACCCACTGACACACTGCTGTTACTGACATATGTACCCACTGACACGCTGCTGTTACTGACATATGTACCTACTGACACACTGCTGTTACTGACATATGCACCCACTGACACGCTGCTGTTACTGACATATGTACCCACTGACACACTACTGTTACTGACATATGTACCCACTGACACACTGCTGTTACTGACATATGTACCTACTGACACACTGCTGTTACTGACATATGCACCCACTGACACGCTGCTGTAACTGACATATGTACCCACTGACACGCTGCTGTTACTGACATATGTACCCACTGACACGCTGCTGTTACTGACGTATGTACCCGCTGACACACTGCTGTTACTGACAGATGTACCCACTGACACACTACTGTTACTGACGTATGTACCCACTGACACACTGCTGTTACTGACATATGTACCCACTGACACACTGCTGTTACTGACATATGTACCCACTGACACACTGCTGTTACTGACATATGTACCTACTGACACGCTGCTGTTACTGACATATGCACCCACTGACACGCTGCTGTTACTGACATATGTACCCACTGACACGCTGCTGTTACTGACATATGTACCCACTGACACGCTGCTGTTACTGACATATGTACCCACTGACAGGCTGCTGTTACTGACATATGTACCCACTGACACACTGCTGTTACTGACATATGTACCCACCGACAGGCTGCTGTTACTGACATATGTACCCACTGATACGCTGCTGTTACTGACATATGTACCCACTGACACACTGCTGTTACTGACATATGTACCCACCGACAGGCTGCTGTTACTGACATATGTACCCACTGATACACTGTTGTTACTGACATATGTACCCACTGACACGCTGCTGTTACTGACATATGTACCCACCGACAGGCTGCTGTTACTGACATATGTACCCACTGATACGCTGCTGTTACTGACATATGTACCCACTGACACACTGCTGTTACTGACATATGTACCCACCGACAGGCTGCTGTTACTGACATATGTACCCACTGATACACTGTTGTTACTGACATATGTACCCACTGACACGCTGCTGTTACTGACATATGTACCCACCGACAGGCTGCTGTTACTGACATATGTACCCACTGACACGCTGCTGTTACTGACATATGCACCCACTGACACACTGCTGTTACTGACATATGTACCCACCGACAGGCTGCTGTTACTGACATATGTACCCACTGATACACTGCTGTTACTGACATATGTACCCACTGACACGCTGCTGTTACTGACATATGTACCCACTGACACACTGCTGTTACTGACATATGTACCCACTGACACGCTGCTGTTACTGACATATGCACCCACTGACACACTGCTGTTACTGACATATGTACCCACCGACAGGCTGCTGTTACTGACATATGTACCCACTGATACACTGCTGTTACTGACATATGTACCCACTGACACGCTGCTGTTACTGACATATGTACCCACTGACACACTGCTGTTACTGACATATGTACCCACTGACACGCTGCTGTTACTGACATATGCACCCACTGACACACTGATGTTACTGACATATGTACCCACCGACAGGCTGCTGTTACTGACATATGTACCCACTGATACACTGCTGTTACTGACATATGTACCCACTGACACGCTGCTGTTACTGACATATGTACCCACTGACACACTGCTGTTACTGACATATGTACCCACTGACACGCTGCTGTTACGGACATATGTACCCACTGACACACTGCTGTTACTGACATATGTACCCACCGACAGGCTGCTGTTACTGACATATGTACCCACTGATACACTGCTGTTTCTGACATATGTACCCACTGACACGCTGCTGTTACTGACATATGTACCCACCGACAGGCTGCTGTTACTGACATATGTACCCACTGACACGCTGCTGTTACTGACATATGCACCCACTGACACACTGCTGTTACTGACATATGTACCCACCGACAGGCTGCTGTTACTGACATATGTACCCACTGATACACTGCTGTTACTGACATATGTACCCACTGACACGCTGCTGTTACTGACATATGTACCCACTGACACACTGCTGTTACTGACATATGCACCCACTGACACACTGCTGTTACTGACATATGTACCCACGACAGGCTGCTGTTACTGACATATGTACCCACTGATACACTGCTGTTACTGACATATGTACCCACTGACACGCTGCTGTTACTGACATATGTACCCACTGACACACTGCTGTTACTGACATATGTACCCACTGACATGCTGCTGTTACTGACTTATGTACCTACTGACACACTGCTGTTACTGATATATGTACCCACTGACACACTGCTGTTACATATGTACCTACTGACACACTGCTGTTACTGACAGATGTACCCACTGACACACTGCTGTTACTGACATATGTACCCACCGACAGGCTGCTGTTACTGACATATGTACCCACTGATACACTGCTGTTACTGACATATGTACCCACTGACACGCTGCTGTTACTGACATATGTACCCACTGACACACTGCTGTTACTGACATATGTATCCACTGACAGGCTGCTGTTACTAACATATGTACCCACTGACAGGCTGCTGTTACTGACATATGAACCCACTGACACACTGCTGTTACTGACATATGTACCCACTGATACACTGCTGTTACTGACATATGTACCCACTGACATGCTGCTGTTACTGACTTATGTACCTACTGACACACTGCTGTTACTGATATATGTACCCACTGACACACTGCTGTTACATATGTACCTACTGACACACTGCTGTTACTGACAGATGTACCCACTGACACACTGCTGTTACTGACATATGTACCCACTGACACACTGCTGTTACATATGTACCTACTGATACACTGGTACATTGCTGTTACTGACATATGTACCCACTGACACACTGCTGTTACATATGTACCTACTGATACACTGTTGTTACTGACATATGTACCTACTGACAGGCTGCTGCTACTGACATATGTACCTACTGACACACTGCTGTTACTAACAGATGTACCCACTGACACACTGCTGTTACTGACATGCACCCACTGACACACTGCTGTTACTGACATATGTAGTGTTCACTCTAGGTGTCTTTCACAGGGCGCTGCGCCCTGCCCCTTTTTTAGACCCCTGAATCCCGCCCTGCCCGTTTGTTTGCGCCCTCCCGCCCCGCACTTTGCTGCCCGCTGGACCCCGCCACGCCACCAAACACACTAATACACTGCACTGCATTATTATCACTGTCTCCGTGCATGTGTTGAGACGGAGACCTCCGCGGCCCGCCCCTCCCCGTCCGCCTTGTCCCGCCCTGTCATTAGCTGTCAGCGTCCTCTTCGAGCAGACCTATAGGTCTGCTCAGGGTCTGGTGAGACAGGAGGGCTGGGTTTGCCTCTCCCGCCGAGGCAAACCCAGCCCACCTGTGTGGATGAATGTTTAAAAGGAGACGCCAGGGAGGATCACCCGGCCGCCATCTTTAATACCGCTCCGCAAGTGGGGCTGGGTAATCAGCGCTCCCCCTCTGTGATGTAAGTACTCAGTACATCAGTGTTCCCTCACACCCCGGTCTGTATGTACCCTTCCCTCACACCCCGGTCTGTATGTACCCTCCCCTCACACCCCGGTCTGTATGTACCCTTCCCTCACACCCCGGTCTGTATGTACCCTCCCCTCACACCCCGGTCTGTATGTACCCTTCTCTCACACCCCGGTCTGTATGTATCCTCCCCTCACACCCCGGTCTGTATGTATCCTCCCCTCACACCCCGGTCTGTATGTACCCTCCCCTCACACCCCGGTCTGTATGTACCCTTCCCTCACACCCCGGTCTGTATGTACCCTTCCCTCACACCCCGGTCTGTATGTACCCTCCCCTCACACCCCGGTCTGTATGTACCCTTCCCTCACACCCCGGTCTGTATGTATCCTCCCCTCACACCCCGGTCTGTATGTATCCTCCCCTCACACCCCGGTCTGTATGTAACCCCCCCCCCCTCACACAAGGTCTATGTATCCCCCAAAGACCAGGGTCTGGGGGATACATAGACCTTGTGTGAGGGGGGGGGGGGGGGGGGGGGGTTACATACAGACCGGGGTGTGAGGGGAGGGTACATACAGACCGGGGTGTGAGGGAAGGGTACATACAGACCGGGGTGTGAGGGGAGGTTACATACAGACCGGGGTGTGAGGGAAGGGTACATACAGACCGGGGTGTGAGGGGGGTACATAATATGAAAATAAGAATACATTATATATATATATAGTCTTCTTATATAGCTGAAATACCTTGCTTTTTATATAACAAATCTGTGCAGCCACATTTAAGGTGTGAGTAGACTGTCACAAGTGGTTTTATATTTTATAAGTTCATGTTGTATGTTGAAGAGATTTAGGGGACAAAATCGAATAAATATATATTTGAAAAAGCTACCATTGCATGACCCACTGCTCTCTGTTGGACTATTGGTCCTATTGTGTGGAGTTTGTATATTCTTCCTGTGCTTTTCACATTTTTTATTTTTTTCACATATAGTTCGCGTGGATAGTTAATCATGAAAAATGTGAAAAAAATACACTTTCAAATCCTTGTCCGCATGTAAAAGGTAAACATTAAATAAAATGGGTGCACAAACAAAAAACCATGAGTCTTTGTACTCATTTTTAGTTAAGACACCTGTCTAAGCATTACAGTATGGACATAATCGTGCCCACTCGAATGAAAAAAGTGCCCTCCCGAATGAAAAATGTGCCCTCCCGAATGAAAAATGTGCCCTCCCCGTGATCAGCACCCTGCCCTAAAAAATTCCTAGAGTGAACACTACATATGTACCCACTGACACACTGCTGTTACATATATACCTACTGATACACTGCTGTTACTGACATATGTACCCACTGACACACTGCTGTTACATATGTACCTACTGACACACTGCTGTTACTGACATATGTACCCACTGACACACTGCTGTTACATATGTACCTACTGACACACTGCTGTTACTGACATATGTACCCACTGACAGGCTGCTGCTATTGACATATGCACCCACTGACAGGCTGCTGTTACTGACATATGTACCCACAGACAGGCTGCTGCTATTGACATATGCACCCACTGACAGGCTGCTGTTACTGACATATGTACCAACTGACAGGCTGCTGTTACTGACATATGCACCGACCAACAGGCTGCTGCTGTTACTGACATATGTACCCACTGACACGCTGCTGTTACTGACATATGTACCCACTGACACGCTGCTGTTACTGACATATGTACCCACTGACACGCTGCTGTTACTGACATATGTACCCACTGACAGGCTGCTGTTACTGACATATGTACCCACTGACAGGCTGCTGACACTGACATATGTACCCACTGACAGGCTGTTGTTACTGACATTTGCACCCACAGACAGGCTGCTGTTACTGACATATGTACACACTGACAGGCTGCTGTTACTGACATATGCACCCACTGACAGGCTACTGTTACTGACATATACACCCACTGACAGGCTGCTATTACTGACATATGCACCCACTGACAGGCTGCTGTTACTGACATATGTACCCACTGACAGGCTGCTGTTACTGACATATGCACCGACTGACAGGCTGCTGCTGTTACTGACATATGTACCCACTGACACGCTGCTGTTACTGACATATGTACCCATTGACAAGCTGCTGTTACTGACATATGTACCCACTGACAGGCTGCTGTTACTCACATATGTACCCACTGACAGGCTGCTGACATTGACATATGTACCCACTGACAGGCTGTTGTTACTGACATATGCACCCACTGACAGGCGGCTGTTACTGACATATGTACCTATTGACACGCTGCTGTTACTGACATATACACCCACTGACAGGCTGCTGTTACTGACATATGCACCCACTGACAGGCTGCTGCTATTGACATATGCACCCACTGACAGGCTGCTGTTACTGACATATGTACCCACTGACAGGCTGCTGTTACTGACATATGCACCGACTGACAGGCTGCTGCTGCTGTTACTGACTTATGCACCCGCTGATAGGCTGCTGTTACTGACATATGTACCCACTGACAGGCTGCTACTGTTACTGACATATGCACCCACTGACAGACTGCTGTAACATATGTACCTACTGACACACTGCTGTTACATATGTACCTACTGACAGGCTGCTGCTACTGACATATGTACCCAATGACACACTGCTGTAACATATGTACCTACTGACACACTGCTGTTACATATGTACCTACTGACACACTGCTGTTACTGACAGATGTACCCACTGACACACTGCTGTTACTGACAGATGTACCCACTGACACACTGCTGTTACTGACATATGTACCCACTGACACACTGCTGTTACATATGTACCTACTGATACACTGCTGTTACTGACATATGTACCCACTGCTGTTACATATGTACCCACTGACACGCTGCTGTTACTGACATATGTACCCACTGACACACTGCTGTTACTGACATATGTACCTACTGACACACTGCTATTACTGACATATGTACCCACTGACACACTGCTGTTACTGACATATGCACCCACTGACAAGCTGATGTTACTGACATATGTACCCACTGATACACTGCTGTTACATATGTACCTACTGACACGCTGCTGTTACTGACATATGTACCCGCTGACACACGGCTGTTACATATGTACCTACTGACACACTGCTGTTACTGACAGATGTACCCACTGACACACTGCTGTTACTGACATATGTACCCACTGACACACTGCTGTTACATATGTACCTACTGATACACTGCTGTTACTGACATATGTACCCACTGACACACTGCTGTTACATATGTACCTACTGATACACTGTTGTTACAGACATATGTACCTACTGACAGGCTGCTGCTACTGACATATGTACCCACTGACACACTGCTGTTACATATGTACCTACTGACACACTGCTGTTACTGACAGATGTACCTACTGACACACTGCTGTTACTGACAGATGTACCCACTGACACACTGCTGTTACTGACATATGTACCCACTGACACACCGCTGTTACATATGTACCTACTGATACACTGCTGTTACTGACATATGTACCCACTGACACACTGCTGTTACATATGTACCTACTGACACACTGCTGTTACTGACATATGTACCCACTAACAGGCTGCTGCTATTGACATATGCACCCACTGACAGGCTGCTGTTACTGACATATGTACCCACTGACAGGCTGCTGCTATTGACATATGCACCCACTGACAGGCTGCTGTTACTGACATATGTACCCACTGACACGCTGCTGTTACTGACATATGTACCCACTGACAGGCTGCTGTTACTGACATGTGTACCCACTGACACGCTGCTGTTACTGACATATGTACCCACTGACAGGCCGCTGTTACTGACGTATGTACCCACTGACAGGCTGCTGTTACTGACATATGCACCCACTGACAGACTGCTATTACTGACATATGTACCCACTGACAGGCTGCTGTTACTGACATGTGTACCCACTGACACGCTGCTGTTACTGACATATGTACCCACTGACAGGCCGCTGTTACTGACGTATGTACCCACTGACAGGCTGCTGTTACTGACATATGCACCCACTGACAGACTGCTGTTACTGACATATGTACCCATTGACACGCTACTGTTACTGACATATACACCCACTGACAGGCTGCTATTACTGACATATGCACCCACTGACAGGCTGCTGCTATTGACATACGCACCCTCTGTCAGGCTGCTGTTACTGACATATGTACCCACTGACGGGCTGCTGTTTCTTACATATGCACCGACTGACAGGCTGCTGCTGTTACTGACATATGTACCCACTGACACGCTGCTGTTACTGACATATGTACCCACTGACAGGCTGCTATTACTCAAATATGTACCCACTGATAGACTGCTGACACTGACATATGTACCCACTGACAGGCTGTTGTTACTGACATATGCACCCACTGACAGGCGGCTGTTACTGACATATGTACCCACTGACACGCTGCTGTTACTGACATATACACCCACTGACAGGCTGCTGTTACTGACATATGCACCCACTGACAGGCTGCTGCTATTGACATATGCACTCACTGACAGGCTGCTGTTACTGACATATGTACCCACTGACTGGCTGCTGTTACTGACATATGCACCGACTGACAGGCTGCTGCTGTTACTGACTTATGCACCCGCTGATAGGCTGCTGTTACTGACATATGTACCCACTGACAGGCTGCTGCTGTTACTGACATATGTACCCACTGACACACTGCTGTTACTGACATATGCACCCACTGACAGGTTGATGTTACTGACATATGTACCCACTGACACACTGCTGTTACATATGTACCTACTGACACGATGCTGTTACTGACATATGTACCCACTGACACACTGCTGTTACTGACATATGTACCCACTGACACACTGCTGTTACTGACATATGCACCCACTGACAGGCTGATGTTACTGACATATGTACCCACTGATACACTGCTATTACATATGTACCTACTGACACGCTGCTGTTACTGACATATGTACCCGCTGACACACTGCTGTTACATATGTACCTACTGACACACTGCTGTTACTGACAGATGTACCCACTGACACACTGCTGTTACTGACATATGTACCCACTGACACACTGCTGTTACATGTACCTACTGATACACTGTTGTTACTGACATATGTACCTACTGACAGGCTGCTGCTACTGACATATGTACCCACTGACACACTGCTATTACATATGTACCTACTGACACACTGCTGTTACTGACAGATGTACCCACTGACACACTACTGTTACATATGTACCTACTGACACACTGCTGTTACTGACATATGTACCCACTGACAGGCTGCTGTTACTGACATATGTACCCACTGACAGGCTGCTGCTATTGACATATGCACCCACTGACAGGCTGCTGTTACTGACATATGTACCCACTGACAGGCTGCTGCTATTACTGACTTATGCATCCGCTGATAGGCTGCTGTTACTGACATATGTACCCACTGACAGGCTGCTGCTATTGACATATGCACCCACTGACAGGCTGCTGTTACTGACATATGTACCCACTGACAGGCTGCTGCTGTTACTGACTTATGCACCCGCTGATAGGCTGCTGTTACTGATTTATGCACCTGCTGACAGGCTGCTGTCCATTAGGGGGTGCACCGCCGTATCAGAGTGTCTAGCACTATTTTACATTCTCTCAATAGAATCACATGGTTTAATCTAATTTCTCTTACGTCCTAGAGGATGCTGGGGTCCATATTAGTACCATGGGGTATAGACGGGTCCAGCAAGAGCCATTGGCACTTTAAGTGTTTAATAGTGTGGGCTGGCTCCTCCCTATATGCCCCTCCTACCAGACTCAGTTTAGAAAATGTGCCCGGAGGAGCCGGTCACAGCTAGGGGAGCTCTACAGGGCTTCTTTAGAAAAGTTTTTTTAGAGTTTGTTTTTTATCAGAGAGGCTGCTGGCAACAGCCTCCCTGCATCGAGGGACTGAGGGGGAGGGGGAGCAGTGTCCACACTGCGGGGTCATGAGCCCCTGCCTCCGCTAGCTGGACATTGAGCTCCAGAGGGGAGAGATCGCGCCCTGCCACAGTGGAACGCTCACCTCGGCAGCCAGCCGCCACCCCCTTAATGAGCTGAAGTGTGGCGAGTTAGTCACTGCCCCCCCTTACAAGCGGGGGGTCAGTGTGAAGAGGGCGGCTTAAGGGTGGGAGCGCGGTATTAACCGCACTCCCGGACGGCTCAGCGGTACTACGGTGCAATGCTGTGAGGTGCGCCCTGAGTCAGCCAGGTACCCTAAACTGACCATTTCCAGCCTGTCGGGGTCCGTGGATCTCAGCCAGCACAAAATTCCTCAGGCCAGTATAATCTTCAAGAGCGGGAAGTCAGCGCCATTGAAGGGGAGGAGCTTCTCAGAGCGGACCCAGTAAGCATGTCAGCGGCTCACAGAGCGCTGGGCATGCCCCCTCAGTGACGAAAACGGAGGCGTGGCTCGCGGTCGCGGGTCCTCCTTCGAAACCACGCCCCCTTTTCATAGGCCACGCCCCCTTTCCCGAGAGCGCACACGGCTTAGCCGCGCGAGTGTCCCGCTTGCCAAAGAAGCAAAGTTGGGAGGTATGACAGCGCGGGTTGGGGTCTCCCTATATCTATAATATGTGGGTTGGCTCCAATCTCTGTGTCTTTCTGCCATTCTTGGGGGGGAACTCTGTCTAATAAACACCATACTTGCCTACCCTCCCGGAATGGCCGGGAGGCTCCCGAAAAACGGGTGACCCTCCCGGCCCCCCGGAAGCGCAGGCAAGTCTCCCGACTTTCGGTGGTCACCCGTGGTCACCCCTGCCCGCCGCCCACTTAACGAGTAAAGTGGGCGGTCCGGGCAGGCGATGACGCGATTCTTGTTGAATCGCGTCATCGTAACCACGCCCCCTGCTGTATAATGCCGGTAATCGCGGCATTACACTGTGGGGGGCGTGGCTTAAATGACGCGACTCGGAAGTCACGCCCCGTTCCGCCTCCGGCCCGCCCCCGTTCCTCCTCCGGCCCGCCCCCCTTGCGTGTCACCTGACTGCCAGCCCCCCCTGTGTAGCCGACGGGCTGCTCTCTCCCGGAGAGAGCAGCCCAGAAGTCGGTAAGTATGATAAACACCCTGTGTGTTTGTGGGGTGTTTGGTGTGTGTGACAACATGTCTAGGAACACTGTTTCATATGCTGCAGAGGATATGTCTTCCCAGGAAGACTCCATACCATGTAATCAGGATTGCACTGTTGTAGCGTAGATCCCGGCTAGACAGCCAGAATGGTTAGTCTCTCTGAGGGGGACTATTTCTCAGATTTCTGATAGCGTTGCTAGGACTGAGCATGCCACTCAGATCCTACAATCCCCTATGGTGGTATGGTCTGATACTGCTTCCTCAGGGTCCCCTGCGGTACATTCTCAGAAACGTGCACTTGCACTGCTTACGCAGGATGACAAGGACACCGACTGACACTGCAGATGGTGATGGGGATGTGTCGAGGGGGACAGCATCACTTGCTAGGGGGGTGCAGTTAATGATTGAAGCTGTGAGATATATTTTACATATTTCTGACACAGCTCCTGAACAGGTGGAGGAGGCCTTCTTTACAGATAATAATAAGAAATCTCAGATACCTAAGAGGGTCTTGGTTGCTTTTTCCTTCCCAGAGGAAGATAGAAAGAGATGGGAGTCCCCGCCGATAGTTGACGCCTCTGTCTCCAGGCTGTCTAAACAGGTGGTGTTGCCAGTCCCGGGAACTACTGCGTTGAAGGACCCGGCAGATCGCAAGGTGGATGCTACGCTAAAATCCATTTTCTCATACGTCCTAGAGGATGCTGGAGACGACATCAAGACCATGGGGTATAGACGGTATCCGCAGGAGACATGGGCACTCTAAAGACTTTTCATTGTGTGTGAACTGGCTCCTCCCTCTATGCCCTTCCACTAGACCTCCGTTTTAGAAATGTGCCCAGGCAGACTGGATGCACTCCAGGGGAGCTCTACTGAGTTTCTCTGAAAAGACTTATGTTAGGTTTTTTATTTTCAGAGAGAACTGCTGGCATCAGACTCCCTGCTTCGTGGGACTGAGGGGGCAGAAGTAGGAACCAACTTCTTAAAGAGTTTCATGGTTCTGCTTCTGGCTGACAGGACACCATTAGCTCCTGAAGGGTACTGAACGCTAGACGTGCCTAGATGCTCACTCCCATAGCACGCTGTCACCCCCCTCACAGAGCGAGAAGACAGGTGAGTATAAGAAGAATGATCTTCTATCAAGTAAGTGACGGCTGAGGTGCGGCGCGGCTGGCGGGAGCGCAGAGCGCCATTGCTGCCCACACACACAGGCACTGCAGGGTGCAGGGCGGGGGGGGGGGGGGGACGCCCTGGGCAGCATGAATCTTAGGAAACTGGCATAAATAAGGGGCATAAGTTGCTGAGGCACAGTCCTACCCCCGCCAAGATAAAAAAATTACCTCATAAATGCTGAGGAGAAACACACCATTTAAGAGTGGAGCTTCCTCCTCAGTCAGCCAGCACACTGCTCAGTGCCAATTTCTCTCTCTCCTCAGGCTGCAGAGACAACGCTGGTTCACCTCTACCACTGAACAAGTATTAGGGTGAAAAACAGGGGGGGGGGGGGGGGGGGGGCACAGTGAATTTGGTGATATATAATTGTGTGATTAACATTATAAAAGTGCTGAATGTCAGTGGGCATTTTGTGTTCACAGACATTGGGGTATATGCAATTGCGGTCGAATTCCCGAAATTGTCGAATTTCGGGTCATTTTCGACCAAAAAAAAAATTCGCCTATGCAATTCAGTGCTTTCTGACCAAAAAACGGACTTTCAAAATTCAACTTTTTGAAATTCGAATTTTTGCAAATTCGACTTTTCTGCAATGATACAAGTGCTGCAATTCGACCAAAGCATATTCAATTCAAGTTTGGAAATTCGACAGCAGTGCTATTAGACAGCAAATTCGTCATTTTCAATCCGCCACACTTTGGAGGGTGAAAACAATAAAAAAAAATTTAAACATGTTTTTTTGGGTGTTTTTTTTTTTAGGAATAGCATATCTATTTATATTAGAAGGGATTAGGTACTTTTTTTTTTTTTTGGGAGGCACAAATATTATTTATATATTTTTTTTAAATATTTTTTTATTTTATTGCTGGAACGGTAAAATCCTTAAAAAAAATGGTGTGGGGTCCCCCCTCCAAAGCATAACCAGCCTCGGGCTCTTCGAGCTGGTCCTGGTTCTAAAAATGCGGGGGAAAAATTGACAGGGGATCCCCCGTATTTTTAAAACCAGCACCGGGCTCTGCGCCTGGTGCTGGTGCCAAAAATACGGGGGACAAAAAGAGTAGGGGTCCCCCGTATTTTTAACACCAGCATCGGGCTCCACTAGCTGGACAGATAATGCCACAGCCGGGGGTCACTTTTATGCCGTGCCCTGCGGCCGTGGCATTAAATATCCAACTAGTCACCCCTGGCCGGGGTACCCTGGGGGAGTGGGGACCCCTACAATCAAGGGGTCCCCCCCCAGCCACCCAAGGGCCAGGGGTGAAGCCCGAGGCTGTCCCCCCCCCAGCCAATGGGCTGCGGATGGGGGGGCTGATAGCCTTTTGTGATAATGAAAAGAATATTGTTTTCTCCAGCAGTACTACAAGTCCCAGCAAGCCTCCCCCGCAAGCTGATACTTGGAGAACCATAAGTACCAGCATGCGGGAGAAAAACGGGCCCGCTGGTACCTGTAGTACTACTGGGGAAAAAATACCCAAATAAAAACAGGACACACACACCGTCGACAGTAAAACTTTATTTCATACGTCGACACACACATACTTACCTATGTTCAAACGCCGACATCGGTCCTCTTCTCCATGTAGAATCCAGGGGTACCTGAAAATAAAAGATCAATATACTCACCTCAACCAGGGTCCAGAGATAAATCCACGTACTTGTAGAAAAAAACAAACCGCAAATACCCGCTCCATGCCGGACTGAAAGGGGTCCCATGCTGACACATGGGACCCCTTACCCCGAATGCAGAGAGACCTGTCAGTGAGAGCTGTCACAGAAAGGTCTCTAAAGCCAACTTCGTTGCGCTCATCTGATTGGCTCTGCGCGTCTGAGCAGACAGCGCATCGCACAGCCCCGTCCATTATATTCAATGGTGGGAACTTAGCGGCTAGCGGTGAGGTCACCCGCCGGTCAGCGGCTGACCGGCGGGTGACCCCCCCGCTAGCCGCTAAGTTCCCACCATTGAAAGTAATGGAGCGGCTTTGTGATGCGCTGTCACAGCACAGACAGCGCACAGCCAATCAGGTGAGCGCCACGGAAGTAGCGCTTCCTGATTGGCTGAAGGGACTTCAGTGACAGGAGACACGTGATGTCCCGGGATTCGGGAGAAAGGGGTCTGATGTGAAAGCATGGGACCCCTTTCTTAGTCCGGTGGATCGGTGTTCGTTTTTTTTTTTGCCAAGTACGTGGATTTACCGCTGGACGTGGATGTACCTCTGGACGCTGGAAGGTGAGTATAATTTTTTCACAGGTACCTCGGATCGTCGGAGACCGTGGCAGTCGGCGTGTCAACATAGGTAAGTATGTGTGTGTCGGTAGTGTGTAATAAAGTTTTACTATCAAGGTGTCTGTGTACTGTTTTTATTTGGGTATATTTTTCCAGTAGTACTACAGGTACCAGCGGGCCCGTTTTTCTCCCGCATGCTGGTACTTGTGGTTCTCCAAGTACCAGCTTGCGGGGGATGCTTGCTGGGACTTGTAGTACTACTGGAAAAAACAATATCTTTTTATTATCACAAAAGGCTATCAGCCCCCCCCATCCGCAGCCCATTGGATGGGGGGGGGGGACAGCCTCGGGCTTCACCCCTGGCCCTTGGGTGGCTGGGGGGGGACCCCTTGATTGAAGGGGTCCCCACTCCCCCAGGGTACCCCGGCCAGGGGTGACTAGTTGGGTAGTTAATGCCACGGCCGCAGGGCACGGCATAAAAGTGACCCCCGGCTGCGGCATTATCTGTCCAGCTAGTGGAGCCCGATGCTGGTGTTAAAAATACGGGGGACCCCTACTCTTTTTGTCCCCCGTATTTTTGGCACCAGCACCATGCGCAGAGCCTGGTGCTGGTTTTAAAAATACGGGGGATCCCTGCCCAATTTTTCCCCCGCATTTTTAGAACCAGGACCAGCTCGAAGAGCCCGAGGCTGGTTATGCTTTGGAGGGGGGACCCCACGCCATTTTTTTTTCCGGGTTTTTCCCGTTTTTTAAAATCACGGCAAAATCCGCCAAATCGGCCGATTTTCGCCCGCGATTCTGGCGAATCCGTTTTTCATTGAATATGGTGAATTCCGGCAGCCACCTGCCGGAATTCACCTGGCGAATTGAGTCGAATTAAAAAACGGCAAAAAATTGCTGCGATTCGCCGTGAATTGCATATACCCCATTGTGTTACTGGCGCTGGGTTGTGAACTGGCAAAATCCTATCTGTGTCCCTCTGTCAGATTTTACTGTGGGTCTGTCCCCTATAAATCCCGGAGTGTCTGTGGTGTGGTTGTGCACGTGTGTGACATGTCTGTGGCCGGGAACTCTGTGGAGACATGTTAGGGATACAGAGGTGTAATAGGACACCAAGAGCCTGACTGGGTGAAAGGTTACATGATAGTGTGAATCATGTCAGTAAGAGGTTGGACTCAATCTCATACAGAAAATGAAAATAAGCTGTTGAAGATGTGATTTTTAATAGTTCTGCCTTTCATCCACAGGGACCTTTCGGGGTCACATACAAATTTGCACAAGTAGTTCAAACTCATACCGACATGGGCTCTGATTCCTGTGTCGACACTAGTGATTCCAGGGGAATAGGTCCTAAGTTAGCAAAAAAGCATTTAAAACATGTTTTAGCTATATAGGAGGTGTTAGAAGTTACGAAGCCCCCTCTTTTACTACAAGGAGAGAGTTTACTTTAGTAAAGAAGTAATCTAATTTAACCTAAAAATAAATTTCTGATTCCCGAAAGGATATGAGGCAGCTTACCTTTTTCCAAAAAAGGTGGGAGTCACCCCGCCTTTCAGACAGGGCCTTGTCATAAAAGAGAAAAGGTGTTTCTCCCTGCGCCTGGAATGGCTTCACTTAAGGAGCCGACAGACTGCATGTGAGTGAGGTGATCTATTGATGTGGCCAATGGGACATTACTCAGGCCTACCATTGTCTGTGCGTTGGTGAGTAGTGCTATTGAAAAGTGGTCAGAAAACTTGTCATTAGACATTGACACAATAGATGGAGACAAGATACTCCTAACGTTAGGTCATATCAAAGACGCTGCTGCGTACGTACTAGAAACCATGAAATATATTGGTCTCTTGGGATCAAGAACCGCTACCATGGCAGTTTCGGCTCGGAGGACGTTGTGGATTCGCCAGTGGAATGCTGATGCAGATTCCAAAAGAAATATGGAGGCTCTCCTGTATAAAGGTGAGGCCTTGTTTGGTGATGGGCTGGATGCGTTAGTCTCGGCGGCTACCACAGGTAAGTCGACATTCTTGCCTTATACTCCTACACCGGCGAAAAAGACACATCACTCTCACATGCAGTCCTTTCGGCCCAACAAATACAAAAAGGTCAAAGGTTCCCCCTTTTTTTTTGCAGGTAGGGGAAGGGGAAAAGGAAAGAAATCCGCAGCGTCTGCCGACCACTCCTGCTTCTGCCAAATCTGCAGCATAACGCTGGGGCTCCTTGCGGGAGACCGCTCGGGTGGGAGCACGTCTGAAACTTTACAGCCAAATCTGGATTCAATCTGGCCTGGACCAGTGGGTCTTACAAATAGGGTCCCATGGGTACAAACTAGAGTTTCAAGACGTCCCCCCATGCCGATTTTTTAAATCGACCTTGCCAGCTTCTCTTCCGGGAAGAGAGGCAGTAACAACGGCAATTCAAAAATTATATCAGGATCAGGTCATTGTCCTGGTACCCTTGCAACAGCAAGGAGAAGGTTTTTATTTAAGCCTCTTCGTAGCTCCGAAGCCGGACGGCTCGGTCAGTCCGAGTTTAAACCTTAAAAATCTGAATCTCTACCTGAAAAGGTTCAAGTTCAAGATGGAATCCCTGAGGGTAGTAATTTCCAGTCTGGAGGAGGGGGACTTCATTGTGTCAGTAGACATAAAGGATGCTTACTTGCATGTTCCCATTTATCCTCCTCACCAAGCTTATCTGAGATTCGCTATACAGGATTGCCATTACCAGTTCCAGACGTTGCCGTTCGGACTCTCCACGGCACTGAGGATTTTCAACAAGGTGATGGGGGAGATGATGGTCCTCCTTCGTTAAAAAGGAGTCAATATAATTCCTTATCTGGATGATCTTCTGATAAAAGCAAGATCCAGGGAACAGTTGGTGCAGAACATCGCACACTCCCTGTCAATACTCCAACAACATGGTTGGATCATGAATTTTCCAAAGTCGCAGTTGGAACCGACGAAAAGATTGTCCTTTTTAGGGATGATTCTGGACACAGAATTATGGAGAGTATTTGTTCCAGTGGAAAAGGCTCCGGAAATCCAGAAAATGGTCAAACAAATATTGAAACCAACAAGGGTGTCGATCCATCAATGCATTCGGTTGTTGGGGAAAATGGTAGCGGCCTACGAGGCCATACAGTTTGGCCGATTTCATGCCAGAGTATTCCAGTGGGACCTGTTGGACAAGTGGTCCGGATCCCACCTACACAAGCACCGGAAAATAATCCTGTCCCCCAAAGCCAGGATTTCGTTCTTGTGGTGGCTACACAGTTCTCACCTACTAGAGGGACGCAGGTTTGGGATTCACGACTAAGTCCTAATAACCGTGGATGCAAGTCTCCGAGGCTGGGGAGCTATCACAGGGGGGGAAAGCTTCCAAGGAAAATAGTCAAGTCAGGAAGCCTGCCTTCACATAAAAGTTCTGGAATTGAGTGCCATTTACAACGGTCTTCAACAAGTGGTACATCTTCTTCAAGACCGTCCTGTGCATATCCAGGCGGACAATTTAACAGCAGTCACATACATAAACAGGCAGGGCGGAACGAAAAGCAGAGCGGCAATGGCAGAGGCAACAAAAATCCTCCACAGGGCAGAAAAACATCTACAAGCTCTGTCGGCAATATTAATTTCGATAGTAGACAACTGGGAAGCAGACTTCCTCAGCAGACACGATCTCCATCCAGGAGAGTGGGGCCTCCACCAAGAAGTCTTCACAGAGGTGACAAGTCTTTGGGGAGTTCCTCAAGTAATCATGAAGGCATCTCGTCTAGACAAGAAGCTTCTGTTATGAGCCATGGCTGTGGCTCATTCCTGTTTTGCATGTCAGTTATGTATTTTATGTTTATAAGTTGTCTTGCAGGCCAGGATTTCCCGTTGCTCTGTTTTAGAATACTCTTGGTTGCTGCCGCTGGTGAGTCTGTGTAATTGCAGCTTGTTCCCATGTGTTCAGTCTCACCTGGCTGCTTATTGCATCTTGTCAGTTTGGAGTCATGCAACAGGGCAGCTGCCTGAAATTATTAATTAGGTCTCTGTTATATGCTGGCTCAGTGCAGTTCGCAGATGCTGGTGATATTTCTAAGTTTCCAGTCTGCTTGAGTTCTGAGCTTGTTCCTGCCAGTTCCTGAATTCCTGTGTCAGTCCCTGTGTCGATTCCTGTGTCTGATCCCGTGTACTGCCGTTAGGCGTTCCTGTCCTGAAGTCCAGTGGCTTTGCCTGTGCCTGGTCAAGTTTCTGGCTTCTTGGTGTCCACCGGTCTGTCGTTTGGGATTCTGCCTGTCCTCCAGTTCTGAGAGTCTGTGTCGGCAGCATTGGAGGTTCCTGTCCGTTTGCCAGTATTCGTACCGGTTCCGTGAGTAGCGGCTCTGCCGCGTCCGTCGGCCTAGGCCGCTGTATTCTGTTATTCCTGTCACTGGTGTTTTGCAGAGGGTTCTGCTTATGCTGTCACCGCCGGTACACAAAAGTATTGTGTCGGTGTGTGGTCAGCATTTCCTTTGTTGTTCTTTTCCTTTGGCGGCAAGCCGCACATACATTTAGTTTTAGGCTAGTTAGTAGCCCCTGGCTTTGGTTGTTTCAGTTAGAGGGCCCCTTGTTATCACCCTGTCTCGGTACACTCTTTGTCTCTCATTAAGAGCTGAGGGGGCATCGAAGTTGGGCAGACGTAATCCGCCCTTCAAACGCGGCTGCCATGGGCTCAAGCAACCATAGTCTCGCAAGAGTGTGCTGACAGCACGGGCGAGACAACGGAGATAGGGCGCCAGGGGCTGTTCCCTTTCCATTCCCCTTTCCCAGCATTACGTCCTTGTGCTCTGGACTCACTTCATAACATCTCCCTTGTTCTGAGCACCAGCAACCTAACAGCTTCTGAGATATTGTTTCAGGTCGAGAGACTCTCAAGCAATAGCTGTGGATGCACTGGTGACCCAGTGGGTGTTTCGGTTGGTATATGTTTTCCCTCCACTTCCACTGATTCCAAAAGTTCTCAAAATAATAAGAAGAACAAGAGTTTGACCAATATTCATTGCCCCAGACTGGCCAAGAAGGGCTTGGTATCCAGATCTTCAGGAGTTGCTCATAGAAGATCCTCGGCCTCTTCCTCCTCGAGAGTGTCACGATCCGGGTATCTGGACGCCATTTCTTACCCATCAGATGCCTCCTAAGGCTGGCTCAGCGCTCCAGGACCGGATTCCATCTGTTATCCTGATGTTTACATGCCTGTATCCTCTCCTGTCACTCTGAGACGCTGTCACAGTAAACGCCATATTACACCTGGCATGGCGTCTCCCGCGGCCTCCGCCGCCGTCCCTGAGCTTCTGCATGCAGAGTGTCTGAGTGGCGATTACGTCAGCCGCGGCCTCCGCTGTGTCCGCGTGGTTGGATGTGCACCTGTCAGCCTGGCGCCTCCTGTCTCCGGTGGTCGGCGCCGCCATTACTGTTTTCATTACCACATGGATTACAAACCAAACTTCCCTCCAAGTGTCTGCATGGGTGCAGCCATCTTGGATTCTGTCAGCTGATTATTTCCACCAATCTGTTCTCAGTATTGATAATCTGCATAGTTGCCTAGCCAATCCCTTCCTTGCTGCGGGTATAAGTATGTTGTACCTGAGCAAGGAAGGCGTCAGTGCTTTGGTTGTCAAACCTAGTTCCTGTTTGTCTCTCTCCTGTGATTGTCTTCCAGGTTCCAGCTCCTGTCTCAAGACTTCCACCATAGAGACCCGCACCAGCATTCCACCTGCGGTGTAGCCTGACTCTCTGCTCCGTTTTGGATTCATCTGTTTCCAGCTACTACATTACCTGCTTCCAGCCCAGCTTCCAGCAGTGTACAGCTTCTCTTAAAGGGCCGGTGTCCTTTCTACAGTTTACCACTCTCCACCGGTATTATTATTTCTTCGCTCTCAAGCTCTACATTTCATTCATATTGCATCGCTCTCAAGCTTCATTTATTATTTTACTGGTTCCAGCCAGTATCCACTCCGTGCCAACATCTGTCTGGTTCCAACCAGAACTCACAGCAGCTATTTTATTTACAGCAGTCCAGCTTTCCCTGGAACACCAGCTGGTACGATCCTGGGCTTTCTTCATTGCTACAGTCGGGCCTGGTAAGGACTTTCCAACTTGCAGATAATAAGAACTGTCTCATACTACCAGAGCCCTGTGGTCCCTGCCACCCTGTAGTACCCAGGAACTGTATTATTTCTCTGCTGATTTTATGTTTCTTTTACTGCTACTGTGATGCATGGAGTTTGTCATAAATAAACATCATTGACTTTTATTCAAGTTGTCGTGGTCACGCCTTCGGGCGGTTATTCTTCATGTTACTTACATGTCCAGGGGTCTGATACAACCTCCCAGGTTCCGGTACATCTCAGCCCCTACAACTGAGGCTGCCTCCCGTCAGCTCAGGCCCTCAGTTGTGACAGAGAGGACCTACTACAGCAGGGGCCGTGTGTATCAAGACTTACCGCGGCTACGTTTGATGGCATGGCTGTTGAGCGTCGGATCCTAGCCCGAAAGGGTATTCCTAAGGAAGTCATCCCCACTCTTATTCAGGCCAGGAAAGGAGTAACGTCTAAACATTACCACCGTATTTGGAGAAAATATGTGTCTTGGTGTGAATCCAAGAAGGCTCCTAAGGAAGAGTTTGAATTGGGACGTTTTCTCCATTTTTCTGCAGGCTGGCATGGATGCGGGCCTTAGATTGAGGTCAATCAAGGTCCAGATTTCGGCCTTATCAGTTTTCTTTCAAAGACAATTGGCCTCCTTTCCAGAAGTTCAGACGTTCGTGAAAGGGGTTATGCACATCCAGTGGCACCAAGGGACCTTAATGTGGTGTTGCAGTTCCTTCAATCAGATTAGTTTGAACCTCTTCAGTAGATAGAATTGAAGTTTCTCACTTGGAAAGTGGTGATGCTTTTGGCCTTGGCATCCACAAGGCGGGTGTATGAGTTGGGGGCCTTGTCTCACAAGAGCCCTTACCTGATCTTCCATGGAGATAGGGCAGAGTTAAGAACTCGTCAACAATTTCTTCCAAAGGTGGTTTCGTCCTTCCACATAAACCAACCTATTGTGGTGCCAGTTGCTACTGACACTTTCACTGAGTCACAGTCTCTAGATGTGGTTAGAGCTTTGAAGAGTTATGTCGCAAAAGCAGCTTGGTTAAGCAAAACAGAGGCTCTGTTTGTCATGTATGCTCCCAACAAGATTGGGTGTCCTGCTTCTAAGCAGACTATTGCGCGCTGGATCAGAGGGACAATTCAGCACGCTCATTCTACGGCAGGCTTACCGGTACCGAAGTCGGTGAAGGCCCATTCTACTAGGAAAGTGGGCTCATCCTGGGCAGCTGCCCAGGGCGTCTCGGCTTTACAACGTTGCCGAGCAGCTACTTGGTCAGGGTCAAACACATTTGCTAAATTTTATAAGTTTGACACCTTGGCCGATGAGGACCTAAAGTTTGGTCAATCGGTGCTGCAGGGTCATCCGCACTCTCCCGCCCGTACTGGAGCTTTGGTATAGACCCCATGGTCTTGATATCGTCCCCAGCATCCTCTAGGACGTATGAGAAAACAGGATTTTGATAACCTACCAGTAAATCCTTTTCTCCTAGTCCGTAGAGGATGCTGGGCGCCCGTCCCAGTGCGTACTTTACCTGCAGTTTAGTTATTACAGTTACACAAGTTGTGTTATCTTGGTTTCAGCATGTTGCTGCAATTAGTTCATGCCTGTTGGCATGTGTTATGTTGAATGCCATGTGTGCTGCATGGTTGAGGGTGTGAGTTGGTAGATATCTCACCACTAGTTAAGTAATTCCTTTCTTTGAAATGTAAGTCTCCGTGGGCATAGTTCCTACAACTGAAGTCTGGAGAAGGGGCATAGAGGGAGGAGCCAGTTCACACCCAATGAAAAGTCTTTAGAGTGCCCATGTCTCCTGCGGATCCAGTCTATACCCCATGGTCTTGATGTCATACCCAGCATCCTCTATGGACTAGGAGAAAAGGATTTACCAGTAGGTTATCAAAATCCTATTTACACAGCTTCCCGGGCTATATTACGGCCTACTATAGCCTGTGCTTGGATTGCAAAAGCTATTGCCAGATGGTCAATCGCTCTGCAGGAGGAATCGTCTGCGCTGGATAAAGGTGCGTTGATTTATTTTTACGCCATATTCAGGATTCTGCAGTGTTCCTGGTAGATTCCATGAAGGACCTGGGTTCCATGGCTGCGGGGATCTCCTCCATGTCCGTCTCGGCTCGCAGGGGTCTCTGGCTGCGCCGATGGTCTGCGGACGCGGAATCCAGGAAGAGTGTAGAGGGCCTACCCTATACAAGTCAGGCTCTCTTTGGGGAGGCGCTGGATTCGTGGATTGCCACGGCTACCGCGGTAAGTCTACTTTTCTCCCCTCAGCTGCACCGGCTTCGAAGCCAGCCATGTCACAGTCCTTTCGGCCCAGGGAGGTCTAGAGAGAACAAGCCTTCGAACACCTTCTTTAGAGGTGATCGTGCCATAGGAAAGAAACCTGCTCCCTCAGGTTCCCAAGCCCAGAAGCCCGCTTCTGATACCCCTAAGTCCTCCGCATGACGGTGGACAGCTAGGCATGGAGGAAGGTCAGGTGGGGGCAAGACTCCGGCAGTTCAGCCATATCTGGGTGTCGTCTGGCCTGGACCCCTGGGTCCTGGATATAGTGTCCAGGGGATACAGACTGGAGTTTCAAGATCCCCGACCTCACCGTTTCTTCAAGTCAGGCTTGCCAGCTCTGCTGGCGGACAGAACAATTCTTCTGGAGGCCATCAGAAAATTGCTGGTGTCAGAGGTCATTGTTCCAGCTCCACTTCAACAGTGGAACAAGGGTTATTATGGGAACCTTTTTGTAGTACCAAAACCGGATGGTTCAGTACGGCCTATTCTAAACTTAAAGTCTTTGAACCCTTATCTCAGGGAGTTCAAATTCAAGATGGAATCTCTGAGAGCTGTCATCTCAGGACTGACGGAGGGGAGTTCCTGGTGTCGCTGGACATTAAGGATGCTTACGTCCACATTCCCATATGGTCGCCGCATCAGGCATATCTCAGGTTTGCACTGTTGGACGATCACTATCAGTTCCAGGCGGTGCCGTTTGGCCTCTCCACAGCACCAAGGTGATGGCGGAGATGATGGTTCTCCTCCGCAAGCAGGGGGTGAACATAATTCCATATCTGGACGATCTCCTGATCAAGGCGTTGTCCAGGGAGAGGTTGTTGCGATCCATCGCGCTCACGACACAGCTGCTCAGGAAGCACGGTTGGATCCTGAACCTTCCAAAGTCTCATCTGGAGCCAACAAGGAGGCTGTCTTTCCTGGGAATGATCCTCGACACGGAAGTGCAGAGGTTTTTTTTCCCGGTGGAAAAAGCATTGGTGATTCAAACAATGGTCAGGGATGTCTTAAATCCTACCCGGGTATCGGTTCATCAATGCATCCGCCTTCTGGGGAAGATGGTTGCCGCCTATGAGGCTCTGCAGTACAGCAGGTTTCATGCTCAACCTTTTCAGCTGGACCTATTGGACCAGTGGTCGGGCTCTCACCTACACATGCACAAGAGGATATGCCTGTCTCCGAAAGCCAGGATTTCACTCCTCTGGTGGCTACAACTTCCGCACCTTCTGGAAGGCCCAAGGTTCGGAATTCAGGAAGGATCCTTTTAACCACAGATGCAAGTCTAAGAGGTTGGGGAGCAGTCGCTCTCGGGGAAACCTTTCAGAGAAAGTGGTCGAATCAAGAATCCCTTCAGCAAGCAGCAAACCTTCTACAGGATCGGGCTGTACAGGTGCAGTCGGATAACGTGACCACGGTGGCCTACATAAACCGACAAGGCGGAACAAAGAGCAGGGCTGCCATGTCAGAGGTGTCAAGAATCCTCCTCTGGGCAGAAAGACACACGTTGGCGATGTCAGCAATCTTCATTCCGGCAATAGACAACTGGGAAGCAGACTTCCTCAGCCGCCACGATCTCCATCCGGCAGAGTGGGGCCTCCACCCGGAGGTGTTCGAGGAGGTAACCGGTTGGTGGGGGGTTCCTCACATAGACATGATGCCTCCCACCTCAACAAGAAGCTGGGGAGGTACTGTTCCAGGTCAAGAGACCCACAGGCAGTGGCGGTGGACGCACTGATAACACCGTGGGTGTTCAAGTCAGTGTATGTGTTCCCTCCACTTCCTCTGATACCAAAGGTTCTTTAGCTGGTGAGAAGAACAAAGGTTCTGGCAATCCTCTTTGCGCCGGCCTGGCCAAGGAGGGCTTTGTACGCGTATCTGCTGGATATTCTGTTAGAGGATCCAAGGCCCTTACCTCTTCGGGAGGATCTGCTACTGCAGGGGCCGTTCGCTTTTCAAGACTTACCACGACTACGTTTGACGACATGGCGGTTGAACGCCAGATCTTAGCTCGGAAAGGTATCCCGAGTGAGGTTATTCCTACTCTGATACAGGCTAGGAAGGGGGTAACGTCTAAACATTACCATCGTATTTGGAAAAAATATGTTTCTTGGTGTGAATCCAAGAAATTTCCTGCGGTGGAGTTTCAACTTGGACGTTTGCTCCTTTTCCTGCAAGCAGGTGTGGGTATGGGCCTGAGATTGGGCTCCATCAAGGTCCAGATCTCTGCTTTGTCCATCTTCTTCCAAAAAACAATTGGCTGTCCTCCCTGAGGTTCAGACCTTTTTGAAAGGGGTTCTGCACATCCAGCCTCCCTTTGTGGCGCCAACGGCTCCCTGGGATCTGGACATTGTGCTGCAGTTCCTGCAATCTTCTTGGTTTGAGCCACTGCTGGAGGCTGACAACAAGTTTCTCACGTGGAAGGCGGTCACTTTGTTGGCCTTAGCTTCTGCTCGATGCGTGTCGGAATTGGGGGCTTTATAAGAGTCGCTATCTGATCTTCTATGAAGATAGGGCGGAATTTAGGACTCGTCCACAATTCCTGCCTAAGGTTGTATCGGCTTTCCATATCAACCAGCCTATTGTGGTGCCAGTGGCTACTGACTCCTCAATTGCTTCAAAGGCCTTGGATGTTGTGAGGGCTTTGAAGATTTATGTGAAGAGGACAGCTCGTCATCGAAAGACTGACTCCCTGTTTGTCCTCTATGATCCCAAGAAATTGGGTGTCCTGATTCTAAGCAGCCGATTTCACGCTGGATCAGGTTCACCATCCAGCATGCATATTCTACGGCAGGATTGCCGTGTCCAAAATCTGTAAAGGCCCATTCTACTCGTAAAGTGGGCTCTTCCTGGGTGGCTGCCCGGGGTGTCTCGGCTGTACAACTTTGCAGAGCTGCTACTTGGTCTGGATTGAACACGTTTGCCAAGTTTTACAAGTTCGATACTTTGGCCTCTGATGACCTCAAGTTTGGTCAAGCAGTCTTGCAGGAGCCTCCGCGCTCTCCCTCCCGTACTGGGAGCTTTGGTGCATCCCCATGGTACTAATATGTACCCCAGCATCCTCTAGGACGTAAGAGAAAATAGGATTTAAATTACCTACCGGTAAATCCTTTTCTCGTAGTCCATAGAGGATGCTGGGCACCCTCCCAGCGCATCGTTTTCCTGCATTGGTTATTATAGTTTAGTACTGCCTGGTTCCTAGGTAAGTTCTGCGTTATTTACTGCGTCAGTACTGTTTCAGCTGTTGCTGAGTTGTAGCGGCATGTTGGCCGGATTTGCCTGTTGTGTGAGCTGGTATGAATCTCGCCACTATCTGTGTACTTCCTTCTCGAAGTATGTCGTCTCCTCGGGCACAGTTTCTATACTGAGTCTGGTAGGAGGGGCATACAGGGTGGAGCCAGCCCACACTATTAAACTCTTAAAGTGCCAATGGCTTCTGATGGACCCATCTATACCCCATGGTACTAATATGGACCCCAGCATCCTCTACGGACTACGAGAAATGGATTTACCGGTAGGTAATTAAAATCCTATTTTCTCATACGTCCTAGAGGATGCTGGAGTTCCATTTAGTACCATGGGGTATAGACGGGTCCCTTGGGAGCCATGGGCACATTAAGTCCCTCTATGCCCCTCCTACCAGACTCAGTTTAGAAAATGTGCCTGGAGAAGCCGGTTACAGCTAGGTTAGCTCTTAGGAGTTTTTCCAGTTTTATTATTTTTCTGAGTTAGTTAGGTACAGGCAGACTGCTGGCAACAGCCTCCTTGCTTCGTGGGACTTAGGGGCGGGGGAGTAGGAACCAACTCTAGAAGTTAATGGTACTCTCTCTCTGCTGACAGGACACTGAGCTCCTGAGGGTGCTGATCACAAACCCACGAGGCGACCGCTCACTTCCGCAGCACGGCCACCACCCCCTAACAGAGCCAGAAGAAAGAAGAGTGGTGAGTACAGCACCGGCGGCCCGGGAAGCGGGACGCCAGCGGGAATGGCGGCACAAGGGTGGGAGCGCAGCTCTGACAGGCTGTGCTCCGGAAGGCTCAGTGGCACACTGTGTACGGCGCTGTGAGAGGCGTCCTGGGCCAGCGCAATCACCCTACACTGGTCACATAAGGCTAACAGGGGCTAATCCCGCTGTTAGCTGCAAATTACCTCAGGCCAGTATAAACAACTAAGTGCGGGAAGACACGCCATTACAGGGGGCAGGACTTCTCCTCAGAGCGGATCCTGCACTCACCAGCGCCATTTTCTCCCTGCAGATCATCAGAAGGAGACGCTGACAGGGAGCGCTGCCCTCCACATAGCTGCAGCATACCTCTGCGGTACCAGGGTGTTATAGACAGGGGTAGAGAGTGTATTTGACTACTGATTACCCTATTAAGGTTACTCAGTCAGCACCGCGCTTTTACTGTATTAACTGCCTACTGGGGCGTTGTGTGGCTGTCTCCTTATACTATGTTACTCTCTGAAGGTACTCTGGGGGAAACTGTGTCTTACATTTTCCTGTGTGTGAGTGTGTGTGTGTGTGTGTGTGTGTGTGTGTGTGTGTGTGTGTGTCTGTCTGTGTGTGTCTGTATATCTCACATTACCATGTCTAGGGACTCTGTGGCTTGTGCTGCTAGGTGTGTATATACTCCTGAAGAGTCTATTCCATGTACTCAGGACTGCCGTGTACCTTCTCAGCCTTCTGAGTCTGAACCACCATGGGGGGATTCTATAAGGGGAATGATATCACAGATTTCATCTAGGATGTCATATAATGAGAAAGAAACGCAGGTTTTGAGGAATTCTCTTGAGGTATTGAAGTCTTCAACTCCCACTACCTCAACTGGGACCCCTACTACGTATCCGAAAAAGCGTGATCTTGCCCAGATAATGCAAGCTGACACGGATACCGACTCTGATACAGGGGACAGTGATGGCGATATGCAGGGGGGTGATACATCCCTTGCTAAGGGGGTGCAAGTAATGACTGAGGCCATTAGGGGCATTTTACACATTACTGAGAAAGTACCTGAGCAGGTGGAGGAGGCTTACTTTACAGACAATAAGAAATCCTCCCTTACCTTCCCTGCTTCTAAGGAGTTAAACTCCTTGTTTGAAAAATCCCGGGAGAACCCAGAGAAAAATTCCAGATCCCAAAGACGGTTCTCATTGCTCTTCCTTTCCCCGAAGAGGACAGGAAAAAGTGGGAAAACCCACCGATAGTACACGCTTCTGTATCTCGGTTGTCTAAAAAGGTGGGAGGTCATTCCGAGTTGTTCGCTCGCAAGGCGATTTTAGCAGAGTTGCTCACGCTAAGCCGCCGCCTACTGGGAGTGAATCTTAGCATCTTAAAATTGCGAACGAAAGATTTGCAATATTGCGATTACACACCTCTTAGCAGTTTCAGAGTAGCTTCAGACTTACTCGGCATCTGCGATCAGTTCAGTGCTTGTCGTTCCTGGTTTGACGTCACAAACACACCCAGCGTTCGCCCAGACACTCCTCCGTTTCTCCAGCCACTCCTGCTTTTTTTCCGGAAACGGTAGCGTTTTTTCCCACACGCCCATAAAACGGCCTGTTTCCGCCCAGAAACACCCATTTCCTGTCAATCACAATACGATCGCCTGAGCGATGAAAAAGCCGTGAGTAAAAATACTAACTTCATAGCAAATTTACTTGGCGCAGTCGCAGTGCGGACATTGCGCATGCGCACTAAGCGGAAAATCGCTGCGATGCAATGAAATTTACCGAGCGAACAACTCGGAATGAGGGCCGTGGTTTTACTTGTCCCTGGTTGAACCGCGTTAAAAGAACCGGCTGACCGCAAGATTGAGACTACGCTGAAATCACTATACACCGCTACAGGCATAGCTTTAAGGCCCACTATTGCTTGTGCATGGATTTCTAAAGCCATAGTAAGGTGGTCAGGCACATTACTAGAGGAATTAGATACTATGGATAGAAGTGACATTGATTTGTTTTTACATCACATACAGGATTCTGCAGGTTTCATGGTGGAGGCCATGAAAGACCTTGGCCTGCTTAATGCAAGAGTTTCTTCCATGGCTGTCTCGGCACGCAGAGGACTCATTGGATGCATGGATCTCTCTCCACGGCGACTGAGGGTAAGTCAACTTTCCTTCCCTCAGCCACACCACCGACTAGTAAATCTTATCCTACGTATACAATGCAGTCCTTTCGGACCGCAAAACTTAAAAAGCCAAAACCCCTTCCACTGTTTTTAGAGGAGGTCGGGGGAAATCCAGAAAACCTGCACAAGCAGCTTCCCAAGAACAGAAACCAGGTTCTGCTTCCTCCAAGTCTTCAGCATGACAGTGGACCTCCCAGCCTGGTGATCGGGCAGGTGGGAGCGAGACTAAAAGATTTCATCCACATCTGGGCGTCATCTTGCCTAGACCCCTGGGTAAAATATATTGTTGCCCTGGGGTGCAGTCTGGAGTTTCAGGAGCTTCCACCTCACCGATTCTTCAAATCAGGCTTACCAGCTTTGCTGCCAGAAAGTGCTATCCTACAGGAAGCCATTCAAAAATTGGTTCAAACAAATGTTATTGTTCCAGTTCCACCTCATCAAGTACACAAGGGTTATTACTCAAACCTGTTTGTGGTACCGAGCGGACGGTTTGGTAAGGCCGATATTAAACCTAAAACCATTGAACCCATACTTGAGATAATTCAAATTAAAGATGGAGTATCTGAGAGCGGTGATCTCAGGTCTGGAAGAGGGAGAATTCCTAGTATCCCTGGATATCAAAGATGCGTACCTTCACATTCTGATCTGGCTGCCTCAGCAGGCTTATCTCAGATTTGCGCTGCTGGACTGTCACTATCGGTTCCAGGCACTGCCATTTGGCCACTCCTCCGCAGTTACAATTATAAACACACAGCAGACGCACAATGCCAGATCTATTTAAAGATCTAACCACGTCTGCGTGTAGATATTAATTCAGGCCAAGTGCAATATATTTAAATAAAAATTATTTTGCTTACATACAATGTCTAGTATACTTTACTGGTCACCAAAATATCATAAGAAATCATAAAAAACTAGATGCAGCTCCCACTTAGTAGTCTGAAGTAATACCGAGTTCTGAACACAGATCACATGTATAAGAGAGCGCATAAAAGATTTAAACAATTTTATTATACCTTAAAAGACTATTTTAACATAAACACATGCATAATATCACCACAGAGTGGAGAAAAGGGTAAAGGAGTGCGCTTTAAACTAGCAGCAAATGTGTCAATTTTCTGTCTTGGACGGTACTCTCAACCTCCACCACATAGAAAATGAAAAAAGAAATGACAGAAGTGGACCAAAATGCGCTAAGAGGGTGTGATAAAAATAAAACTGTATACGTTCACCACTTTTTTTTTCTCCTCCACGTTTGCGTATGTGGATATATTCCTCATGTGCATGTAAGGAAAGTGAAGAGAAAAATATGCCATATGGTGAAGCACAGTTTAATACATTTTAAAAGATATCACAATTCCAACATCAACAATTTAAAAGTGCAAATAATGACAAATGAGTGGGGGATCCTTCGGAGGCTGCAAAATGAACAATTACCGGCTGGATGTAAGACTATTCACCAAGAACAATCCTGACAGCGCACGAGTCCATTGGATTGCCCGGGTTCAGCAGACCACACGTGTAGATGGCTCTCCTGTCGGTTCTCAGTCAGATCAGCCGCTTCCGTCTCCCCACACGTCCACCAACGCGTTTCAACCCGCCAAATCGGGTCTTTTTCAAGGTGTGTGTCCTTTTGTTCATTTTGCAGCCTACGAAGGATCCCCCACTCATTTGTCATTATTTGCACTTGCACTTTTAAATTGTTGATGTTGGAATTGTGATATCTTTTAAAACGTATTAAACCGTGCTTCACCATATGGCATATTTTTCTCTTCAATTTCCTTACATGCACATGAGGAATATATCCACATACGCAAACGTGGAGGAGAAAAAAAAAAGTGGTGAACGTATACAGTTTTATTTTTATCACACCCTCTTAGCGCATTTTGGTCCACTTCTGTCGTTTCTTTTTTAATTTTCACATGCATAATATCACTAAAGAGCCATTGAAACAATGTAATATGGTACTTACTAAAATACTGCTATAAAAAAGACTATTATTTCATGCATAAATGTGTCAGTCCACAATATTGTATTTAACAGCTGCCACTTATCCAATTTAGCTTCAAGATTTCTTTTGTTTCCACTTGTCTGGCTAGAATAGAACTTAATGTCCCGCACCAATATATTCTAAACTCTTTATCCACACACAGCTGGTATTTAGTAAACCACTTGAATTTTATGGACTGTATCTTCAGTTCAGATAGAAATATTAGATACTGCAGCAATATTCTCCCTTTATCCGATTTTATTGGACAGACTGTGGACCCATTGTTGCAGACCTTTTACATTAGCAGACTTAAGTTGACGTGCAGAGAAATGTTCTCTCATCCACTGGCACATATGATGTAGCGTGTCTATCAAAAATTAAAAGTGATGTCAATTAGAGAACTGTGTCTCACCTCGCCACGGCCCGGGTAGTGTTATCCTCGCTGGTAGAGATCAGCCCGTAGCCGTGGCGGCTTGCCGCTGTATTTTCTCTGCTGCAGCCGTCCGATTTTCTCCTCACTGGGGCTGATGCAGACAGAGCGTAGTGTGGCAGCTGAACTTCCCCTGCTGGAGCCGTCCGGCCTCTCCTTGCCGGAACCTGTGTATCCAAGGCGTGATGTTCGGATGTAGTACAGCACCCAGCTATGGCGGCGTGCCGCTGGATTTCACCCACTGGAGCCGTCCAACTTCTCCTCCCTGGAGCCCAAGCAGGCAGGACCTGGGCCTTACAGTGGATAACAGTGATGCTAATTCACCAAGCCTGCGGCAATAGGGTCTGTCCCACAGTCCGATAATTGTATCAAAGCACAATAGCAGGGTGCCCTTAACGCGTTTCTCCATTGTAGTATTTTAACGGTTTCATCAGAAGGTAACCACCTGTGTTATGCACGCTTCTATTTATGCAGAGTCTCCTCCAATCAATTGCTCTTATTCATGATAAGAGACAGGTGTGCTGCAGGTGTATATGCATATATATTCTTTGTGGCTGGCTAAGTATACTCTCTATCAATGCATTACAGGGACCGTGTCCCCATAATCATAATATATAGTACTCATACGTCCTAGAGGATGCTGGGGTCCACTTTATGACCATGGGGTATAGACGGTTCTGCAGTAGCCATGGGCACTCTTAAGACTTTTCAATTTGTGTGACTTGGGTCCTCCCTCTATGCCCCGCCTCCAGACCTCAGTTTTAGAAATGTGCCCAGGCAGACTGGATGCACTCTGAGGAGCTCTACTGAGTTTCTCTGAAAAAGACTTATGTTAGGTTTTTTATTTTCAGGGAGAACTGCTGGCATCAGACTCCCTGCTTCGTGGGACTGAGGGGGCAGAAGTAGCAGGGCCGGCGCTACCATTAGGCAGCTGCCTAGAGTGCCGGCCACCAGAAGGCGGCACATAATCATTTCCACAAAAAAAGTAAAGTTTTCCTACTTTGACATGACATCGGCAGCTGTGGGTCCTATCAGCCACAGCCGCCCCTATGCCCGACCCCACTATGATCCATAACCCCACACTGGTGGTCAGGTGCTTGGGTTATCGCAGTGAGTGCTGACATCTGCTGTGATATCGGCTACAGCGTTAGTATCAGTCACAGACAGCAGGCAGCTGAGGGGCGTGTGCACATGGGTGTATGCCCCGTCCCAGCTCCTCTATCTGCTCTTCCTCCCCTCAGCCCCAGATCTCTCACACACAAGGCGGGACCTGCTCTCTGCTCTGGAGGAGGTGGGAGCAGTGTGTGCACGTATTGCATAGAGCTCCAGACTGCAGTGCAGCAAGAGAATGCCTGGTCCATGTGCAGCAGCAACTGGTGAGTTGTGTAGGGGTTGGCCTGGGTGTTGTAGTGTATTAGGTGTGTGTGTGTGTGTGTGTGTGTGTGTGTGTGTGTGTGTGTGTGTGCGCGCTGTAGTGTATGTAGGGGGGGTTTGTAGTGTATGAGGGCTGTGTGTGTGTGTTGTATTGTATGAAGGGGAGGGTTTGTAGTGTATCTGGAGGGTGCCTGGGTGTTGTAGTGCCTGAGGGGATGTGTCTGGGTGTTGTAGTGTATGGTGGGGGGTGGGGTGTGTCTGAATATTGTAGTGCGTGAGGGGATGTGCCTGGGTGTTATACCGTATGGTAGGGGGGATGTGTCTGTCTGTTGTAGTGCATGAGGGTATGCGCCTGGGTGTTGTAGTGCGTGAGGGGATGTGTCTGGGTGTTGTAGTGTATGGTGGGGGGTGGGGTGTGTCTGAATATTGTAGTGCGTGAGGGGATGTTCCTGGGTGTTATACCGTATGGTAGGGGGGATGTGTCTGTCTGTTGTAGTGCGTGAGGGGATGTGTCTGGGTGTTGTAGTGTATGGTGGGGTGTGGGGTGTGTCTGAATAATGTAGTGCGTGAGGGGATGTACCTGGGTGTTATAGCGTATGGTAGGGGGGATGTGTCTGTCTGTTGTAGTGCATGAGGGTATGTGCCTGGGTGTTGTAGTGCATGAGGGGATGTGTCTGGGTGTTGTAGTGTATGGTGGGTTGTGGGGTGTGTCTGAATAATGTAGTGCGTGAGGGGATGTGCCTGGGTGTTATACCATATGGTAGGGGGGATGTGTCTGTCTGTTGTAGTGCGTGAGGGGATGTGTCTGGGTGTTGTAGTGTATGGTGGGGGGTGTCTGAATATTGTAGTGCGTGAGGGGATGTGTCTGTCTGTTGTAGTGCATGAGGGGATGTGTCTGGGTGTTGTAGTGCATGAGGAGATGCGTCTGGGTGTTGTAGTGCATGAGGGGATGCGCCAGGGTGTTGTAGTGCATAAGGGTATGCGCCTGGGAGTTGTAGTGCATGAGGGGATGCGCCAGGGTGTTGTAGTGCATGAGGGTATGCACCTGGACGTTGTAGTGCATGAGGGGATGCACCAGGGTGGTGTAGTGTATGAGGGGATGCGCCTGGGTGTTGTAGTGCATGAGGGTATGCGCCTGGGCGTTGTAGTGCATGAGGGGATGCGTCTGGGCATTGTAGTGCATGAGGGGATGCGTCTGGGCGTTGTAGTGCATGAGGGGATGCATCTGGGCATTGTAGTGCATGAGGGATGCGTCTGACCGTTGTAGTGCATGAGGGATGCGTCTGACCGTTGTAGTGCATGAGGGATGCGTCTGACCGTTGTAGTGCATGAGGGATGCGTCTGACCGTTGTAGTGCATGAGGGATGCGTCTGACCGTTGTAGTGCATGAGGGATGCGTCTGACCGTTGTAGTGCATGAGGGATGCGTCTGACCGTTGTAGTGCATGAGGGATGCGTCTGACCGTTGTAGTGCATGAAGGGAATGTACTTATATTTTTTTATAATGTCCCAAATGTTTACTATTTTTTTCAAGACACGGATTGCTATATATTATACTATTTGATATAACTTACTAATATTGAGTACACTTAATACTGGCTATACGTGTTTACATGGGATTAGTATGAAAAGCTGGCGGTCGGGATGCCGGTGGTCAGTATATTGACGCCGGCATCCCGATTGCGGAAATGCCGACAAGGGTGCACAGGGTACCCTAACCACCCCTGTCCGCAGCCTAACCCTAACCCTCCCTCTCCGCAGCCTAACCCTAACCACCCCTGTCCGCAGCCTAACCCTAACCACCCCTGTCCGCAGCCTAACCCTAACCACCCCTGTCCGCAGCCTAACCCTAACCTCCCCTATTGGTGCTTAACCTCCTTGCGGTGGTGCCTAAACCATACCCCCCCTTCCCAAAACCTAACCCTAACACTCCCCCCGTTAGTGCCTAACCCTAACCCCCCCCCCCCCCCCCTCTCTGCAGCCTAACCCTAACCTCCCCCACCCCGCATCCTAACCCAGCCGGAGTGTGCCTATACCTAACCCCCCGTCCCGCAGCCTAAAGCTAACCCAGCAGTTCATACTTACCTTCGGGATCTTGACTGTCGGCTTTTGGATTCAGGTGTCGGTATTACAGCTGCCGGGATCCTGAACACATACCATTTACACACGTTAAATAATTAATTAATTGATGGTAATTGAATATCTTTGCCCTTATAAAAGGAGATAGGAGCACCCTTGGATCACTTTCTCTTTGATAAAGCCCTCTGTAATGGGCATAACACGTCAAAGGTTGTCCACACTGGTGGTTAGCTACTCCACTACTTTGAAGTGCTTACTGGTGGATCCGCATGTGATTGATCCTCTCTTCTGTGCATGCTCTGTATGGTAAACCGTGCTATGCGCTATGTGAATCCAAGGTTGCCACCAAGGGGGGTCTTCCGGGACTGCAGTCCCAGGCCCGGACAGAGAAGGGGGTCCGCCTGTGGCTCCTAGCACCTATACCTGCTGCACCAGGCTACACAACAATAGTGGAGAGATGCTTGTGAAGGAATTTTTTAAAACAACTGTCCCTGTGCATTGGCCCTCTGAATGGGTTAAGCTGTGTAGCTGCAGCATCTCCCTGGGTCTGTTCATATCTGCACATCTTCCATGTGCACCCCTCCCCATCTGCCTGCTGAACGTGGTGATGAGCAATCTCCACTTTTGCATGATGCAGCATATTGGCCCTCATTCCGAGTTGTTCGTTCGCAAGGCGATTTTAGCAGAGTTGCTCACGCTAAGCCGCCGCCTACTGGGAGTGAATCTTAGCTTCTTAAAATTGCGAACGAAAGATTCTCAAAATTGCGATTACACACCTCTTAGCAGTTTCTGAGTAGCTCCAGACTTACTCGGCATCTGCGATCAGTTCAGTGCTTGTCGTTCCTGGTTTGACGTCACAAACACTCCCAGCGTTCGCCCAGACACTCCTCCGTTTCTCCAGCCACTCCCGAGTTTTTTCCCACACGCCCATAAAACGGCCTGTTTCCGCCCAGTAACACCCACTTCCTGTCAATCACACTACGATCGCCGGAGCGAAGAAAAAGCCGTGAGTAAAAATACCTAACTTCATAGCAAATTTACTTGGCGCAGTCGCAGTGCGGATATTGCGCATGCGCACTAAGCGGAAATTCACTGCGATGCGAAGAAATTTACCGAGCGAACGACTCGGAATGAGGGCCTATGTGTAGCTTATCGAGAGTAATGTTTTTCGTGGAGTTTTCAGGTTAAAGATTATTTAAGTTTAATAGTGGATGAAGATAAACATATTACTTCATTATGACACTGGGATTTTACAGATAAATGTTGCTATTTAAAAAAAGAAAATGAGGTCCAATTTATTTGAATAACAGCAGACAAACGTATGGGTCCTACACACTGGAAGATAACACTAAAGGTATGAGCGTTCTCGTTCATTAATGAATGAGAACTCGTTCATATCATTCAGTGTGTAAGCACCAACGATGAACGATGCGCGGCCCCGTGCTTGTTCATCGTTGGTGCCCCGTCGCTTATGCATGCAGGCCAATATGGACAATCTCGTCCATATTAGCATGCACCGCTATGGAGCCAGGTGATGGGGGAGTGAAGAAACTTCACTCCCTTCATCACCCCACCCCCGCCGCCTGGTCGCCCGCCGGCCACTTTGGCCGTCGGGCAGCTCGGCGGTGTGCTGACAAGTGTGTAGGGCTCATTAAACCCATTAAAATAAAAATTAAAACTCGGAATGAGGGCCCATCTCTATATCCCCCTTTATACCCGTCTGTCCCCACTCTTATGCTGTCTCTTTCTCTCTCTCTCTCGCTCCCTCCCCCTCTTTTTCTGTCTCTCTAGCCCTCTTGCCCTCATCTCTATTCCCATCTCTCTCTCCACCTCCCTCCCCATCTGTCTTTGCCCCGTCTTTCCTTTGTGTCTTTATCTCTTGGTCTCCTCCTTTGTCCCTGTTCTGTTTTAGTATGTCTCTGGGGTTTTTTGCGCTCTTTCTTCTGATTGTTCTTTTCTCTTTTTTGTGTCCCATTCTTCCACCATGTCAATAATTGTTGGTTTGACTCTACTTTATCAGTGTTTTCTATCCTGTAGTCTTAATATGGGCCCTCATTCCGAGCTGTTCGCTCGGTAAATTTCATCGCATCGCAGCGTTTTTCTGCTTAGTGCGCATGCGCAATGTCCGCACTGCGACTGCGCCAAGTAAATTTGCTATGAAGTTAGGATTTTTACTCACGGCTTTTTCTTCGCTCCGGCGATCGTAGTGTAATTGACAGGAAATGGGTGTTTCTGGGCGGAAACACAGCGTTTTATGGGCGTGTGGGAAAAAACGCTACCGTTTACGGAAAAAACGCAGGAGTGGCTGGAGAAACGGGGGAGTGTCTGGGCGAACGCTGGGTGTGTTTGTGACGTCAAACCAGGAACGACAAGCACTGAACTGATCGCAGATGCCGAGTAAGTCTGGAGCTACTCTGAAACTGCTAAGAAGTTTGTAATCGCAATATTGCGAATACTTCGTTCGCAATTTTAAGATGCTAAGATTCACTCCCAGTAGGCGGCGGCTTAGCGTGAGCAACTCTGCTAAAATCGCCTTGCGAGCGAACAACTCGGAATGACCTCCATTGTGTGTGAAAAGCACATATGTAACTGACTGCTGTTACACATAAAATGTCGTAGCTGATGTGCGTGCAAGTCACTGACATGCGGAATGTTGTGCGCTTGACCCCTTAAGCTATAAATTTATAAGCTATTTGCTGCAAAATTGAATGTTACATATTTACAGGAAGGTGGGTGGGTGTCCTGCCTATTTTGTCAGTCCCAGGCCCCACAATTTCTGATGACAGCCCTGTGTGCATCAATGGAAAGAGATGCATATGACTCAAAATCAGGCCAGTTATCTCTAACTATTTAACTTGAAGCATACTTACCTACTCTCCCGGAAGCTGCGGGAGGCTCCCGTTTTTTTGGGGTAGCCTCCCGCACTCCCAGAAGAGTGGGCAGGTCTCACGCATCCTGCTCGCACCCTAGTGATGCGGGCAGGATGGAGAGATAACCTCCCGCGGGTCCGTCGGGTGGAGAAGGGGTTAAAATGATGCAAATCGCGTCATTTTAGCCCTGCCCCCTTCCCGCAGACCCGTGAATTGCGACATTTCCCGATGCAGGGGTGGGGCTTAGTGATGTCACAGTCTGGCCCCGCCTCCCGAAGACACCTGTAGAGTCTCCTCTCCAGGTTTCTCCCGGAGAGGAGAAATACAATGTAGGTAAGTATGACTTGAAGTGTATATTCCATTGATAAGTTTACTATAGTAAATCCAATTTACAGCTTATTTAGGCAGTGCTGATTATTTAATAGCTTGTACATAAAGGTGGGTACGCACTAGGTGATGTGCTCAGTGGGCCGGGCCGCTCGACTGTGGGCAATACACACCGGGGGAATTCAAATGTTTGAAAAGTTGCTTGGGTGTTTGTTTTTTTTCTGTATATTAAATAGGAAAAAACAGACTCCCAACTGACTTTTCAAACAATTGAATCTCCCCCACTGTAAGATATTACTAATGATATCGCACAGTGATGTCATGCTGCGGTCGGCCAGAGCATGCAGTTTTGGACGGTGAGTCCATATTGAGCTGCATGCACAGCTGACACTGAGGGTCATTGATGACCCACGGTGCCGTGCATCGCTCGTTGGCGGCAGCTTACACACTGGGCGATAAAGTAAACAACGTCGCTCAGGATGGGCTAAAATTAGTGATATAGTTTAATTTATCGCGAAGTGTGTACCCACATTTACTCTCACAGTGGATTACGCCATCAGTGGTTAAACTATAAGACCATATATTTGACTCCAAAGGTTCAACATAGAGACAGCACCTGTGCAGTACTACTATTATTCTTTGTGATTAATCAGTGACGGTGTGCTGGCACCATTGTTTGTAATACTGCTGGTAGTCCATCTCTTTGTGTAAAGTGTGTCACCATCCATAGTTGTGCAGAAGGAGTGTGGGAAATACTGTTTACTGTTGGTGTGTTTGGGGGATTTTGGGACGTATAACCAGGGCCGTTTCTAGACAATTTGGCTCCCAGTGCGAGATTTCAAAATGCGCCCCCCCATTGCTCTATAAAAAAAATGCGTGCCCCCCCATACAGCCATAAAAAGAAAAACCATGCGCGCGCTCCCGACAAGGTTGTGTGGCCTGATTAAAGTGGGCGTGGCCTCGTCTGATATCATCACACCCACCACAGGAAGAAGAAAAAAAGTCCCCTTTTTACACATTACAGCAGGCAAGTGTCCCCATATTACACAGCGCGGCAGGCAGGTGTCCCCATTTTACACAGCGCGGCAGGCAGGTGTCCCCATTTTACACAGCGCGGCAGGCAGGTGTCCCCATTTTACAAAGTGCGGCAGACAGGTATCCCCATTTTACACAGTACGGCAGGCAGATATCCCCATTTTACACAGTACGGCAGGCAGATATCCCCATTTTACACAGTGCGGCAGGCAGATATCCCCATTTTACAAAGTGCGGCAGACAGGTATCCCCATTTTACACAGTAAGCAGGCAGGTGCCCCCATTTTACACAGTGCGGCAGGCAGATATCCCCATTTTACACAGTGCGGCAGGCAGATATCCCCATTTTACACAGTAAGCAGGCAGGTGCCCCCATTTTACACAGTGCGGCAGGCAGATATCCCCATTTTACACAGTGCGGCAGGCATATATCCCCATTTTACACCGTAAGCAGGCAGGTGCCCCCATTTTACACAGTGCGGCAGGCAGATATCCCCATTTTACACAGTGCGGCAGGCATATATCCCCATTTTACACCGTAAGCAGGCAGGTATCCCCATTTTACACAGCGCGGCAGGCAGGTATCACCATTTTACACAGTACCCAGGCAGGTGCCCCCATTTTACACAGCGCGGCAGGCTGGTATCCCCATTTTACACCGTAAGCAGGCAGGTGCCCCCATTTTACACAGCGCGGCAGGCAGGTATCCCCATTTTACACCGTAAGCAGGCAGGTGCCCCCATTTTACACAGCACGGCAGGCAGGTATCCCCATTTTACACCGTAAGCAGGCAGGTGCCCCCATTTTACACAGTGCGGCAGGCAGGTATCCCCATAGGCAGGTGTCCCCATTTTACACAGTGCGGTAGGCAGGTATCCCCATTTTACACAGTGCGGCAGGCAGGTTTCAAGTGGGGGGGAAGGAAGGGGGAGAGGGAGAGAATACTTACAACTTCCCGCTCTTCGGGTCCCGCCGACTCACGTCCCTCGCGCCGGCCGCCTCCTCCTTCCTTATCACCTCTCCTCCCTCTCCCCGAGCGCTCCTGCTCGGGGGGGGGGGGGGGGGGGGAGTTTTGCGGAATGACGCGTTTGCGTCGTGACATCACGACGCAAACGCGTCATTCCGTGAAACTCCACCCCCCCAAGCAGGAGCTCTTGGGGAGAGGAGATAAGGAGTAACAAAGTGCTGCGGCGGGCGCCCCGTGCGGTTGCACGGCTCGCCCACCGCTAGAAACGGCACTGCGTATAACTACAGAACACGGACTTGGGTAAGCAGGGGCAATAGAGTGAAACTTTGCCTAGAGCACCTAGAAACCTAGCACCGGCCCTGTGCCTGCTTACTGTCGCACCAACTGACAAACTGAGCTCCTGTGCTGGGAGGCGGAGTTATAGAGTAGGCAGCGCTAGGCATTCTGGGAACAGTCAAAGCTTTGAGTCTGTTGGTGCCTCGGATCAAGATCCTACTCTATACCCCCATTGTCCAGACTTGTGGAGCCCAGTGTACCCCGCAGCAGAAATATAGGTGGTATTGCTCCCATTAGGAGTATAGCAACTACAATTCTACCAGAGAGCAGACTATCTATGAGTACGGCTTGGTTCCTATCTATGGCCCTCATTCCGAGTTGTTCGCTCGCAAGGCGGTTTTAGCAGAGTTGCTCACGCTAAGCCGCCGCCTACTGGGAGTGAATCTTAGCTTCTTAAAATTGCGAACGAAAGATTCTCAAAATTGCGATTACACACCTCTTAGCAGTCTCAGAGTAGCTCCAGACTTACTCGGCATATGCGATCAGTTCAGTGCTTGTCGTTCCTGGTTTGACGTCACAAACACACCCAGCGTTCGCCCAGACACTCCCCCGTTTCTCCGGCCACTCCTGCGTTCGGTAGCGTTTTTATCCACACGCCCATAAAACGCCGTGTTTCCGCCCAGTAACACCCATTTCCTGTCAATCACACTACGATCGCCGGAGCGATGAAAAAGCCGTGAGCAAAAATCCTTTCTTCATAGCAAAATTACTTGGCGCAGTCGCAGTGCGGACATTGCGCATGCGCACTAAGCAGAAAAACGCTGCGATGCGAAGAAATTTACCGAGCGAACGACTCGGAATGAGGGCCTATATGGTTTCAAACCAAATCTCAACAGAAATCTGTGCCTCCATATGTTAGAACATACCAGACTAGCTAATCACACCGTTAAAGGAGTAATCCTTATTATTTTACAGTGTAATTGTAATGTTAACATAGATGTGGTAATTATACTTTTTACATGTATAATGATCCTTACAGGTCTTAATTTAATAAAAAGGGAGGGATATATAGGAAATTTCTGATTCAGCAGGAGTCTATGTCACCTTCTTAGAAATCCAAAGGGGGATACAGCCAAAATAAATGTGTGTCTGTAAATAATCAGTACACATCAGTTAGATCGGTGCCCGTCTAGTTGTCAGTCATTCATATGTGGCTTCAGGTCTGCCATAAATATTGGCCCTCATTCCGAGTTGATCGCTCGCAAGGCGAATGTAGCAGAGTTACACACGCTAAGCCTACGCCTACTGGGAGTGAATCTTAGCTTCTTAAAATAGCGACCGAAGTATGCGCAATATTGCGATTACAAACGAGTTAGCAGTTTCTGAGTAGCTTCAGACTTACTCTGCCTGTGCGATCAGCTCAGTGCTTTTCGTTCCTGGCTGACATCACAAACACACCCAGCGTTCGCCCAGGCACTCCCACCGTTTCTCCGGCCACTCCTGCGTTTTTTCCGGAAACGGTAGCGTTTTCAGCCACACGCCCCTAAAACGCCGTGTTTCCGCCCAGTAACACCCATTTCCTGTCAATCACAATGCGATCGCCGGAGCGATGAAAAAGCCGTGAGTAAAATTACTTTCTTCATAGTAAAGTTACTTGGCGCAGTCGCAGTGCGAACTTTGCGCATGCGCACTAAGCGGAATTTCACTGCGATGCGATGAAAAACACCGAGCGAACAACTCGGAATGAGGGCCATTGTAATAATATGACCCATCAAGTCAAACAACCTATTTGCATATTATATTCCCTACTGATAGTGTTGTGGCAGTGGGATATCAACATCTATGCTTGTAGATTCAGGGTATCCCAAACACTAATATTATGCTGTTGTTTTATGGCAGGTATGCTTGAATGTACTGTTTCACTGATAATTGTTACAATAATCTATTGGAAACACTCAGCTGTTTGCTGGCTCATAAATGTTGCCAGTTTAATTGTTGCTGGGGGTCATTCCGAGTTGTTTGCTCTTTTGCCGATTTTCGCAACGGAGCGATTAAGGCAAAAATGCACATGCGCTAAATATTTTAGCTCAAATCTTAGTAGATTTACTCACGTCCGAACGAAGAATTTTCATTGTTGAAGTGATCGGAGTGTGATTGACAGGAAGTGGGTGTTTCTAGGCGGAAACTGGCCGTTTTCTGGGAGTGTGCGGAAAAACACAGGTGTGCCAGGATAAAACGCGGGAGTGTCTGGAGAAACGGGGGAGTGGCTGGCTGAACGCAGGGCATGTTTGTGACGTCAAACCAGGAACGAAACGGGCTGAGCTGATCGCAGTGTAGGAGTAAGTCTCGAGCTACTCAGAAACTGCTAAGAATTTTCTATTCGCAATTCTGCTAAGCTAAGATAAACTCCCAAAGGGCAGTGGCCTAGGGTGTGCAATGCTGCTAAAATCTGCTAGCGAGCGAACAACTCGGAATGACCCCCACAGTGTGTTCAATTTAGTATCCTGTCAGAACATGCCTCTCCATTACTCACTTCCCAGAAACAACTGATATGTGGCAGTATAATTAATGCTGCTACAGCCACTTAGTGAACTAGAAATATCGCAGTATGTCCATACTATGGGGGTAATTCCAAATTGATCGCAGCAGGATTTTTGTAAGCAATTGGGCAAAACCATGTGCACTGCAGGGGAGGCAGATATAACATGTGCAGAGAGAGTTAGATTTGGGTGGAGTGTGTTCAATCTGCAATCTAATTTGCAGTGTAAAAATAAAGCAGCCAGTATTTACCCTGCACAGAAACAAAATAACCCACCCAAATCTAACTTTCTCTGCACATGTTATATCTGCCTCCCCTGCAGTGCACATGGTTTTGCCCAATTGCTATCAAAAATCCTGCTGCAATCAACTTGGAATTACCCCCAATATGAGGACAATATTATACCAACAGCATTTTAGTTAGTGTCTAGAATGACTGACAATGGGTCTCAGTTTTTATGTCCAAACTCTAATACATGCATATTTATAAGATTCACTGTAGTCTCTCTCAGTGAGTGCTGACAGTTCTCAGCACATACTGTAGACATGCACCTTTGGAAGATTGTTATATAAAACTACGCCCCGTTAACCCCTGCACACCTTTGGACATACGCAGGCCGGTAGATAACAGAATCAGAAACACAGGGCAGTATAGAGGGCATACAGAAATGGGGTCTGGTTGAGAAAAAATAGAGAGGCATAAAGGGGGAGAAAGGGAATGTACAGAAAAGCTGTGCGATCGGTAAAGGATAGGGAGAGGCAGGGTGATAGGGAGAGGATAAAGAGAGAGAAGGTGTTAGACAGAAAATACCGTTGCAAGAGGCTACAACCCGTTAACCCCTGCACAGGCTTCAGCTGTGCTATAATTGTTATTATATGGAGTATTACCTGCAAAAAAGTTTATGCTAGTGGGTAAATATTGCAAGGGGGAAGGGCGTGCGATTGTCAAGGGGGCGTAGCCCTTTGTGAGGGCGTAAAGAGAGGTCGCAGGGCACAATGAATAACATAGTGTAGTATATACTGCTAGTGTATGCAGCGCAGCTTACACACACAGTCGTCACAGGTATCAGAGCCGCGTATACACACAATGGACACAGGTAGCTGAGCCGCTTATACACACAATGGCCACAGGTAACGGAGCCACGTATCCACACAGGTAGCAGAGCCACTTATACACACAGCGCCCACAGGTAGCAGAGCCGCTTATACACACAGTGCCCACAGGTAGCAGAGCCGCTTATACATACAGTGCCCACAGGTAGCAGAGACGTTTATACACAAAGTGCCCACAGGTAGCAAATCAGTTTATACACACAATGACCACAGGCAGCAGTGGTGCTTATACACACAATGGCCCCCGGTAGCAGTGCCACTTCTACACACAATTCCCATAGGTAACAGAGCCGCTTATACACACAATGGCCACAGGTAGCAGCACCACTTACACACATAATGGCCACTTTTAGCAGCACCGCTTATACACACAAAGGCCACAGGTAGCAGTGGCGCTTATACACACAATGGCCACAGGGGAAGGGGAGTGTAGATGCTGTTGGTGGCGGAGGGGTGGGTGTGGGGGGCTGTGGATGAAGGAGGGGGTCTGGAGGTGGTGTGCGTGGGGGTGGGGCAATGTAGTGCGGGGGTATTTGGGGAGGTGGGGTTGCACGGGCGTGAGGTTGGGTGATAGGTGCTAGAAGTGCTGTGGGTGGAGGAGAGGTGGCTGCAGGGGAGCCGTGGATGGGGTCCGGAGGTGCTGTGGGAGGTGGTCCAGAGATGCTGCGGGTGGAGGAGGTGTGGTAGGTCCACGAATGGGGGAAGGTGTCTATAGATGATTGGTGTGGGGGAGGGGGCCGGAGGTGCTGTGGTTGGGGGAGCGGCTGCGGGGGTGTGGTGGGGGTCTGGATGCGCTGCGGGCAGGGGAGTGGGCAGGGGGTGCTGCGGGTGTGGGTGCTACAGGTGGGGCAGGAGCCGGGAGTGCAGCGCGTGGGAGGGGGATGTGGTGGATGCTGTGGGTGGGAGGGTGGGCATGTGCCGCGGGTGGGGGGGTGGATGTGGTGGATGCTGTTGGTGCTGCGGGTGGGGGAGGGAGTGCAGCGGGCGGGGGAGGGGTGTGTGCCGCGAGTGGGGTGCAGATGTGGTGGGTGCTGTGGGTGCCGTGGGTGGGGGAGGTGTGGGTGGGGTGGAAGGTGGGGGGGAGTGGGTATGGGAGGGGGGAGGTGCAGGGGTGCCGCGGGTGGGGGTGGGGCAGAGCGGGTGGGGTGTAGGGGGGACAGGTGGATATGGAGGTGGGGTAGGTGCGGGGGTGCTGCAGGTGGGGGGAGGGGTGGGGGTTTTGCGGGTTGTGGGTGATATGGGTGGGGGAGGGGGTGGGAGTGCAGCGGGTAGGGGAGGAGTGTGTGGCAGGGTGGGGAACGGATGTGGTGGGTGCGGTGGGTGGGGGAGGGGCGGGAGTTCCGTGGGTGAGGGAGGGGTGGGGGGTGCTGCGGGTGTGGGTGCTACGGGTGGGCAGTGGATGTGGTGGATACTGTGGGTGCTGCAGGTGGGGTGCAGGGTGCGGGGGGAGAGGTGGGTATGGGGGTGGGGGAGGGGCAGGGGTGTCGCAGGTGGGGGAGGGGTGGGGTGCGCCACCGTTTGTGGGTGCTACGGGTGGGGGACAGATGTGGTGGGTGCCGCAGGTGGGGGAGGGGGCGGGGGCGGGTAGGGGAGGGGGCGGGGGTGCTGCAGGTGGGGGAGGGGGCGGGAGTGTTGTGTGTGGGGGAGGGGTGTGTGCAGTGGGTTTGGGAGGGGCGGGAGTGCTGCGGGTGGGGGAGGGGCGGTTGGTACTGCAGGTGTGGGTGCAACGGGTGGGGGAGGGGGCAGGAGTGCTGCGGGTGGAGGGGCATATGCCGGGGTAGGGGAGGGGTGGGAGTACTGCAGGTGGGGGAGGGGTGGGGGGTGCTACAGATGTGGGTGCAATGGGTGGGGGAGGGGGCTGGAGTGCTGCAGGTGGGGGAGGGGTGGTGGGTGCTGCATGTGTGGGTTCAACAGATGGGGGAGGGGTCGGGAGTGCCGCAGGTAGGGGAGGGGCGTCTGCTGTGGGTAAGGGAGGGGCTGGAGTACCGTGGGTGGGGGGTGCTGCAGATGTGGGTGCTATGGATGGGGGAGGGGGGCGGGAGTGCCGTGAGTGGGGGTGCCGCGGGGAGGAGGGAGGCGTGTGCCGCAGGTGGGGGCGGATGTTGTGAAGGCTGTGGGTGCAGCGGGTGGGACAGGCAGAGGTCATCCACGGCATTCTCCGCCGGAGTGTGCGGCAGCCGCAAGACTCACCGGCTGCAGTGTCACCAGGGTGCAGTGAGTGTACAGGGAGGAGGGAAAGAGGGGACTGGGTGGAGATGGGGTGGGGATGGGGGGACCGAGGGAGGGCACTGTTCCTGGCCTGCATCCAGCCACTCAGATCTGTGCCTGTGAATCCGCCCAGCGTTAGAGGGCCAGGCACAGAATCACAGGGCTATTATATAGGAGATGTATCACTTGGTGTTCCCTCAGCAATATCTATCACACCTCCGCTTATTGTCCCTATCAATGGGGGCAGACAGCTGACATAATGCAATATTGGGTGGGGGTTTTTGCGTAAGGATACCGAGATGGTGTAATACCTGCGACCGTAAAAGCGTACCATTGCTTACCTCCGATTGCGCCGCACCCTCCGTCCCGCTCCGCCAAGGCTACGAATAACTTCTCTTCGGGGCTTCTGCCCGGGGGTCAGTCTGGAAGCCGGCGGCTAGAGGAGACAAGGAATATTCTCACTGTGTGCCCACTCCTTCCTCGTAAGGGAATAAGTGGCACACCGGAGTGGCCGCGACGTTCACCGGTTAGGTGAATGTCATCATCGGCCCGTGGGCCTCAGCCACCCAAATCGTCACCTATTTGGCACTTGCGCACCAAGGTGGGAGCGAGCCCGCTAGGCCTAGCGGGGTCTCGCGACCGGCACTCAACACGGACAAGGACACACACTCACAGAGAATACTCACACTGGTACTCTTGTCAGCTTGCTTGACGAGAACTTCCGCTCCTGGGGAGAGAATGACAGCAGCCTCCCTACAACTAAACAAGGGCTACAACAGGACTGAGCCTAACTACTATAAACTACAAACGGTTCATCATGGTTGGCTACTTCACCTAATCTCCATCAACAGGTCAAGCAACTACAGGTCACAGTGTGAATATAATACAAATGAGGATTACCTTCACCATCCGGTCCGATGCAGGTTCCACTACCTCGCCCCGGTTGAGACAGTCTCTCCGCGGCCCCTCCCCACCCCAAAGGCGTATATAGGACGCGAGGGCCAGCCGACCCCCCGTGCCCAGCCTGCAATGGACCCCGCGCGAGCTGTCACACAGCTCACCCACTGGAGTACCCAAAGGACGGGGCTCCGCCTGAACTAGGATCGTCTCCCTGCCTAAGGACCTTGATTCGCCCCCGGGCCTTCTCCTGGCCGTGACACGGGCCTAGAGCCCGATTGCAGCCTCAGGCCTAGTGCCCGCCTGAGTCAGTGCCCGCTGGATGACCTGGCCTTGTGCCCAGGGTCACCTTATAGGTACCTACTGCCCAAAGTATACTAAGGCCTAGGGCGCCCTAGCTATACCCCAGGCCTATAGCCTGTTTCTGTCCCTCGGGCCTAGTGCCCGCCTAGTCAGTGCCCGCTGGATGACCTGGCCTTGTGCCCAGGGTCACCTTATACGTCCCTACTGCCCAAAGTATACTAGGGCCTAGCGCCCCCTAGCTATACCCCAGGCCTATAGCCTGTTTCTGTCCCTTGGGCCTAGTGCCCGCCTATGGTGTGGCTGAGGGTGGCTCGGACCTAACGCCCGAACCCCCAGGTGGGTGAGAGGTCGGGTCTGGGCCTACAGGCCACGGGCCGAGTGGATCCTCGACTGCGCGTGGCCCTGGGCCCAGACACGGCGACTCACTGGTGCCCACCGGCCGGGAGGGCCCGACTATATGCCCACAGGCCGAGAGGGCCTGACTGTGCCCACGGGCCTAATGCCCGAACACCCGGTGGTCTAGAGAGGGTAGGAGACTCGGCTCGAGGCCGCTTACCAGACCGTAGGGAGAGGCCGCAGTGGGGAGCTTCGTTAGCTCTTTTGCTTCCCACACACCGCGGCACTCTCCACCGGACCTCCTGCCATCTCGACGTCTTCTCCTCGGGCGTCGCCTGTCACTCTCCGCGGGGGCCTCTTCCGGCTTCCTCTGGCGCCTCTTCTGCTTCTCGGCCGCCGCCGCTTCTTCCCCTCGACCGCCGCTTCTTCTTCTTCTTCTTTTCTTCGGGAGCTCTTCACTGCTCCGGGTCCGGCGCCGACTGACTGCTCCCGCTCCGCTGTGTCTGTTATAAGACGATGGGAGGGGGCGGCGATATGACGCGACGAGCCCTGATTGGTTCGTCGCGGCATGCTCCCATTGGCTGACCGGGCGCGAGCCCTGATTGGCTCCCGCCCGGCGCCATCCTTGCCTCGCCGCGCCGTGATTGGAGGGGCTTGAATCCCACCGGATGCAAGCCCCTCCACGCCGGAGACCCGCCGCAACGCCGCTTGTGTCCCGCCGCTGTCCGCCCAGGGGGAACGGAGGTAAGCGACCTCCCCCGTCCCCCCAACCCGCTGTCCTCTCACATTTCCCCCCCTGTTTCCTTTGTAGTCCCTACAAAGATGTGGGCCGTGGCCCACTCGAAGTTTGGGTCCACAAAACGGGGGGCCGGTACTCCCAATGTCGTTCGGGTTGAACGCCTGGGTAGGGTTGCTGAGGTTGGACCGGAAGCCTCCGGCACAGAAGCCACCTGGTCATTACCCTCGGCTGACTCTCCCGATGGCGGGGGGTCCAGTGCCCCTTCGGGCGGCGGAACCCACCAATCATCCTCCTCCAATTCAGGGGTAGCCTCTGGAACTGTTTCAATGGGGAGCAGATCCTCAAAGAGGCAAGGACGCAGCATGTTCCTATGCAAAGTGCGGGCACGTCCACTCCTGTCTTCCGCCTTTACTTCATAAACGGGGTTGTCAGGAGACACTCGCCGCTGCACAATGTATGGCATCACCTCCCATCGCTCGCTCAACTTGTTCCCAGGACGTTTCTCTTGGACTAACACTCTTTGCCCCTCCGCGAATGGTCCTCCTAACGACCTCCCGGGACTAGGGTGTAAGTTGGATCCAATGTTCCCCGCCGCCACTTCCCGGGCGAACGTCAGGCGGCGTTTCTGCTCCTCAATCCATCCACTGTGCGTCCACTGCTCCTCCTCCACCGGTAGGGACAGGTCGAGATCCTGCAGGTCCTTCTCCGGTCGGCCAAACAACAGAAAATACGTGGTCCGGTGCACTCTGTTGTTATATACCCACACCAATTCCGGGACAAAGTCGGGCCAACGCCGCTTCTTGTCAGCCTCCAGGACCCTCAACATTTGTAGCAGCGTACGGTTGATTCGCTCGCAGGCTCCATTTCCCTGTGGGTGGTACGGGGTGGTCCTTGATTTGTTCATGCCATAGGTGCGACACAGCCGTTCCATCACCCGACCTTGGAAGCACGCACCCTGATCGGAATGGACGCGCTCCGGGCAGCCGTACCTTCGGATAAAATGCTCGACAATAGCCTTAGCCGCCATGTCGGCAGTCTGATCCATGGTAGGGACAACCACTGTAAATTTGGTAAAGTGGTCGGTCATCACGATAGCGTACTGGTACCCACGCACCGATTCTCCTATCAAGACATAGTCCACCATGAGGAGCTCAAGGGGTCTGGTGATCCTGATGGTCTGCACTGGTGCCCGTTGTTCGCCACTTTTGGTAACAGCACACCTCCTACAGGTCTGACACACACCCTCCACCAGGGCCTGCAAACCTGGGAAGAAATACTGCCGACTGATCCATTGCAGGGTCTTTTCTGTCCCAAAATGGGCGCCTTCTTCGTGTGCTTCAGTCACCAGACCACGGGCTAAATCTCTGGGGAGAAAAACCTGCCACACCTTCCGGAGCTCGTGCTTGAGATATGCCTGGCGGCACAATACCCCTCCTCGTACGGTCAATCGTTCCCACTGATGTACCAGCTTTTTGCCCCACGGGCTAAGCTGCAGCCTCTCCGCCGAGGACGGCCAGTGCTCCCGCTCCTTCCACCCACGCACACACTGCACCTCTTGGTCCTGCTCTTGTGCTATGGCCCAGTCCGGCAAGGTCTTCTGTAGCAGAATCCCGCACGTCACCGTGGGCCGGGTGAGCTGGGAATCATTCTGGTAAGGTCAGGGATCTCCTGACCCTCCCTCTCTTCATCCGTGGGCCCCGTAGGTAGCCCCACCGGATAGCGGGATAAGGCATCCGCATTCGTATTCGCCTTACCCGGGCGATATCGAATTTTAAAGGAGAACTTGGCCAAGCGCGCCACCCAACGCTGCTCCAGAGCGCCCAACTTAGCTGTATGCAGGTGTGACAGGGGGTTGTTATCCGTGACCACTTCGAAGTCGGCGGCGATCAGGTACTCCGCAAACTTCTCGGTGACCGCCAAGACGCCTGCCAGCAATTCTAGCTTGAACGAGCTGTAGTTGTCGGGATTCCGCTCCGACTCCCGGAGACTCCGACTCCCATAAGCAATAACTCGTTCCTGGCCTTCCTGCAGCTGGGAGAGTACAGCCCCCAGGCCTTGGTGGCTCCCTTCTGTGTACAATATGAATGGCTTGTCAAAGTCAGCATAAGCCAGTACGGGGGCCTGGGTGAGGGCTTGTTTCAGACCCGTGAAGGCAACCTCCTGCGCTTGGTCCCACGCCACTGCCCGATTCCGCACATCCGTGGCAACACCTCGCAACAGTCCATGTAGGGGGCCTGCGATCTTGGCAAAGTCTCGAATAAACCGCCGATAGTAGCCCACCAATCCAAGAAATGCCCTCAACTCCGTCACGTTGCCCGGGGTCCTCCATTCTTGGACTGCGGCAATTTTGTCGGGGGTGGGCCGCACCCCTTCCTCTGAGACCACATGGCCCAGGTATTCCAAGCTGGACTTCAAGAGGTGGCACTTCCTGGGTTTTAATTTGAGGCCATATTGTTCCAGTCATTGAAGCACTTGTTCCAACCTATGCAAGTGTTCCTCCAGGGTGGGGGCAAACACTATAATGTCGTCCAAATAGATGAGGATTGCTTCAAAGTTCAAGTCCCCGAGACAGCGCTCCATAAGGCGCTGGAATGTGGCCGGTGCATTGGAGAGCCCGAAGGGCATTCGACAGAAATCAAAAAGCCCCATGGGCGTAATGAATGCCGTCTTCGCCTGGTCTTTCTCCGCCACGGGCACCTGCCAGTACCCACTGGCCAAATCAAGCGTGGAAAAGAAGCGCGATTTCCCCAGAGTCGCCAGTGACTCCTCAATGCGGGGCAATGGATAAGCGTCCCGGACGGTGCAGCTGTTAAATCTCCTGTAGTCCATGCAGAATCGGATTGTCCCGTCTTTCTTCTTTACCAGCACAATGGGGGCAGCCCATGGGCTCTTACTTTCCTTGATGACGCCGTTGGCCAGCATTTGTTGGATCATGGTCTTGACCTCCTGGTACAGCTTCGGGGGAATCTGCCGATAGCGCTCCCGAGCAGGTAGACTGTCACCGGTGTTGATCTCATGTTCTATCTCGGTCGTGTGGCCAAAGTCTTCCTCGCTGCGGGAGAACGACTTCTGTCATGCCCACAGCATTTGCCTTACCCGGCCTACCTCTGCCGTACTACAGCCCTCCAGTGATACATCCATCTGTTTCAGAATCACGTCCCCGTTCCACTCCGCGGTGGGTTCTTGTTTCTCCTCGAGGGCGACGGCCAACGTCCAAGGCTCGCATGCATCCGGCTTTAAGGTAACCCTAGGGCCTGGCTCGATACCACCCTCAAGGATAGCCTCTAGATGGGCTAGCACCGACCTGGCCGGGATCTTAATTGGCGAGTTCCCCAGGTTGCACACCCGTAGGGGTATGGTACCATCCCGTACGACCGCTACGGTTCTGGCCAACAGCAAACCGGCCTCCACTTGTCTGAACCAACAAGGTTCTATCACAACCTCCCTTCCTTCCAGCCGCTGCTGCGCACGGACGGGTACTTCTAACTTCTGGAAAGCTTGTTGCACCGGCTTCTGCACACCCAGATACTTCCAGTACTGGGGGCCCTTATCGTGTACGAGTACTTGATCCAGACTCCGTAGGATGTTCATCCCCAGAATCACCGGCCCATGGTGAAACTCCTCGCCGCTCACTACTACGAACCCTTTTTTTCCAAGGGATTGTCCATACACCACCACATGACCCCTTTTACGGGAATGGGGAGGTTGTTTGCAGCCACCAGGGTCACCCAATTCCCGACACTAGTGGTCGTGAGATGGGCATAGTCTTCCCTAAACCGTTTCTCGGACACGGTGGACACTTGCGACCCGGTATCCAAAAGGCAACGTTGATCCCTCCCTCCTAACTTTGCCACTACCGTGGGACACTCACCGAACAAGTCGGATGAGTTGACGACATCTACTCACGCGCCGTCTTCCCCCGCGGATTGTCCCGCTACCGCGAGGGACCTTAGTTTAAAGGTCTCCTACGTCCCTCCCTTCCGGGGCGGCGGCCCAGGCAATCCAGAGCGAAATGTCCAGGCTCCTCACATTCCCAACACACCAACTCGCGGGGTCCTCTCGGGCGCACCTCCCCTCCCCGACGTCCAGCAGTCTCCGATTCCCTTTTCCTCTGAGGGTTTTTTTCCTTGGAACAATCATCGTCGTCCCAACCCCTCTTTTCGGGGTCGGCGTCCCGGCTTTCTGCCCGTTCCACCCTCTGTCTTAACTGGGACACTTCGTCCTGGACGAGAAGGAGCGTGGTGGTTAACTCCTTGATGCAGCCCTCCAAGGGACTAATCTCCGGCATCCGGACCCTATCTATCGGTTGGGTGGGTGGTGTGGACACGGCGCTGGAACTAAGCTCCGCATTTTCTTCTTTCTTCAGCGCCATCGCCAACACCTCGAAGAAGGTGAGCTTGCCATCCCCATCGACCTTATCCTGGAGGTAGTTCCGCAGGGACCTGCTCCTCAGCCCATCTATTAGAATACCTCTCAAGGTGGAATCCGGATCCCCCGTCATTAACTCTTCATCCTCCCTCGTCTGGATCTCACTCATGTATTCCTGGATCGCGTTAGCGAACTGAGAAATCGTCTCGTCTTCCCTTTGAACCCGTGCGAACACATGCTTCTTCAGTGTGGTGGTGGTGGCCTTTTCCCCATACACGCCCTTCAGAATGGCGAAGACATTGGCCAGGCGTTTTACTAAGCCACTCAGGACGTACTCTCACTGTCTTCCGGGCATCGCCAGTCAGGACCTTCAATGCCAAATTCACCTGTACCCGTTTCGGAATCTGGTAGAGGTTGATAGTGGTTTCCAACTGTTCGATCCACTCCGTCAAGGGCATATTCTGCCCGTCGAACTTGTCGAGGTGGTTGAGGGCTGCTCCGATGGGTAACCTGGACTGAGGCTGATCACTGGGCTCGTCAATCGCCTCATCGGAAGGCTCGCCGCTGTCGCTTTCCGGCTTGTCTGCTTCTTGATCCATCTTCCCCAGGTATCCTGCCGACTACGCCAAATGTAAGGGTGCCGAGATGGTGTAATACCTGCGACCGTAAAAGCGTACCACTGCTTACCTCTGATTGCGCCGCACCCTCCGTTCCGCTCCGCCAAGGCTACGAATAACTTCTCTTCGGGGCCTCTGCCCGGGGGTCAGTCTGGAAGCTGGCGGCTAGAGGAGACAAGGAATATTCTCACTGTGTGCCCACTCCTTCCTAGTAAGGGAATAAGTGGCACACCGGGTCACCTATTTGGCACTTGCGCACCAAGGTGGGAGCGAGCCCGCTAGGCCTAGCGGGGTCTCGCGACCGGCACTCAACACGGACAAGGACACACACAGAGAATACTCACACTGGTACTCTTGTCAGCTTGCTTGACGAGAACTTCCGCTCCTGGGGAGAGAATGACAGCAGCCTCCCTACAACTAAACAAGGGCTACAACAGAATTGAGCCTAACTACTATAAACTACAAATGGTTCAACATGGTTGGCTACTTCACCTAATCTCCGTCAACAGGTCAAGCAACTACAGGTCACAGTGTGACTATAATACAAATGAGGATTACCTTCACCATCCGGTCCGATGCAGGTTCCACTACCTCGCCCCGGTTGAGACAGTCTCTCCGCGGCCCCTCCCTACCCCAAAGGCGTATACAGGACGCGAGGGCCAGCCGACCCCCCGTGCCCAGCCTGCAATGGACCCCGCGCGAGCTGTCACACAGCTCACCCACTGGAGTACCCAAAGGACGGGGCTCCGCCTGAACTAGGATCGTCTCCCTGCCTAAGGACCTTGATTCGCCCCCGGGCCTTCTCCTGGCCGTGACACGGGCCTAGAGTCCGATTGCAGCCTCAGGCCTAGTGCCCACCTGAGTCAGTGCCCGCTGGATGACCTGGCCTTGTGCCCAGGGTCACCTTATAGGTACCTACTGCCCAAAGTATACTAGGGCCTAGCGCCCCCTAGCTATACCCCAGGCCTATAGCCTGTTTCTGTCCCTCGGGCCTAGTGCCCGCCTAGTCAGTGCCCGCTGGATGACCTGGCCTTGTGCCCAGGGTCACCTTATACGTCCCTACTGCCCAAAGTATACTAGGGCCTAGCGCCCCCTAGCTATACCCCAGGCCTTTAGCCTGTTTCTGTCCCTCGGGCCTAGTGCCCGCCTACGGTGTGGCTGAGGGTGGCTCGGACCTAACGCCCGAACCCCCAGGTGGGTGAGAGGTCGGGTCTGGGCCTACAGGCCACGGGCCGAGTGGATCCTCGACTGCGCGTGGCCCCGAGCCCAGACATGGCGACTCACTGGTGCCCACCGGCCGGGAGGGCCCGACTATATGCCCACAGGCCGAGAGGGCCTGACTGTGCCCACGGGCCTAATGCCCGAACACCCGGTGGTCTAGGGAGGGTAGGAGACTCGGCTCGAGGCCGCTTACCAGACCGTAGGGAGAGGCCGCAGTGGGGAGCTTCATTAGCTCTTTTGCTTCCCACACATCGCGGCATTCTCCACCGGACCTCCTGGTGGGCTCGTCTTCTCCAGCCGTCTCGACGTCTTCTCCTCGGGCATCGCCTGTCACTCTCCGCGGGGGCCTCTTCCGGCTTCCTCTGGCGCCTCTTCTGCTTCTCGGCCGCCGCCGCTGCCGCCGCTTCTTCCCCTCGACCGCCACTTCTTCTTCTTCTTCTTTTCTTCGGGAGCTCTTCACTGCTCCGGGTCCGGCGCCGACTGACTGCTCCCGCTCCGCTGCGTCTGTTATAAGACGCTGGGAGGGGGCAGCGCTATGATGCGACGAGCCCTGATTGGCTCGTCGCGGCATGCTCCCATTGGCTGACCGGGCGCGAGCCCTGATTGGCTCCCGCCCGGTGCCATCCTTGCCTCGCCGTGATTGGAGGGGCTTGAATCCCACCGGATGCAAGCCCCTCCACGCCGGAGACCCGCCGCAACGCCGCTTGTGTCCCGCCGCTGTCCGCCCGGGGGGAACGGAGGTAAGCGACCTCCCCCGTCCCCCCAACCCGCTGTCCTCTCACATTTGGAATCTGCCCTGGACCAGATTGTACAATAATTGTTATACAATTTTTATACCATATGCGGCAAGAATGGTAACCAACATATAGCTACCGACTATTATCTATTATAGCAGGACCAGTTAATGGCATTATTCAGATATGTCACATCTGCTTTGCATTCCATGTAATAGATCCATTGTCACTGTAGTTTCAGCATAACATCCCTATTGTTTCGATTTTAGCTACCCATTGGTCTGCCATCAGGTCAATCATGTCTCCCTACAAGTAGATTGGCTAATACATCTGTTAAGAGACACACGGAGGGCTCACAGATCAGACGATCATGTGAACAAGCTCCTCGCAGCGAAACGCGCGTCACTTCCGGCCCGACACCCGACTTCCGGGACCTCCGTAACGGGGCTTCGACCGCGGGCGGACTCCTCTCCAGCACATGTAGCAAGTAGAGCACCGCTCTGTGCAGCGGGTTATAGCTCTCTGGTCAGGTTTCACCCCCGTGTACCCAGCGCAGGTACAGGGGAGACGCTTCACCCACTCTGTTCATGCTGCACAGACAGGACCGTTTCACCAGCAACAAGTTTTCTGGAAATAACACCTGCCTGACCTTTCCCTGGTTACTGTATACATGCACAGGGTATTCACCCAGTGTAGGGAAACCATTTATCAGCTGTTAATTTATTGGTGCATCAATTAATTATTTAATCATTCAATTAATTAATTCTCTCTAGTATCAGCGCTACCAACTTAGTCAGGCATTTATTTATTTTGACCACAGGCATCCCGACTGGCCTATACAATACTATCACTAGTGTTTATTTACAGATAGTCTGTCTTCACTAATTGTGACTATTATTTAAATATAACTGTATCCTTTCTTAACAGACTGTCAGCTGCTTTCGCAGCTTAAGTGCTGGATTCAATGTGAATTCCTCAGGAACTTTTTATGTTGTTATATGAGTCAGTATTCTGCAACATTTTCAGCGATTCATCACTGTGACAATTATTTAAAAACAACTGTATCTGAGGGGCGTGGCCAGGACGGGCATGGAGTAGCACCCAGTTTGTGCAGCTCTCCAGCCACAGTATCCTGCAACTTCATCCTGTATCCCCACCTGGGTCCCACACTGCAGCCACCGCTTTATGAGTGCCCCCTGCCCCCCCTGGAGCACTCTTGTACTTGCCGCTGCTGTTCCTGGAGATCCGGGAGCTCTAGACGCCGGCGGGCCCTGATCTGTGCCTGGAGCAGCCGCCTCGTGCGGGGACCGGAAGTTCGGCTCCTGTGTGCTCGCCGCTCGCTGCAGCCGCCTGAAGTGCAGGGAGATCGCGGGCGCTGTGATCCCCCTCCACCGCCCCGCTGGTCTTCTGTGGAGCCCGGGGGAGGCCGCGGCTGAGGACCCGTCTGCCGTCCTGGTTGTTGCCGAGACACGCTGCCCGCGACGCCGGAAGTGCGGCTCCGCTATCCAACACCGCCTGCACCAGCCAGCAGAAATATACCTGTGGGGGACTGCAGAACATAAGTGAAACGCCTTTGAGCCTGTCAGAGGAATTTAGAGGGGTGTTGGGTCGCTTTGTGTGCTTGTGAAAATACTGACTTGGCGACCACTACCTGGACCTTCTTCACCACACTGTGATCAGGGTGCTGGGGAAGCACTTTGTACATATATCCTGAGGCTGTGACCCTGCTGGAGTTATATACGTATCTGCAGCTGTCTGACGCCCGGCGACTGGTCGGGGTGGGCAACCCCCCTCCCTCTGCTTATATTTATTTTGATATCTCCTGCACTGACACCGTGTTGTCCAAAATGGTGAAAGGCCGCCAGACCGGCGCGTCGGCGGGAGCGATGGATAAGTTTGTTCGTGACCAGGGCCCTCAGCTGCGGAGAGCAGAGGCTACAAGATCTGAGGTATCACCTCCTTCTCCTGCCTACAGTTCCGTCTCCTCTGATCCTCCTGATGCTGCACTGCAGAGAGTTCTGGACGCGGTAAATGCTAGTGAAGTACGCCTGGCTGATAAAATCGGGCAGGTGCAGTCCGACCTCTCCATTATTCATCAAGATCTACAGCGGGTGAGAGAGAGAGTGGGAGAAGCGGAGACCCGTATATCCAATGTTGAAGACTCCGTCGGCCCGCTGGGTCGCCGCACTGATGCTTTGGAATCTCAGATGAATGATGTTCGCAAAAAGCTTACGGACGTGGAAGGGCGTCTGCGGCGCAATAATGTCCGCTTCATTGGCCTGCCTGAGAAAGAAGAAGGCTCCGCTCCTGAGGAATTTCTCATAAAATGGCTCCGTGATTTTTTTGGATCTGAGGAATTCTCACCGTATTTCACTATAGAGCGGGCTCATAGAGTTCCAATGCGCCCGCTGCCACCGGGGGCCCCACCCCGTACCTTTATTGCTAAGTTCCTTCATTTCCGTGACCGAGACACAATCCTGAGGCTGTATCGCACTAAGGGCCCTTTGAAATGGAATGGATCGTCAATATCGGTATTTCCGGATTTTGCGGTGGATGTGCAAAAAGATAGGGCTCAGTTTCTACCTGTCAAGAGGCGACTCCGTGAACTTGAACTGCCGTATGCCATGCTCTTCCCATCTAGACTGCGGGTGGTGGCTGATGGGGAAACAAAGTTTTTCACGACTCCTCGTGAGGCCATGGTGTGGCTGGATAGACGATTCCCGGCGAGACGTGCCCTTGCAGATTAGTGAATATCCGGCTGATTCCGAAGGCTGATTTTCTCCTGTTTTTTTCCCTTTTTTCTTAGTTACTTATTTTGTCTGCTTGAGATATAGGTGTTAGTTAGGGCGAGGCGACAGGATACGGGAATGTTTGATTGCTGTCACTGTTCCCTTTAGCCCCCGCTACCCTGTTCTCGCAGTTCAGTGCGGGCCTGTTTGAGTGCTACCAATGCCCCCTTTACACTGTTATCGCAGCTTAGACAGGACATATGTATACCCTTTAAGTCAATCACGATATACTTGATACGTTCTTGTGTTTGGTTATACCTTGGGGTTCGTATGATCTCTCTTCTTCCTGTTGTATTAACGGTCTCTATGCGGGAGGATGAGGGGAGGGGGGGATCGCGGAATGCTTGTCCTGACGTAGGTGGTTTTTTGATATCCAAGTGTGTTTTTATTCTGGATATTAGTGGGACCTAGGGGGTGGATCTTTATGATCCCCCCTCATTTGTTTTTTGTTTTCGAGGGGGGAAAGGATAATGGCTGGGAGCAACCCTCTAATTTTGTGGGTTTTATAGTTGTTCTCTATTCCCGAGAGTCATTATATTCTTGGCCCCGATCAAGAAGTGTTTGCACTGGCCGATGGTGCAATACAGTTAGGTTCATATTAAGTTTCTGGTATGAACACTCAGTTTTGGGATCCAGGTATGCTGCATGTTGGGGGTGGTATACAGGGTGGGGGGAAGGGGAGGGGGTTGGGTTATGTTTATTTTTTGAGCGGAAATGTATGTAGAGAAAATACGTGGTTTACAACTATGCAATATAAGCAGTGGTGTCTGGTTGCAAAATTTGTATGTGGCGGGGCTGACCGGCCGCGGGGCACTGCACTGATTATACCTTTGCTGTATTATGACGGGGATTAAGGTGGTTTCGTGGAATGTGAGAGGGCTCAATGATAAAGTTAAGAGGTCTCTTGTGCTCCGACAGCTCAAACACTATGCGGCTGATATTGTCTGTCTTATGGAAACACATTTGGTAGGTAGTAAGATTCTCTCTCTGAAGAAGCCCTGGGTGGGTTGGGCATACCACTCTATGCACACGTCCGCCTCGCGCGGGGTGTCAGTCCTTATTAAGCGGACCGTCCCTTTTGTAATGGAATCGATACAAACGGATCCTTGGGGGAGATATGTGTTTTTGAAATGTAGGTTATTTTATGTACCTGTCCTCCTGCTGGCAGTCTACGTGCCCCCTCCATACTCCCCCGATATACTTAAAAAGGTTGCTGGGTTCATGGCCTTGTCTCCCGGGGTGTCTGTCATTTGTTTGGGGGATTTCAATAATGTGCTGGACGTGGTCATGGATAGGCTCTCCATGTCGCCATCTGCTGCAGGTCCTGGGAGGTCTGGGTTTGCAAATGTGGTCTCGGGGTTGGGCCTGGTCGATCCATGGAGACTGAGACACCCTTCTCTTAAACAATACTCATGTTTCTCACACTCCCATTCTTCGTTCTCTAGGATTGACCTGGCCCTCCTTTCGAGTGACATGGTTCCCCGCGTCGGTAACATTAGATATGAGACCAGAGGTATATCGGACCACTCCCCATTGACCTTTAATTTAGATTTTAATTGTGATAGAGGTCAAGCTGTGTGGAAATTTAACCCGTTCTGGCTTGTTCACATGGGAGATGGATCTGAAATGGTGGCCGCATGGCGGGAGTTCTTCGCGTTGAATAGCACCGGCCAGTCTATCTCTAACCTATGGGACACATTTAAGGCCTTTTTACGGGGGAGTTTGATTAAACGGGTGTCAGAATTAAAATCCTTCTATAGGAAAAGGGAGGCTGAGTTGGAGACCCGATGTGTCGCTGCAGAACTACAATATTTGCAGGATTCCTTGATCGGTTCCAAGTCAGCCTGGCTGTCGGCTCAGAGGGAATGGAGAGATTACCTAATGGAAAAGACTCAGCATAGACTCCTCTTCTCATCTCATACCTTTTATGCCACGGGGGACAGGCCAGGGACATATCTGGCTTCTCTGGCTCGGGGAGACAGACCTTCTAGTGTGGTGGTAGAGATTGTGAGTGTTGAAGGTGTCCACCTGACCCAGACTCCACAGATGACGGCTGAATTTGCATCCTTCTATAGTCGCTTATATAAATCTAAATTAGATTGCACCTCTTCACAGTTAAATGATTATTTAGACCGTGTCGGCTTCCCCACCTTGTCCGGGGAGGCTTGCGACCTTTTGGAGGCGCCCATTTCCCCCGATGAAGTTAGAGCAGCGATTGAGGCCTCTCCTAATGGTAAAGCCCCGGGATTGGATGGAATACCATCCGAGGTTTACAAACATAACTTGGATTTTTTTGTTCCCCACCTACTTGAGTTATATAACCAGATGTTTACACAGGATTCTCTTCCCCCGTCTATGGCGGAGGCAGTGATTGTGGTTCTCCCTAAGCCTGACAAGGATCCCAAGAGAGTGGAATCCTACCGTCCTATATCCCTCCTACCCACTGACATTAAAATTTTGGCCAAGATATTGGCTGGCAGATTAAATACAGTTATTTCCCACATTATACACCCGGATCAGACGGGATTCATGCCTAATAAATCGACCTCCATTAACCTCAGACGTTTGTTTACCCACCTACAAATCCCTCGGGCGGACCCTTCCTCCTCCATTGTTGTCTCGCTGGATGCCGCTAAGGCTTTTGACTCTGTGGAGTGGGAATATTTATGGGAAGTTATGCGTAGATTTGGCATTGGCCCGAAATTTATTAAATATGTCCGACTGATGTACTCCTCTCCCTCGGCAAGGGTGGCGGTCAATGGTTTTGTATCTCACTCCTTTCCCCTGTCTAGAGGCACGCGACAGGGCTATCCCTTGTCCCCTACTCTGTTTGCTATGGCCATTGAACCCCTGGCATGTCTTCTGAGAACAGATGCGGGTATTTATGGACTTAAAGTGGGTGCTCGGGAGGATAGAGTGGCCCTGTACGCTGATGACATCCTGATGTTTGTGGATCGCTATGCTGAGTCTATGCCTAGGATCTTGGAAATTATTGATGGGTTTGGGCGATACTCTGGCTTACTGATAAATTGGGAGAAATCCTTTATTATCCCACTTAAGGGTGAGGCCCCTGCCCCCCCATTGATGGTTCTTCCATTGAAGTGGGTGGAATCATTCAAATATTTGGGTGTTTGGGTGTCTAATGACCCTCAAAAATTCTCTTCTCTCAATATCACTCCTCAAATAGTATACCTCCGCGGCCGGGTGCAGACGTGGGGTAAGTTGCCCTTAACAGTCACGGGGAGGGTTAATATGGTTAAAATGGTCTTCCTGCCCAAGCTACTCTATGTCCTGCAGCAATCACCCGTTTATATTCCACAGAAGATCTTTAAACAAATAGATGGGTTGATTTCCTCCCTGGTGTGGGCTAGTAAACGTGCACGCTTAAAACTAGATACCATGACCAGAACACGTGAAATGGGCGGTCTGGCCCTCCCCAATTTCCGTTTTTACTACTACGCGGCGCAATTGACACATATCTGGGAGTGGGTCAATGATCTCGGCCCCCTGGCTTTGCATTCACTGATGTTGCATCACGACTACCCGGGGGGCTCCCCATTACAGCTACTTCTCTGTGGCAGTGTTAAAATGTCCACAATACCGCTTATTAAGCAAGCCATCCTGGTATGGAAAATGGTGCACTCGGTGATGCGGGGCCATGGCGTCGACCCCGACACCCCTCTGGATAATATTTATGGGTTGCCTGAACTGTGTCAGCTTCAGATCCGAGAGGTTTGGGGAAGATGGGGAGTATCATCTATGGGCCATATATATAGTGATGGGGTTCTCAATTCTTTCCAACAACTTCAACACGCACACAACATTCCCTCAAGGTTCTTTTTCCAATTCCTACGGCTGAGACATGCACTGGCAGCCCAGTTCCCAAATGGCCCTCCAGTCTTAACTGACTCCCCGGTTAAAACAATGTTGCAGACGCTAGACGCGGGACACTTAGTTTCTAGAATATATGGTCGTATCCTGCTAATGCACCATAGTGACCCTCTCACGGCTCTTCGGGGTAGGTGGGAATCAGATGTGGGCATGCTATCGGATGATGCATGGAATACTGCCATAGGGGCCCATCGGATCTCCACCTCCTCTGTTAGATATCAGCAAATACAACTATACATTCTACACAGGGTGTATATGACCCCGGTGAGACTAGCACATATCGGGGGAGCCCACACCTCGCAATGCCCTAGATGTGGAGCCATGGATGCAGACTTCTGGCACTTACTGTGGGTGTGTCCTGGCGTGTCTGTGTTTTGGACGGCGGTTATACGGATCCTGTGTGACACAGGTATTCCCTCCTTCGTGTGTACCCCTACACTTTGTACACTGTTGATTGTGGACGAGGAAGCCTTGGATCCACCTAGTAGACGATACGTTATTAATCTATGCGCTTTAGCTAGGGTCTGTATTGCCCGACTATGGCTGGCTAGTGAAGCCCCGACAACTGGGGCGTGGATATCCCTGGTCAATGAAACGATTGCGCATGAAAAATTTGTGTTTCTTGCTAGGAAGGTGGAGAAGAAATGGTCAACAATATGGGGTAGATGGATGGATTCTAAATATTACAAAGAGAGATATAGTTAAAACCGGGTTATTTTCAGTGTGTCAATATGGGATGTTGTGTGAGAGAGGGGTCCTCGCGGCCGGTCTTGCCTTGCTATGATATATGTAACATACTGTGACATTTCTGCTGTGTCTAAGAGTTTCAGGGAACTGTTATGCTTTAAATGTGTAGAACTAAGATACCGTTGCTCTGTGACTATGGCCCTCATTCCGAGTTGTTCGCTCGGTATTTTTCATCGCATCGCAGTGAAAATCCGCTTAGTACGCATGCGCAATGTTCGCACTGCGACTGCGCCAAGTAACTTTACTATGATGAAAGTATTTTTACTCACGGCTTTTTCTTCGCTCCGGCGATCGTAATGTGATTGACAGGAAATGGGTGTTACTGGGCGGAAACACGGCGTTTCAGGGGCGTGTGGCTGAAAACGCTACCGTTTCCGGAAAAAACGCAGGAGTGGCCGGAGAAACGGTGGGAGTGCCTGGGCGAACGCTGGGTGTGTTTGTGACGTCAACCAGGAACGACAAGCACTGAACTGATCGCACAGGCAGAGTAAGTCTGGAGCTACTCTGAAACTGCTAAGTAGTTAGTAATCGCAATATTGCGAATACATCGGTCGCAATTTTAAGAAGCTAAGATTCACTCCCAGTAGGCGGCGGCTTAGCGTGTGTAACTCTGCTAAATTCGCCTTGCGACCGATCAACTCGGAATGAGGGCCTATATGCTCTATAGGTAATAATGTTTAATTGATATACTATAGACTGCATACATGTAATGTTATCTCCACACATGTTGGGTGTGGTCTATGTTTGTGTGTTGTTTGTGTGAAGTGTTAACGCAAAATTTAAAATCTCAATAAAAAATATTGAATTTAAAAAAACAACAACTGTATCTTTCAGCAATAGACAGACAGCTGCCTTTGCAGCCCATGTGGTGTATTCTAAGTGTATTGTCATGTTGCTATATGAATCAGTATTCTCACAATATATTCAGCAACTCATTATTGTGGCCATTATTTAAATACAATTGTATCTTTCTGTAATAAGACTGATAGCTGCTCAGGCAGCCTTTGTGCTGGAATCTATGTCAATCTTTATGTATGATTCAACATATTTCTGCTACATTCATACCTCATTAATTAGGACATACCACTCTCATAATTGTTTCAACACAATTCGTTTGTGGTAAATCTTGTATGTGTTTTTACCACAATTCTTGTGTGGGGGATTTCCCATGCAGTGCCGTTTCTAGCGGCGGGCGAGCCGTGCAACCGCACGGGGTGCCCGCCGCGGCACTTTGTTACTCGTTATCGCCTCTCCCCGAGTGCTCCTGCTCGGGGGCGGAGTTTCGCGGAATGACGCGTTGCGTCGTGACGTCACGACGCAAACGCGTCATTCCGCGAAGCTCCACCCCCGAGCAGGAGCGCTCGGGGAGAGGCGATAAGGAGAATGCATGGAAGGAGGAGGCGGCCGCCGGCGCGAGGGACGAGAGTCGGTGGGACCGAAGAGCGGGAAGACGTAAGTATTCTCTCTCTCTCCCTCCCCCTTCCTTCCCCCCACTTGAAACCTGCCTGCTGCACTGTGTAAAATGGGGACACCTGCCTATGGGGGAAACCTGCCTGCCGCACTTTGTAAAATGGGGACACCTGCCTATGGGGATACCTGCCTGCCGCGCTGTGTAAAATGGGGGCACCTGCCTGCATACTGTGTAAAATGGGGATATCTGCCTACCGTACTGTGTAAAATGGGGATACCTGCCTGCCGCACTGTGTAAAATGGGGATATCTGCCTGCCGTGCTGTGTAAAATGGGGATACCTGCCTTCTGTACTGTGTAAAATGGGAATTCCTGCCTGCCGCACTTTGTAAAATGGGGATATCTGCCTGCCGCACTGTGTAAAATGGGGATACCTGCCTGCTGTACTGTGTAAAATGGGGAACCCTGCCTGCCGCACTGTGTAAAATGGGGGCACCTGCCTGCTGTACTGTGTAAAATGGGGGCACCTGCCTGCTGTACTGTGTAAAATGGGGGCACCTGCCTGCTGTACTGTGTAAAATGGGGATACCTGCCTGCCGCACTGTGTAAAATGGGGGCACCTGCCTGGGTACTGTGTAAAATGGGGATATCTGCCTGCCGCACTGTGTAAAATGGGGATATATGCCTGCTGTACTGTGTAAAATGGGGATACCTGCCTGCTGTACTGTGTAAAATAGGGACACCTGCCTGCATACTGTGTAAAATGGGGATATCTGCCTGCCGCACTATGTAAAATGGGGGCACCTGCCTGCCGCACTGTGTAAAATGGGGACACCTGCCTGCGTACTGTGTAAAATGGGGATACCTGTCTGCGTACTGTGTAAAATGGGGATACCTGCCTTCCGCACTGTGTAAAATGGGGGCACCTGCCTGCTGCACTGTAAAATGGGGATACCTGCCTGCCGCACTGTGTAAAATGGGGATACCTGCCTGTCGCACTTTGTAAAATGGGGATATCTGCCTACCGTACTGTGTAAAATGGGGATACCTGCCTGCCGCACTGTATAAAATGGGAATACCTGCCTTCCGCACTGTGTAAAATGGGGATACCTGCCTGCCGCACTGTGTAAAATGGGGATACCTGCCTGCCGCACTGTGTAAAATGGGGATACCTGCCTGCCGCACTGTGTAAAATGGGGATACCTGCCTGTGTACTGTGTAAAATGGGGATACCTGCCTGCCGCACTGTGTAAAATGGGGATACCTGCCTGCCGCACTGTGTAAAATGGGAATACCTGCCTGCCGCACTGTGTAAAATGGGGATACCTGCCTGCCGCACTTTGTAAAATGGGGATACCTGCCTGCCGCACTGTGTAAAATGGGGATACCTGCCTGTGTACTGTGTAAAATGGGGATACCTGCCTGTCGCACTTTGTAAAATGGGGATATCTGCCTACCGTACTGTGTAAAATGGGAATACCTGCCTGCCGCACTGTGTAAAATGGGGATACCTGCCTGCCGTACTGTGTAAAATGGGGATACCTGCCTGTGTACTGTGTAAAATGGGGATATCTGCCTGCTGCGCTGTGTAAAATGGGGATACCTGCCTGCCGCACTGTGTAAAATGGGGGCACGTGCCTGCTGCGCTGGGTAAAATGGGGATACCTGCCTGCAGCACTGTGTAAAATGGAGGCACGTGCCTGCTGCGCTGTGTAAAATGGGGTTACCTGCCTGCCGCACTGTGTAAAATGGGGACACCTGCCTGCCGCACTGTGTAAAATGGTGACACCTGCCTGCCGCGCTGTGTAAAATGGGGATACCTGCCTGTCGCACTTTGTAAAATGGGGATATCTGCCTACCGTACTGTGTAAAATGGGGATACCTGCCTGCCGCACTGTGTAAAATGGGAATACCTGCCTGCCGCACTGTGTAAAATGGGGATACCTGCCTGTCGCACTGTGTAAAATGGAGATATCTGCCTGCCGCACTGTGTAAAATGGGGATACCTGCCTGCGTACTGTGTAAAATGGGGTCACGTGTCTGCCGCGCTGTGTAAAATGGGGATATCTGCCTGTTGCACTGTGTAAAATGGGGATATCTGCCTGCCGCACTGTGTAAAAGGGGGATATCTGCCTTCCGCACTGCGTAAAATGGGGGCACCTGCCTGCCGCACTGTGTAAAATGGGGATACCTGCCTGCTGCACTTTGTAAAATGGGGATACCTGCCCGCGTACTGTGTAAAATGGGGATACAGTATCTGCCTACCGTACTGTGTAAAATGGGGATACCTGCCTGCCGCGCTGTGTAAAATGGGGACACCTGCCTGTCGCGCTGTGTAAAATGGGGACACCTGCTTGCCCCACTGTGTAAAATGGGGATATCTGCCTGCCGCACTGTGTAAAATGGGGATATCTGCCTGCCGCACTGTGTAAAATGGGAATACCTGCCTGCCGCACTGTGTAAAATGGGGATATCTGCCTGCCGCACTGTGTAAAATGGGGATACCTGCCTGCGTACTGTGTAAAATGGGGGCACGTGCCTGCCGCGCTGTGTAAAATGGGGATATCTGCCTGCCACACTGTGTAAAATGGGGATATCTGCCTGCCGCACTGGGTAAAATGGGGATATCTGCCTGCCGCACTGTGTAAAATGGGGATATCTGCCTGCCGCACTGTGTAAAATGGGGGCACCTGCCTGCCGCACTGTGTAAAATAAGGATACCTGCCTGCTGCACTTTTTTTTGTAAAATGGGGATACCTGCCTGCGTACTGTGTAAAATGGGGATATCTGCCTACTGTACTGTGTAAAATGGGGATACCTGCCTGCCGCACTGTGTAAAATGGGGATACCTGCCTGCTGCACTTTTTTTGTAAAATGGGGATACCTGCCTGCGTACTGTGTAAAATGGGGATATCTGCCTACCGTACTGTGTAAAATGGGGGCACCTGCCTGCCGCACTGTGTAAAATGGGGACACTTGCCTGCTGTAATGTGTAAAAAGGGGACTTTTTTATTTTTATTTTTTCCCCTGTGGTGGGTGTGATGATATCAGATGATGCCACGCCCACTTTAACGAGACCACGCCCATTTTAATCAGGCCACACACCTTTGTCGGGAGCGCGCGCACCGAAGGCGCGCGCATGCTTTTTCTCTTTATGTCAATATGGGGGGGGGGGGGGGCGCATTTTGAAATCTCGCACTGGGAGCGAAAATATCTAGAAACGGACCTATTCCCATGGGAGAGAAAATAATATGTCCATTCCTTTGAGGCTTTCTTTTTTACCCACCAATATTTTGGTTCCCCTGAAAACTGTGTTTCTTCTACACTACTCCATGGCAGCCATTACTCTGGGATTTATCCCTACTCCTAGATTTCAGACAGGAAGTTTTTTCTATTTTAGGATCCGCCCCTTCTGGGAATATAGGTCCGTCCGCCTCTGGCTTCCCCAGTCTTTTTTCCTGTCTCCTTAGATAGTGACAGTGTAGTCGTGTTATTTTATTTCAAATATGAGGCTTACCAGGATTTTCCCGGCCTAATGCGCCTCTGTGAGCCGCGGCTGGAAGGGGTTTGGCACCCAGGATCAATGGGCAGCATTGTAATTACTGCCTGTGGCAGTATAAAGCTGAAGGAAAACCATAATAATTGCTGCCTGTGGCAGTACAAATATGGAAAGTCACTGCTTGTTTTATGGTACCTGCTTGGAGGAGACGGAATATACTGAACTGAAGTGTAGGGACGACCAGCTGGCTGGATTACTGTGAGTGCCCCCGCTCCCGTTGCCGCTAGCGTCCGCCGAGACGCCGGAGACTGGAGGGCGGAAGTCGCGCTGAGCCTGGAGGGCAGCGCTGGACGCGGCGGGCGGAAGTGCGCGGCCGAATACCGGAAGTTGCCGTGTATCGGTCTGCGCATGCGCCGCCCGGAGGCTGAGAGTCAGAGGGATAAAAATGGCGCGGTCCACCGCTGAGAGTGAGAGGGGTGCAGAGGATACTGTTCCCAGATATAAGGGAATAGATAATAATTGGAAAAGGATTACTGAAGACTTTATCAGCATGGATAAAGAGATGTCTCCCTCCACGCCTACATGTGCCCAGGAATGGTAAGCAGTCTCATTTAGGGCACTTATTATGTTATGTAGTTAGGGTGCTTAGTATATCATTTGCTTTGGTTGCAGTGTGTCTGATGTTCCTAGGAAAAGAACATGTAAAAAGAAGCATCATTTGGCTTGTTCTGGATGTAGGAAAAGTTTTTCAAGAGATAAACATAGCAAGTTATGCGATGATTGTGAAGCATCCCAGGGCCAATCTAAGCAGATTCAGGATCTGATGGAATGGATGAAAAAGTCATTCGTAACAAAGGATGAATTAAAGGAGCTTCAGGGGGCTAAAAGATCCAGGTCGCAGACCAGTCTAGATGCTGCTGAGGATTCAGATAGTCTCGTTGTATTGGATTATGCTGATAGTCCGTCTCCGGCAGAGTCTGAGGAGGCTCAGGAGCCAGATAGGTCATTTAATTTGGATATAGTGGATAGCTTACTAAAGCATATGTATAGAGCTTTAAATATTAAGGATGAAGCACAGGAGGATGATGCTCAGGATCCTTTATTTGAAGATAGGATTAAGAAAAGCCGATGTTTTCCGGTGCATAAAGTGTTGAAGGAGATTATGTCAGTGCAGTGGCAGACTGCGGACAAGCGTCTCAATTATATGAAGAGGTTGGAGCGTATGTTTCCGGTACAGGATGTAGAATTCATTAAATGGTGTGAATTGCCTAAAGTGGATGCTGCTGTGGCAGAAGTTGTTTCCAAAACCACCATCCTGTTAGAAGACGGTGCGGTGCTTAAGGATGCGATGGACAAGAAGGTTGAGAGTTCCTTGAAAAAAGTCCACAAAGCATCAGCAGTGACGCTGAAGGCTGGGGTAGCGATGGCGTCAACAACCAGAACCCTGAGACTATGGGGGAACAACCTGCATCATGATTTGGAGGATCAGGTATCCAGACATCACCTGCAGAAAGACCTGGCTGTGATAATGAAGGCGGTGGAGTATCTGTGTGAGGCCTCTCTTGAGGTAGTAGAATATGCAGCAAAATCATTAGCGGCAGGTGTTGCGGCTAGAAGGTCATTGTGGCTGCGTACCTGGACAGAAACGTCCACTCTAAAAATAGATTGGTAGCTCTTCCTTATGAAGGATCTCGCCTCTTTGGAAGTAAGCTGGAGTCCATAATCAATGTAATGTCAGGCGGTAAATCCGCAAAGCTGCCGTTTGATAGGAAAACAAGGTTTAGGGCTTCTTCACCTAAACAGCAGTTTAAAGAGGCCAGGTCATACAGGCCAGGTAGGCAGTATGGTAGATACACTCCAACAACTACCAGGCAGTCCTTTCGTCAGTCTGGCAGAAGAGGAAATAGGAAATTCTGACTATATGATGCCCCAGAGTGCTGCGCCAGTAGGAGGCAGATTAATGAAATTTGCGGATCAGTGGCAGGAGTCAACTCAAGAAGCCTGGGTATTAAAAGTAATCTCCCAGGGTTATCGCATAAGGAGCCGATAGGGCGGAATTTTGTGAAGTCAAAAAGTTTAACGTCAAAAGAACAGATAATAGCCTTTCAGGATATTATAGAAAACCTCATCAAAACACAGGCGGTTGTAAAGGTGCCGGTGGCAGAGGAGAGAAGAGGTTTTTATTCCAGGATGTTCCTGATTCAGAAACCATCAGGGGAATTCAGGGCCATTCTGGATTTAAGAAGTTTAAACAAATTTCTTATAAAGAAAAGGTTTCACATGGAAACATTGAAGACCATATTATTAGGGATAAAGCAGGAAGACTTTATGGCCTCTATAGATCTGAAGGACGCCTACTTTCATGTGCCAATTCACAGGGACGACCAGAGGTTTCTAAGTTTTTACGTCCTTGGAAAACACCTTCAATTTACCTGCCTGCCGTTCGGCCTGTCTTCCTCACCGAGAGTCTTCACGAAAGTGCTTCTAGCTCTAGTGGCACATATGAGAGTGATGGGCATAGCATTATGGCCGTACCTGGACGACTTGCTGATCTGTGCGAGTACGAAAGCGACTCTAATAACAACTGTACAGAAGACTCTTCAGATTCTTCAAGCTCATGGTTGGCTAGTGAATTGGAAGAAGAGCAAGCTAGATCCAACACAAGGTCTGCAGTTCCTAGGTGTTTGGATAGATTCGAAAAAGTACACGGTAGCATTATCAGAAGACCGATGCAAAAAGATTCAAGATCTTTCATCCCTGGTTCAGGTAGAGGACAGCATTTCACTCCGTCTGGGCCTGCGTCTTGTGGGGATGTTGTCTTCTACGATAGATGTAGTACCCTGGGCCAGGTGGAAAATGAGAACGTTCCAGTGGGACATAATCAGAGCGGTCCGTATAGGCAGAGACCTAGACCACAAGATAATCCTCACTCAAGGAGCAAAGAAGTCCCTGGATTGGTGGATGGACCAGAGTTTAAGGCAGAGGTCAGTGTCCTTAGCACAACCCAAGTACGCTGTCTTAACAACAGATGCAAATGCCACAGGTTGGGGAGGTCATCTGTTAAGTCACACATGCCAGGGGTCATGGTCCACCCAAGAAAAACTCATGTCTTCCAACAAACGAGAAATGAGGGCAGTGTGGAATTTGATATGTTGTTTTCAGATGTTGCTGGTGCAGTCTCATCTGAGAGTGTTCTCGGACAATGTCACAGTCGTGGTATATTTAAACCGACAAGGAGGCACCAGAAGTCGAGATCTATGGGTGGAAGTAGCGAAGATTTTGGATTGGGCAGTACAAAATCTAAAGTCCATAACAGCCCTTCATGTTCCAGGAGAATCCAATTTAGTGGCGGATTACCTGAGCAGACACGAGGTATTACCAGGAGAATGGGAGCTGAATCCTCAAGTGTTCCACTTAATAGCACAGAGGTTTGGGTACCCTCAGATAGACCTGATGGCCACATCCCAGAATACGAAAGTGGAACATTTCTTTTCAAGGTACCAGTCTCCAAATTCCAACGGGACAGATGCTCTCTCCCAGAGGTGGAACTTCAGTCTCAGTTATGTGTTCCCTCCACTACCAATGATACCTCGAGTTCTACGGAAAATCAGAGAGGAGAAGGCGGTAGTAATAATAATTCTACCTCACTGGCCAAACAGAGTGTGGTTTCCCACGGTACTCAGAATGGCAATACAGGGTCCATGGATCTTACCAGTAGAACCAGAGCTACTACGTCAAGGACCAGTCTTTCACCCAAACCCACAGAGTCTTCATTTGACGGCGTGGAAGTTGAAAGGTCAATCCTGAAAACTAAAGGCCTTTCAGAACAGGTTGTCACCTTACTTATGAAAGCAAGGAAGAGCACCTCTTCAAAATCCTACTATAGAGTGTGGAAAAAATTTGGAGATTGGTTGGGAGATGATGCCGAAATCTCTAAGGTTGAAGTTCCTCAGGTACTGCAGTTCTTAAGCGAAGGTTTTCAGATGGGTTTGGCGGTATCAACCATCAAGGTACAAATATCAGCCTTAAGTATATTGCTGGATAGGAAGTTGTCGGAGGATAACCTGGTACAGAGATTCTGTCAAGCCATCAAGAGGGAACGTCCTAGAGTTAGATCAGTTATGCCAACCTGGGATCTGAACCTTGTTCTGAACACGCTGATGGATTCACCTTTCGAACCTCTGCGGGAAATCTCTTTAAAAATGCTTACCTGGAAGGTAGTTTTCCTCACGGCAATAACTTCAGCGAGAAGGGTTGAAGAACTACAGGCTCTCTGGGCTGAGGAGCCCTACCTGAATATTCTTCCAGACAGAATAATATTAAGGAATAATCCTGAATTTCTACCAAAAGCAGTATCAAACTTCCATATGAGTCAAGAAATCATTCTACCATCTTTCTTTCCGTACCCAACGGATGATTACGAAGAAAGACTGCATATGCTGGATGTTTTGCGGGCAGTCTCTATATACTTGGAGAGAGTGAAAGACTTCCGGAAAGTTAAGAATTTGTTTGTTCTACACTCTGGAGTCAAAAAAGGTGAATCACCTTCTAAAAACACGATTTCTAGGTGGATCACGGAATTGATTGCATTCACCTATCAAGAAAATGGCCGACCAGTTCCAGACCACATTAAGGCACACTCTACGAGGGCTGTGGCTACATCCTGGGCAAGGAAAGCACAGGTGTCGATTAAAGAGATATGTGCAGCAGCGACGTGGTCGTCCATCCATACATTCACCAGACACTATGGCTTGGATGTCTCTGGTGGTCACTTTGGAGAAGCAGTACTGAAGGAAGCAACTGCATAAAGATTTACTTTAAGCATCATTTGGGTTCTGTGTGGTTTATTTCCCTCGCTACTAGGATGCTTTGGTATATCCCAGAGTAATGGCTGCCATGGAGTAGTGTAGAAGAAAGTAGCAAATTATACTTACCGATAATTTCATTTCTTCAAGATACTCCATGGCAGCCTAGTTTTCCCACCTCAGTATATCTTTGTTTTTTCTCAGGCTCCGTCAAGGAGACACTCAAAAGACTGGGGAAGCCAGAGGCGGACGGACCTATATTCCTAGAAGGGGCGGAGCCTAAAATAGAAAAAACTTCCTGTCTAAAATCTAGGAGTAGGGATAAATCCCAGAGTAATGGCTGCCATGGAGTATCTTGAAGAAATGAAATTATCGGTAAGTATAATTTGCTACTTTTTTCTTGGGGCAATAATTGCCTATTTATAACACCTTTCTCTGTACCTCCGTGCCTCAACTTGCTTAAGTAGTAGCTATCCCCCATGCTGAGAGGTATCCACTTTATTCTCTACAGCAGAGGTTCTCAAACTCGGTCCTCAAGGGCTCACACGGTGCATGTTTTGCAGGTAACTCAGCAGGTGCATAGGTGTATTAATTACTCACTGACACATTGTAAAAGGTCCACAGGTGGAGCTAATTATTTCACTTGTGATTCTGTGAGGAGACCTGCAAAACATGCACTGTGTGAGCCCTTGAGGATTGAGTTTGAGAACCTCTGCTCTACAGTCATACCATGCTGGACCTGCCCGATCTCGTCTGATCTTGGAAGCCAAGCAGCATTGGGCCCGGTCAGTACCAGAAAGGCAGTAGCGGATCTTGCCACGGGCAAGCAGGACTTTTGCCCGGGGCGCCGCCTTCCGGAGGGCGCCGCACCAGGGCAAGATCTGCTGCTGTTGTGTGCTCCCCGCTGGCCGCAGCCCCCCTGCTGCCGCTGGCCGCTGCCTCCAGCCCCCCGCTGCCGCTGTGAAGTGAAACTAGACGTGTACGCGTCTAGTTTCCCTTCGTGGAGAGGACCTTTGCTGTGCGGTGCGCGATGACGTCATCGCGCACCGCACATCATTTCAGTCTGTACAGGGGGCGTACATGACCACGCCCCCTTACAAAGCCACGCCCCCTATTGCCGCCCAGGGTGCACAGAGCGCCAGAACCGGCCCTGCAGAAAGGGTGACCCTCTGGGAATACTGGGTACTGTAGTATTAAGGAACATACCTTCCGCCGATCAGCAAACTCCATTGCAAGTAAACTATGCAGAATACTTACCTCAGCTGACTACTATAATAGGAGTCCGGATTCACAAAAGCCGGTTTTCTTGAATCTCTCTTATGAATACACAGGTGTATATCAAATCATAAGTTGATAGAGATAACAAGAATTTAAAATCCAGTGGCTGTACAGACAAACTTTCTGCCACCCACTTCAAATCAAGTGAGTGACATATCACCATATCGTTACCTAATACGTGTTATTTAATACTTGTTTTAACCAATTATACTGATTTACACAGCAACATTTTTATATTATCTTTTTCGTTTGTAGAGTATATTAAAAGTTAAGTTTTATTGTTGCATATACATTCTATAAGTTTCATAACTTTACTAATCAGTCAATTTAAATAAAGTGTGCCCCAGAGAGACATAATAAAGTCTTTCTTTTGCTTCTCTGCAAAACAACCCTTAAATAATGCAATATTGTACATTCCTGTTATAACATTATCAAATAGACACACGTGGACACGCTGTGCCCTACACGCGTTTCACTGCACTGTAGCAGCTTCGTCAAAAAACATTATTTTTGAATCCACTTATCTCGTACATTGGTATAATTGTGATAACCTTTCATCTCTCGCGTGTTGCCATGATTAAAAATTGTAAATACAGTTTATATATATTTTTTTATTTAGTGATGATGTTTATTATATGGTATTTTAATATATATTATGATTATGTGGGACATGGTCCCTGTAATGCATTGATAGAGAGTATACTTAGCCAGCCACAAAGAATATATACGCATATACACCTGCAGCACACCTGTCTCTTATCATGAATAAGAGCAATTGATTGGAGGAGACTCTGCTTAAATAGAAGCGTGCATAACACAGGTGGTTACCTTCTGATGAAACCATTAAAATACTACAGCGGAGAAACGCGTTAAGGGCACCCTGCTATTGTGCTTTGAAACAATTATCGGACTGTGGGACAGACCCTATTGCCGCAGGCTTGGTGACTTAGCATCACTGTTATGCACTGTAAGGCCCAGGTCCTGCCTGCTTGGGCTCCGGAGAGGAGAAGTTGGATGGCTCCAGTAGGTGAAATCCAGCGGCACGCCGCCATAGCTGGGTGCTGTACTACATCCGTACATCACGCCTTGGATACACAGGTTCCAGCAAGGAGAGGCCGGACGGCTCCAGCAGGGGAAGTTCAGTAGCACGCCGCTGTAGCTGGATGCCATACTACGCTCTGTCTGCATCAGCCCCAGTGAGGAGAAAATCGGACGGCTGCAGCAGAGAAAATCCAGCGGCAGGCCGCCACGGCTACGGGCTGATCTCTACCAGCGAGGATAACACTACCCGGGCCGTGGCGAGGTGAGACACAGTTCTCTAATTGACATCACTTTTCATTTTTGATAGACACGCTACATCATATGTGCCAGTGGATGAGAGAAAATTTCTCTGCACGTCAACTTAAGTCTGCTAATGTAAAAGGTCTGCAACAATGGGTCCACAGTCTGTCCAATAAAATCGGATAAAGGGAGAATATTGCTGCAGTATCTAATATTTCTATCTGAACTGAAGATACAGTACATAAAATTCAAGTGGTCTACTAAATACCAGCTGTGTGTGGATAAAGAGTTTAGAATATATTGGTGCGGGACATTAGGTTCTATTCTAGCCACACAAGTGGAAACAAAAGAAATCTTGAAGCTAAATTGGATGATAAGTGGCAGCTGTTAAATACAATATTGTGGACTGACACGTTTATGCATGAAATTATACTCTTTTTTTGTAGCAGTATTTTAGTAAGTACCATATTACATTGTTTCAATGGCTCTTTAGTGATATTATGCATGTGAAAATGAAAAAAGAAACGACAGAAGTGGACCAAAATGCGCTAAGAGGGTGTGATAAAAATAAAACTGTATACGTTCACCACTTTTTTTTTTATCTCCTCCACGTTTGCGTATGTGGATATATTCCTCATGTGCATGTAAGGAAATTGAAGAGAAAAATATGCCATATGGTGAAGCACAGTTTAATACGTTTTAAAAGATATCACAATTCCAACATCAACAATTTAAAAGTGCAAGTGCAAATAATGACAAATGAGCGGGGGATCCTTCGTAGGCTGCAAAATGAACAAAAGGACACGCGCCTTGAAAAAGACCCGATTTGGCGGGTTGAAACGCGTTGGTCGACGTGTGGGGAGACGGAAGCGGCTGATCTGACTGAGAACCGACAGGAGAGCCATCTACACGTGTGGTCTGCTGAACCCGGGCAATCCAATGGACTCGTGCGCTGTCAGAATTGTTCTTGGTGAGTAGTCTTACATCCAGCCGGTAATTGTTCATTTTGCAGCCTCCGAAGGATCCCCCACTCATTTGTCATTATTTGCACTTTTAAATTGTTGATGTTGGAATTGTGATATCTTTTAAAATGTATTAAACTGCTTCACCATATGGCATATTTTTCTCTTCACTTTCCTTACATGCACATGAGGAATATATCCACATACGCAAACGTGGAGGAGAAAAAAAAAGTGGTGAACGTATACAGTTTTATTTTTATCACACCCTCTTAGCGCATTTTGGTCCACTTCTGTCATTTCTTTTTTCATTTTCTATGTGGTGGAGGTTGAGAGTACCCTCCAAGACAGAATATTGACACATTTGCTGCTAGTTTAAAGCGCACTCCTTTACCCTTTTCTCCACTCTGTGGTGATATTATGCATGTGTTTATGTTAAAATAGACATTTTAAAGTCTTTTAAGGTATAATAAAATTGTTTAAAACTTTTATGCGCTCTCTTATATATGTGATCTGTGTTCAGAACTCGGTATTACTTCAGACTACTAAGTGGGAGCTGCATCTAGTTTTTTTATGATTTCTTATGATATTTTGGTGACCAGTAAAGTATACTAGACATTGTATGTAAGCAAAATATTTTTTATTTAAATATATTGCACTTGGCCTGAATTAATATCTACACGCAGACGTGGTTAGATCTTTAAATAGATCTGGCATTGTGCGTCTGCTGTGTGTTTATAATTGTAACTGCGGAGGAGTGGCCAAATGGCAGTGCCTGGAACCGATAGTGACAGTCCAGCAGCGCAAATCTGAGATAAGCCTGCTGAGGCAGCCAGATCGGAATGTGAAGGTACGCATCTTTGATATCCAGGGATACTAGGAATTCCCCCTCTTCCAGACCTGAGATCACCGCTCTCAGAAACTCCATCTTTAATTTGAATTCTCTCAAGTATGGGTTCAATGGTTTTAGGTTTAATATCGGCCTTGCCAAACCGTCCGCTTGGTACCACAAACAGGTTTGAGTAATAACCCTTGTGTATTTGGTGAGGTGGAACTGGAACAATAACATTTGTTTGAACCAATTTTTGAATGGCTTCCTGTAGGATAGCACTTTCTGGCAGCAAAGCTGGTAAGCCTGATTTGAAGAATCGGTGAGGTGGAAGCTCCTGAAACTCCAGACTGCACCCCAGGGCAACAATATATTTTACCCAGGGGTCTAGGCAAGATGACGCCCAGATGTGACTGAAATCTTTTAGTCTCGCTCCCACCTGCCCGATCACCAGGCTGGGAGTTCCACTGTCATGCTGAAGACTTGGAGGAAGCAGAACCTGGTTTCTGTTCTTGGGAAGCTGCTGGTGCAGGTTTTCTGGATTTCTCCCCTACCTCCTCTAAAAAAAGTGGAAGGGGGTTTGGACTTTTTAAGTTTTGCGGTCCGAAAGGACTGCATTGTAGACGTAGGATAAGATTTCCTAGTCGGTGGTGTGGCTGAGGGAAGGAAAGTTGACTTACCCTCAGTCGCCGTGGAGAGAGATCCATGCATCCAATGCGTCCCCAAACAGAGGCTGACCTGTGAAGGGTAGGTTCTCCACACTTTTCTTGGATTCTGCATCCACAGACCATTGGCGCAGCCAGAGTCCTCTGCGTGCCGAGACAGCCATGGAAGAAACTCTTGCATTAAGCAGGCCAAGGTCTTTCATGGCCTCCACCGTGAAACCTGCAGAATCCTGTATGTGATGTAAAAACAAATCAATGTCACTCCTATCCATAGTATCTAATTCCTCTAGTAATGTGCCTGACCACCTTACTATGGCTTTAGAAATCCATGCACAAGCAATAGTGGGCCTTAAAGCTATGCCTGTAGCGGTGTATAGTGATTTCAGCGTAGTCTCAATCTTGCGGTCAGCCGGTTCTTTTAACGCGGTTCAACCAGGGACAAGTAAAACCACCTTTTTAGACAACCGAGATACAGAAGTGTCTACTATCAGTGGGTTTTCCCACTTTTTCCTGTCCTCTTCGGGGAAAGGAAAAGCAATGAGAACCGTCTTTGGGATCTGGAATTTTTTCTCTGGGTTCTCCCGGGATTTTTCAAACAAGGAGTTTAACTCCTTAGAAGCAGGGAAGGTAAGGGAGGATTTCTTATTGTCTGTAAGTAAGCCTCCTCCACCTGCTCAGGTACTTACTCAGTAATGTGTAAAATGCCCCTAATGGCCACAGTCATTAATTGCACCCCCTTAGCAAGGGATGTATCACCCCCCTGCATATCCCCATCACTGCCCCCTGTATCAGAGTCGGTATCCGTGTCAGCTTGCATTATCTGGGCAAGATCACGCTTTTTCCGATATGTAGTAGGGGTCCCAGTTGAGGTAGTGGGAGTTGAACACTTCAATACCTCAAGAGAATTCCTCAAAACCTGCGTTTCTTTCTCATTATATGGCATCCTCGATGAAATCTTTGATATCATTCCCCTTATAGAATCCACCCATGGGGGTTCAGACTCAGAAGGCTGAGAAGGTACACGGCAGTCCTGAGTACATGGAATAGACTCTTCAGGAGTAGATACACACTCTGCAGCACAAGCCACAGAGTCCCTAGACATGGTAATGTGAGATATACAGACACACACAGACACACACACACACACACACACACACACACACACACACACACACATGAAAATGTAAGACACAGTTTCCCCCAGAGTAACTTCAGAGAGTCACATAGTATAAGGAGCCAGCCATACAGCGCCCCAGTAGGCAGTTAATACAGTAAAAGCCCGATGCTGACTGAGTAACCTTAATAGGGTAATCAGTAGTCAAATACACTCTCCCCCCCTGTCTATAACACCCTGGTACCGCAGAAGTATGCTGGAGTTATGTGGAGGGCAGCGCTCCCTGTCAGCGTCTCCTTCTGATGATCTGCAGGGAGAAAATGGCGCTGGTGAGTGCTGGATCCGCTCTGAGGAGAAGTCCCGCCCCCTGTAATGGCGTGTCTTCCCGCACTTAGTTGTTTATACTGGCCTGAGGTCATTTGCAGCTAACAGCGGGATTAGCCCCTGTTAGTCTTATGTGACCAGTGTAAGGTGATTGCGCTGGCCCAGGACGCCTCTCACAACGCCATACACAGTGTGCCGCTGAGCCTTCCGGAGCGCAGCCTGTCAGAGCAGTGCTCCCACCCTTGTGCCACCATTCCGGCTTGCGACCCGCTTCCTGGGACGCCGGCGCTGTACTCACCACTCTTCTTTCTTCTGGCTCTGTTAAGGGGTGGTGGCCGTGCTGCGGAAGTGAGCGGTCGCCTCGTGGGTTTGTGATCAGCACCCTCAGGAGCTCAGTGTCCTGTCAGCGGAGATAGAGAACCATTAACTTCTAGAGTTGGTTCCTACTCCCCCCCTAAGTCCCACGAAGCAAGGAGGCTGTTGCCAGCAGTCTGCCCGTACTTAACTCAGAAAAATAATAAAACTGGAAAAACTCCTAAGAGCTTCCCTAGCTGTGACCGGCTCCTCCAGGCACATTTTCTAAACTGAGTCTGGTAGGAGGGGCATAGAAGGACTTAATGTTCCCATGGCTCCCAAGGGACCCGTCTATACCCCATGGTACTAAATGGAACTCCAGCATCCTCTAGGACGTATGAGAATATAGGAGTTTAATAGTGTGGGCTGGCTCCTACCTGTATGCCCCTCCTACCAGACTCAGTCTAGAAACTGTGCCCGAGGAGACGACATACTTCGAGAAGGAAGTACACAGATAGTGGCGAGATTCATACCAGCTCACACAACAGGCAAATCCGGCCAACTTGCCGCTACAACTCAGCAACAGCTGAAACAGTACTGAAACAGTAAATAACGCAGAACTTGCCTAGGAACCAGGCAGTACTGAACTATAAAAACCAATGCAGGAAAACGAAGCGCTGGGCGGGTGCCCAGCATCCTCTATGGACTACGAGAAAAGGATTTACCGGTAGGTAATTAAAATCCTATTTTCTCTTACGTCCTAGAGGATGCTGGGGTACATATTAGTACCATGGGGATGCACCAAAGCTCCCAGTACGGGAGGGAGAGCACGGAGGCTCCTGCAAGACTGCTTGACCAAACTTGAGGTCATCAGAGGCCAAAGTATTGAACTTGTAAAACTTGGCAAACGTGTTCAATCCAGACCAAGTAGCAGCTCGGCAAAGTTGTACAGCCGAGACACCCCGGGCAGCCACCCAGGAAGAGCCCACTTTACGAGTAGAATGGGCCTTTACAGATTTTGGACACGGCAATCCTGCCGTAGAATATGCATGCTGGATGGTGAACCTGATCCAATGTGAAATCGGCTGCTTAGAAGCAGGACACCCAATTTCTTGGGATCATAGAGGACAAACAGGGAGTCAGTCTTTCAATGACGAGCTGTCCTCTTCACATAAATCTTCAAAGCCCTCACAACATCCAAGGCCTTTGAAGCAATTGAGGAGTCAGTAGCCACTGGCACCACAATAGGCTGGTTGATATGGAAAGCCGATACAACCTTAGACAGGAATTGTGGATGAGTCCTAAGTTCCGCCCTATCTTCATGAAAGATCAGATAGTGACTTTTACAAGATAAAGCCCCCAATTCCGACACGCGTCGAGCAGAAGCTAAGGCCAACAAAGTGACCACCTTCCACGTGAGAAACTTGATGTCAGCCTCCAGCAGAGGCTCAAACCAAGCAGATTGCAGGAACTGCAGCACAACGTCCAGATCCCAGGGAGCCGTTGGCGCCACAAAGGGAGGCTGGAGGTGCAGAACCCCTTTCAAAAAGGTCTGAACCTCAGGGAGGACAGCCAATTGTTTTTTTGGAAGAAGATGGACAAAGCAGAGATCTGGACCTTGATGGAGCCCAATCTCAGGCCCATACCCACACCTGCTTGCAGGAAAAGGAGCAAACGTCCAAGTTGAAACTCCACCGCAGGAAATTTCTTGGATTCACACCAAGAAACATATTTTTTCCAAATATGATGGTAATGTTTAGATGTTACTGTTAGGGTCTCCTGCCCTGTGCTGCCACGTTGTCATGGCAACCGGGAGACAAGTGCTAGCGGAGTAACCTGAGCGTAGCTGATACTCCGGTTCGGGTCTTTTGCTGTGCAGTGGTTACAGGCTCTGTGCACGGCAGGGGGTCCGGTGCTGGTTTTTGTGCTCACAGTCTGTGAGGTCTGAGTGGGGCGTGGACAGCACCTGCTTTATAAACCCTCTTCTCAGGTTAAGCAGATGCTGCTGAATCTTTGTTGGTTATTCAGTTCCTGAAAGTTAGCTAGTACTGTGTAACTTTGTATTTGTTTGTTGCTTACTGCAAATAGGCCTTGGGATTTGGTACTACACTCTGCCAATCCAGACCTAGCAGTAAGACTGGAGTCAGTCGTTTAACCTGCTGGGGTTCTTTTGCTACTCTGTGAACCTAGCAAGTTTGCGGCTGTATTCTCAGACTTGCCTGCCAAAATCCTTTCTCACTGTGCAAGGTGTTCAGGTGTCAGTTTAGTGGCAGTAAGCTGAACCAGTGCACTGCAAGTGAGGACTAGGATTGTGGAGACTCTCCTTGTGTCTATTATTCCATCTCTGACCAAGGAGTTTACTGCCACACCCGTTGGTAACCCTTTAGGGTTTTGCTGTTGCCCTTACCAACAGCATTTCGGGTTCTCTACGTATTAAATCACAACATCTCGCTTCTTTCCATCTGAGCATTCCTAATACTAGGGAGACACCCAGTTTCTTAGCCTTTGGGCTTCTCTGTTCACTTTGTGTTTATTTTGTTACCCTACCACCTTCTGTGTGTGTAATGTCAAATTCCCCAGTCTGTCTGTGAGTTCATTTGTTTTGCATCCCTCTCCGTTCAGACACCAGTACATTCCTGCTGGCACTGGTGTGCATAACAGTTACCCCTTCCTAGCCTGTATCAGAGTAGGAATAACCTCACTACGGATACCTTTCCGAGCTAAGATCTGGCGTTCAACCGCCATGCCGTCAAACGTAGTCGTGGTAAGTCTTGAAAAGCGAACGGCCCCTGCAGTAGCAGATCCTCCCGAAAAGGTAAGGGCCTTGGATCCTCTAACAGAATATCCAGCAGATACGCGTACAAAGCCCTCCTTGGCCAGGCCGGCGCAAAGAGGATTGCCAGAACCTTTGTTCTTCTCACCAGCTAAAGAACCTTTGGTATCAGAGGAAGTGGAGGGAACACATACACTGACTTGAACACCCACGTGTTATCAGTGCGTCCACCGCCACTGCCTGTGGGTCTCTTGACCTGGAACAGTACATCCCCAGCTTCTTGTTGAGGCGGGAGGCCATCATGTCTATGTGAGGAACCCCCCACCAACCGGTTACCTCCTCGAACACCTCCGGGTGGAGGCCCCACTCTCCCGGATGGAGATCGTGGCGGCAGAGGAAGTCTGCTTCCCAGTTGTCTGCTGCCGGAGTGAAGATTGCTGACATCGCCAACGCGTGTCTTTCTGCCCAGAGGAGGATTCTTGACACCTCTGACATGGCAGCCCTGCTCTTTGTTCCGCCTTGTCGGTTTATGTAGGCCACCGTGGTCACGTTATCCGACTGCACCTGAACAGCCCGATCCTGTAGAAGGTGTGCTGCTTGCTGAAGGGATTCTTGATTCGACCACCTTCTCTGAAAGGTTTCCCCTAGAGCGACTGCTCCCCAACCTCTTAGACTTGCATTTGTGGTTAAAAGGATCCAGTCCTGAATTCCGAACCTTTGGCCTTCCAGCAGGTGCGGAAGTTGTAGCCACCAGAAGAGTGAAATCCTGGCTTTCGGAGACAGGCATATCCTCTTGTGCATGTGTAGGTGAGAGCCCGACCACTGGTCCAATAGGTCCAGCTGAAAAGGTTGAGCATGAAACCTGCTGTACTGCAGAGCCTCATAGGCGGCAACGATCTTCCGCAGAAGGCGGATGCATTGATGAACCGATACCCGGGTAGGCTTTAAGACATCCCTGACCATTGTTTGAATCACCAATGCTTTTTCCACCGGGAAAAATAACCTCTGCACTTCCGTGTCGAGGATCATTCCCAGGAAAGACAGCCTCCTTGTCGGCTCCAGATGAGACTTTGGAAGGTTCAGGATCCAACCGTGCTTCCTGAGCAGCTGTGTCGTGAGCGCGATGGATCGCAACAACCTCTCCCTGGACAACGCCTTGATCAGGAGATCATCCAGATATGGAATTATGTTCACCCCCTGCTTGCGGAGGAGAACCATCATCTCCGCCATCACCTTGGTGCTGTGGAGAGGCCAAATGGCACCGCCTGGAACTGATAGTGATCGTCCAACAGTGCAAACCTGAGATATGCCTGATGCGGCGACCATATGGGAATGTGGATGGAAGCATCCTTAATGTCCAGCGACACCAGGAACTCCCCCTCCGTCAGTCCTGATATGACAGCTCTCAGAGATTCCATCTTGAATTTGAACTCCCTGAGATAAGGGTTCAAAGACTTTAAGTTTAGAATAGGCCGTACCGAACCATCCGGTTTTGGTACTACAAAAAGGTTCCCATAATAACCCTTGTTCCACTGTTGAGGTGGAGCTGGAACAATGACCTCTGACACCAGCAATTTTCTGATGGCCTCCAGAAGAATTGTTCTGTCCGCCAGCAGAGCTGGCAAGCCTGACTTGAAGAAACGGTGAGGTGGGGGATCTTGAAACTCCAGTCTGTATCCCATGGACACTATATCCAGGACCCAGGGGTCCAGGCCAGACGACACCCAGACATGGCTGAACTGCCGGAGTCTTGCCCCCACCTGACCTTCTTCCATGCCTAGCTGTCCACCGTCATGCGGAGGACTTAGGGGTATCAGAAGCGGGCTTCTGGGCTTGGGAACCTGAGGGAGCAGGTTTCTTTCCTTTGGCACGATCACCTCTAAAGAAGGTGTTCGAAGGCTTGTTCTTTCTAGACCTCCCTGGGCCGAAAGGACTGTGACGTGGCTGGCTTCGTAGCCGGTGCAGCTGAGGGGAGAAAAGTAGACTTTCCCGCGGTAGCCGTGGCAATCCATGAATCCAGCGCCTCCCCAAAGAGAGCCTGACTTGTATAGGGTAGGCCCTCTACACTCTTCCTGGATTCCGCGTCCGCAGACCATTGGCGCAGCGAGAGACCCCTGCGAGCCGAGACGGACATGGAGGAGATCCCCGCAGCCATGGAACCCAGGTCCTTCATGGAATCTACCAGGAACACTGCAGAATCCTGAATATGGCGTAAATATAAATCAACATCACCTTTATCCAGCGCAGACGATTCCTCCTGCAGAGCGATCGACCATCTGTAAGGGTCTCCTGCCCTGTGCTGCCACGTCGTCATGGCAACCGGGAGACAAGTGCTAGCGGAGTAACCTGAGCGCAGCTGATACTCCGGTTCGGGTCTTTTGCTGTGCAGTGGTTACAGGCAGGGGATCCGGTGCTGGTTTTTGTGCTCACAGTCTGTGAGGTCTGAGTGGGGCGTGGACAGCACCTGCTTTATAAGGCCTCTTCTCAGATTAAGCAGATGCTGCTGAATCTTTGTTGGTTAGTCAGTTCCTGAAAGTTAGCCAGTACTGTGTAGCTTTGTATTTGTTGTTGCTTACTGCAAATAGGCCTGGGGATTTGGTACTACACTCTGCCAATCCAGACCTAGCAGTAAGACTGGAGTCAGTCGTGTAGCCTGCTGAGGTTCTTTTGCTATTCTGTGAACCCAGCAGGTTTGTGGCTGTACTTTCAGACCTGCATGCTTAATCCTCTCTCACTGTGCAGGGCGTCCATGTGTCAGTTTAGTGGCAGTAAGCTGAACCTGTGCCCTGCAAGTGAGAATTAGGATTGTGGAGACTTTCCTTGTGTCTACTATTCCATCTCTGACCAAGGAGTTTACTGCCACACCCGTTGGTAACCCTTTAGGGTTTTGCTGTTGCCCTTAGCAACAGCATTTCGGGTTCTCTACGTATTAAAACACAACATCTTGCTTTTTCCATCTGAGCATTTCTAATACTAGGGAGACACCCAGTTTCTTAGCCTCTGGGCTTCTCTTTTCACTTTGTGTTGGTTTTGTTACCCTATCACCTTCTGTGTACGTAATGTCATATTTCCCAGTCTGTCTGTGTTATGCACACCAGTGCCTGCAGGAAAGTACTGGTGTCAGAACTGTTATGCACTCCAGTGTCTGCAGGAATGTACTGGTGTTTGAACTGTTATGCAAAACAAATGGACTCACAGACAAACTGGGGAATATGACATAACGTACACAGAAGGTGATAGGGTAACAAAATACACACAAAGTGAACAGAGAAGCCCAGAGGCTAAGGAACTGGGTATCTCCCTTGTATTAGAACTGCTCAGATGGAAAAAGCAAGATGTTGTGTTTTAATACGTAGAGAACCCGAAATGCTGTTGCTAAGGGCAACAGCAAAACCCTAAAGGGTTACCAACGGGTGTGGCAGTAAACTCCTTGGTCAGAGATGGAATGATAGACACAAGGAGAGTCTCCACAATCCTAATTCTCACTTGCAGTGCACAGGTTTTAGCTTACTGCCACTAAACTTACCCCTGACACCTAGCACAGTGAGACAGGATTAGACAGGCAAGTCTTAGAATACAGCCGCAAACTTGCTAAGTTCACAGAGTAGTAACAGAACCCCAGCAAGCTAAACGACTGACTCCAGTCTTACTGCTAGGTCTGGATTGGCAGAGTGTAATACCAAATCCCCAGGCCTATTTGCAGTAAGCAACAAACAAATACAAAGCTACACAGTACTGGCTAACTTTCATGAACTGACTAACCAACAAAGATTCAGCAGCATCTGCTTACCCTGAAAAGAGGCCTTATAAAGCAGGTGCTGTCCACGCCCCACTCAGACCTCACAGACTGTGAGCACAAAAACCAGCACCGGATCCCCTGCCGTGCACAGAGCCTATAACCACTGCACAGCAAAAGACCCGAACCGGAGTATCAGCTGCGCTCAGGTTACTCCACTAGCACTTGTCTCCCGGTTGCCATGACGACGTGGCAGCACAGGGCAGGAGACCCTAACAGTACCTCCCCCTCTGACGAGGGGTCAAAGAACCCCTACCACCGGGTTTATCGGGGAACTGCGAGAAGAAAGAGCGTATCAGTCTGGGGGCATGAAGATCACAACTGCGCACCCACGACCGCTCCTCCGGGCCATACCCCTTCCAGTGCACCAAAAATGACAGCCGACCCCGAACCACCTTGGAGTCAAGAATCCTTTCAACAACAAACTCCCTCTGGCCACGTATCAGAAGAGGGGAAGGTCTTCCACTGGAAGAAGGATTACTAATCGCCCGTTTTAAAAGGGAACAATGAAATGTTTTATTGATACTCAAAGAACGGGGCAGATCTAACTGAAATGCCACCGGATTGATAACCCTGGTGATCTTATAAGGGCCGATGAACCGGGGCCCTAACTTATGAGATGGCTGTCTCAACTTCAAATTCTTGGTAGACAACCAGACGAAGTCTCCTAATTTGAAGCTGCAGGGTCTTTTCCGCTTATCAAAAACCCTTTTGGTCACTAATGACACAGACACAAGGGCTTTCTTCACTTTCCGCCAAATACCTCTAAGGACCGAAACCACAGAGGAACCACCAGGCGTGGAGTCCAGGGGGTCAAAAGAATTGGCCTTAGGATGATGCCCATACACACAAAGGAAGGGAGAGATCCCTGTAGCAGAGTGAGCCGCGTTGTTATAGGCAAACTCCGCCATGGACAGATGAGCAACCCAGTCAGTCTGACACTTGGAGACATAACACCTGAGGAACTGCTCCAAGGACTGGTTCACCCTTTCAGTCTGCCCATTAGACTGCGGATGGTAGCCTGACGACAAGCTGACAGAAATCTGGAGATCGGAACAAAATGCCCTCCAGAATTTGGCCACAAACTGGGATCCGCGGTCAGAGACCACATCAAGTGGCAACCCGTGGAGACGCACAACATGCAGCATAAATAATTCAGACAGGCGTCTGGCTGATGGCAGCCCAACCAGTGGAACGAAGTGCGCCATCTTCGAAAACCTGTCAACGACAACCCAGATGGCTGTCATCCCCGAGGATTTGGGCAAGTCCACCACAAAATCCATTGAAATGTGGGTCCATGGCTTAGATGGGATAGAGAGTGGATGTAATGGGCCAACAGGAACCCCTCTAGGAGTCTTATTTCGGGCACAGATGTCACATGCCCGAACCCACTGATCCACATCCTTAGCCACCGAGGGCCACCACACCGCCCTAGATAGCAACTCCCGAGTTCTGGCAATACCCGGGTGACCTGCCGACTTCTTGGCATGGAATTCCAGGAACACTCGCTGTCTTAACCTAGGAGGCACAAACAAAAGACCTACCGGAAGGTCTGGAGGAGCCTGCTCCTGTGCTCTAAGGACTAATGATAAGAGGTCCTGGGTAATGCCCACTTTAATACATGATGGGGAAACAATGGGCAACGGCTCCTCGGTGGTCTCCTGGATTGGAGCAAAACTCTGCGAGAGCGCATCAGCCTTGATGTTTTTTGACCCAGGGCGATATGTTATCAAAAAATTAAAGCGAGCAAAAAACAAAGCCCATCGTGCCTGCCTGGCATTGAGATGCTTCGCTGACTCTAAATATGCCAGATTCTTATGGTCAGTGAGAATTGAGACCACAAACTTAGCCCCCTCAAGCCAGTGTCTCCACTCCTCGAGTGCATCCTTAATAGCCAACAATTCCCGGTTACCCACGTCATAATTCATCTCGGCAGGCGAAAATTTACGGGAAAAGTAAGCACAGGGATGAAGGCGATTATCAGACACTCCCATCTGAGAAAGCACTGCCCCAATACCCATCTCAGAGGCATCCACCTCCACCACAAAAGGACGCTCTGGATCTGGGTGTCGCAGCACCTTGGCCGAAACAAATGCCCTTTTGAGACGGGCAAAAGCCGCTTTAGCCTCACAAGACCAGTGAGCAACATCCGCCCCTTTCTTAGTGAGTGCCACCAAGGGCGCCACTATAGACGAAAATCCAGCGATAAAAATTCGCAAAGCCCAGGAAACGCTGAAGCGCCTTCAAACTAGTGGGCTGCACCCAATCCAGGACTGCCTGTACCTTGGAACCCTCCATTTGG